>NC_143055.1:17075227-17378636 GCF_052426305.1 Pelodiscus sinensis | reverse complement strand
ATTACTTGTGGCATCTTGCTTACAACACTCCTGTTGATATAACCCAGAAGGATGCTTGCCTTTTTTACAACAGTGTGACCCTGCTGAAAGGGGGCTGTTACACTAGTAGGGCAGGGGAGAAACCAGTGATCCAAGAAAGGTTAAAAAGTGCTTAAGGCTGCATTATATCAAGTACTGGAGATTTCTATGGACTCAATCCTGCAACCTTCAGAACCCAGTACAGCAACTATGCATAGCAATATCTGAAGGATGATCGAAGATGACATGTGGAGAGGTGGCTTATTGTGAGGGCTGAAGTCACTGTCTCTCCAAACATATATTGCCCCTTGGGCACACCTGCCACAACTCACTGGGCCCAGTTCTCCTCTAATTTCTGATTAGTCTGCACCTGTGCAATTCCACGGACCAATGTGTGGCCAACCCTTTTAAGGAGAGTAGACTCTATCTCCCCTAAAGGAATGAACACAAGCCTCTAGAATCTAGATTGGGGCGGGCAATAAAATGGCAGCGGTTCACCAGGGTTAGCCCCTGGGGGGGGCCGCTGCCACTGTGTTTACCTGCAGCTCTGCAAGTATGGGTGATCACAGCTACTGTTGACACGGAATGGAGATCCCCAGCCAGCAGGAGCTTTGATCACTTGTACCTGCTGAGGCACAGATAAACATGGCGGTATGGAGGCCCACCCGGGGCTACCCCTGGCAGACTGGATCTGGCCCATGGATCGGTATTTGCCCACCCCTGTTCTAGAATGAATTAATGTAGCTTTCCCTCACAATCTACATTCAAGGATACTTTTTGCTGCCATGTTTCCCTACGGCAGATGTCTCATTCATCAAATTTTGTTTTCCCTGCTTCACTTCTCTTCTATCATCTCCCACGCTCTTTTTATCCAAAATATTAATGAAAAAAAGATAAAAACAGAAAATATTAATTTTCATTGGAACAAAGCAACAAAAGGATCCAACTTAATGGCTCCTTGAAGCAGAAGGGAAAATGGGGCTGAGGGCCGTGAAATATATTTTTCTTACTCAGTGCTATGAAGACCTTTCCTTCATAGTGTGCTGGTAGTGTATTTTCTACTGTGCTTATGAATGGTAAGTTCCGTAAACGCACCTTTTTTGTGCATTGAACATTTCAGTAGATTGCTTGTGGTGCATGTTCCTCCAGTGCAACTTCTAACAGATCCCATTGACCATGTGTGGAATGTGAGGTGCACTGGTGACTGAATCATTCAGCAGTAGTCAAACAGTTTAAGATTACCTCAGGCAAACTTCAGAGCCACACCTTAACTTGCTGCCAAGATTTTACTGTTTATCTCTAAAGTCATGCACAACTCATGCATTAAAAAAAATTAGGCTCCTCTGAAGTACGTATATGACTTCTATTACCACAGTGTTTGAACACCTCAGAATCCTTAATGAATTTGTATTCAGAACACTCCTGTGAGGCAGGGAAATCTTGTTCAGCCAATTTTTCAGAAGGAGAAGTCAAATATACGGGCTACATCTAGACTGGCATGATTTTCTGCAAATGCTTTTAACGGAAAAGTTTTTCCGTTAAAAGCATTTGCGGAAAAGAGCGTCTAGATTGGCACGTACGCTTTTCCACAAAAGCACTTTTCGCCATTTTCGCCATTGGGGCTTTTTTGCGCAAAACAGTTTTTAGCTGTCTACACTGGCCCTCTTGTGCAAAAACATTTTCGGAAAAGGGCTTTTGCCCAAAGGGGAACGTCAAAGCATTTGGGCAAGAAGCACGGATTTCGGACAATAGAACGTCAGTGCTTTTGCGCAAAATCAAGTGGCCAGTGTAGACAGCTGGCAAGTTTTTGTTCAAAAGCGGCCACTTTCGTGGAAAAACTTGCCAGTCTAGACGCAGCCAGAGACTTGCTCATGGGTGCAGGTAATGTAGGCAAAGGAAAGCATTTGCCTTCCCCAAACTGCCTACATTCTTCACCTGCCATCAAGGAGGGCTGGGGCCATGGTGTGGCAGCCCAGCTCCCTGGCCCTGTGGGAGGGTTGGGGCTGTAGTGTGGCTGCCCCAGGTGCTCTCGCCACCTGGGAAGGGTGGGGCCATGCCTCTTGCTGGGGCTGGAGGCAGTAACCTGGGGTGGGGACCAGGCTTGACTCTGTAGGGAAGGAGGTTGTGGAAAGGGTGTGGCCTTGGGCAGAAAGGGCAGGGCTTCAGGTTTGCCTTCCCCAGCTGGGGCTTCACCCACTGCCCACGGATTTGCAGAAGGGCACATAGGAAGTTTATATCAGGGACCAGAACTTGGGTTTCCCAAATCCTAGGTCACTGCTAAACGGTCCTGCCTCTTTAATTTTGGTCTACCTTAGGTCTTGAATAGTCATTCACACCTGTGTCAAGTGGGTGTATAAAACAAGCACAGACATAAAATCAGTAGCAGATTCTGTTTTGGTAGCATTTTACACTCACTTTGCACCAGTTTAAACAACTGCACAAGGCTCAGGGCAATGGAGGAACAGGCCTTTAACAGGTGAGGGATTATATTACATATTTTACAAAGCATGTCCTTCATTTTGATGCTTATTCTCATTAAAATCAGGCATTCTTGTTTGCTGGAAGTTAGGAATATTTCTCTTATTGGTGGGTTAAGCTATAAAATGGAAAGGAAACTTTTTTTACAGCTAACATATTAAAAACTGCTTCTGCTTCTACCAGAATCCTGCTGACTCTATAGCCCTTTGCTATAGTTATTAGACAGTTTGGGGTGTGGACAGGAGGGGAGTTAGAGGCAACACCAGGCACAGGGCCTGAATTAACTTTGTAGTGAAGATATAAGTCCCTGGCTACGTCTAGACTGGCATGATTTTCTGCAAATGCTTTTAATGGAAACATTTTCCGTTAAAAGCATTTGTGGAAAAGAGCGTCTAGATTGGCATGGACGCTTTTCCGCAAAAGTACTTTTTGCGGAAAAGCATCCGTGCCAATCTAGACGCACTTTTCCGCAAAAAAGCCCCAATCGCCATTTTTGCAAATCTGAGCTGTTTACACTGGCCCTTTTGCACAAAAGCTTTGCGCAAAAGGACTTTTGCCTGAACGGGAACGTCAAAGCATTTGCGCAAGAAGCACTGATTTCAAACAGTAGGAAGTCAGTGTTCTTGTGGAAATTCAAGCGGCCAGTGTAGACAGCTGGCAAGTTTTTCTGCAAAAGCAGCTGCTTTTGAGGAAAAATTTGCCAGTCTAGACGCAGCCCCTGTGTTTCAGTTCTCTGCATGTAAAATAGTTATGATACTTTCTTCCACTCACCCATTGTCTGTTCAAGCTGTAAGATCTTTAGGGCAGGGACCTCCTTTTCTATGTGTTTGGATAATGGCTAGCAAAAGGGACCTTGATTTCACCTCTCTATGTATTACTGTGATCTAGACAATATGAAAAAGCTGCCAAGGTATTTCTGATTATTCCAAGTCCAGTCGTCTATCCTGTTGAAAATGTGGGTTTGATAAACACAAATCACTGTCTGATTGAAGCTAGATGGTCCAGGATATTTGCAGTTGGCTATACAGTCTTCTCAATTGCTGACCTGGAGATAAATGAAAGCAGTAGTGACCAAAAGACACTGCTGTCCTGCAGTGCTTTGGTGGGCAGTGAGTAATGACGTGGTGGTCTTATATCAGTTCCTACCAAACAAGCAGCTCATAGCATAACTGTGTAGTGTAGTGCAGTAATCCCTAGGAGCCCCAGTGACGGGGGCTTGAGCACATGACTTAAGAGGAGAGGCTGAGAGATTTGGTCTTATTTAGTCTACAGAAGAGAAGAGTGAGGGGGGATTTGATAGCAGCCTTCAACTACCTGAAGGCTCCAAAGAGGATGGAGAGAGGCTGTTTTCAGTAGTGACAGATGACAGAATGAGAAGCAATGGTCTCAAGTTGCAGTGGGGGAGGTCTAGGTTGGATATTAGGAAAAACTATTTCACTAGGGCTATGTCTACATTGGTGGCTTCTTGCGCAAGAACACCTTGCGCAAGGGTTCTTGTGCAAGAAGTCTTGCGCAAGAAAATGTCCACACTGCCATGTGCGAGCTGTGCTTTTGTGCAAGAGTGCCCATGGCAGTGTGGACACTCTCTTGCGCAAGAAAGCTCCGATGGCCAATTTAGCTATAGGGCTTTCTTGCACAAGAAGCCCCTGCCGAGCATCCACACTGCCCTCTTGCGCAAGAGCCCCTGCGCAAGAGGGCTTACACCTGTTAAAAAAGAGCATAGCTCTTGCGCAAGAAGCCCTCTCTTACCACGCCGTACTGTAAATCTTCTTCTGCAAGAGAGGGTGGGCAGTGTGGACGCTCTGTGGATTCTTGCGCAAGCCAGCACAAGTGTAGGCACAGCCCAGAAGGGTGGTGAATCCTTGAAATGGGTTACCTAGGGAAATGGTTGAATCTCCCCCCCTACAGGTTTTTAAGTCCTGGCTTGACAAAGCCCTGGCTGGGATAATTTATTTGGGGTTGGTCCTGCTTTGGGCAGGAGGTTGGGCTTGATGACCTCCTGAATTCTTTTCCAACCTGACGATTCTATGAAGCAAGACCCCACTATGTCAGGACCTGTACAAACACTGAACCACACATAGTGCCTGCCTCTGTAAGCCAGGTTGCCGATAGAGCATAGAAGGACAGTTGATCAAATACCTCACAGCTATTCTGGGTGAAGTATAAAAAAAAAAAGGAAAGCTGGTCAGAATATTTTAAATTATTCCAAGAACACAGAAAAAAATGGTCCCTCAAATTGTGATTTCTCCTCCCTCCACTGCCTTTACTCAACCAGCCCTAATAAAATGCAAGCTCATTAGTTACAGAAACACTCCCTGGGCTGTGAGAGGAAGGCTCCTGACTCATACTCTGTCAACGAAGTGCCTTTCATAAGTCTTCACTTCAGAACACCTTTTATGCCAAATCCACAGACTGGTGCGACTCTCTTATGCTTGCGATACTGAGACGCCTTTGAAAACTTTCAATTTTATGTCTGGTTCAATGTCTCTTCCTTGGTCTCTGCTGTGGATATTAACCTTTGAGTCTGTGTTTTCACCATGTAGCTCAGAACTCACAACAACTTCATCTGTGTTCCAAGACGGTGCTTATTTACTGGCACCAGGCTCAATAATTGCTGGAGTAGGAAAATTATTTACAGAGTTGCTATTTCCTAATGGTCTCATAATGTAGCCCACTGTTGATCATTTGTTTGAAAAGTCACTTCATACATAAACATGTTCCCGTCAGTTATTATTTGGTTTTCTAGTGCCTGTTATCAATAGAATTTAAATGCTCTCCTTCATTAGAAAATGTTGTTCTGGGCTATTTGTGTGTCTGCAAATGATAAATATTGAAATTTCTGCTTTTTATTTTTGTGAAAGGGCAATTCATTTATTCAAGCACTCAACTTTTGACCCAATCTGTGGAGTAGTCACTACTGCTGGCTGAATTATTCATTCTGAATAAATTATCCCATGAATTTCTTCCTTTTTCCCCCCTGTTGGTGAGGCATATACTGACAGAGCCTGGTTTCTGAGAACCGAATTGTTGTTTGTGAGAATCCACTGAATAGTTTAATAGCTAGCATTTGCCAAAGCACACACCGATTCTGACTGTGATTGCTCGATGTGGGTGTGTCTCAAGTTAGCATCAGGGTCAAAGGTCACATTTCAGACTTTTGGATCCCCCACATTCGGAGGAGATAATTGCCCCAGTAATGTACAGTAGCTCATTCTGATGCTGCAGTTATTTCCAAGGGATCTTGCTAAGTAAAGCTGATTGCAAGACCAGGACCGTGTGATAGTGGTGTCCACTCTTGTGCCTCTTCCATATCTGCTGCTGGAATAGCAGGGAAAAGTAGCCAGGATGCCCTCGTATTGTGTCAGTCCTCACCAGTAGATTTATCTCTTGGGGCCTTTTATGGCTCTAACTTTGCACTGGGGGATCAGGGTCTGGGCGGTACCATGTGATCTTAAAGCCACCTTTGCACACACCCTAATTTGTGCAGATGAGCTTCTCTCCCAAGACCTGGCTCTCTGTCTATAGTTTAGGTAGGAGGAAAAACTTGTAAGCAGAGCAAAACTTTTAAGCAAGGCCCCAGGGAATGTCTTTCATCATTCCCAGTGAAACTTTAGGACTTTCATCTTTAAATGGTTACAGAGCTGGAGATGAAAGGCCCCTGACTGGTAGTACTTGCAGTTTTGTTTTAATCTTTCCCTTCACTGCATGCTCTGCTGAGAACTCCTGCTGTAAAACACCACTCCCTCCATTCTGAAAGACAAGTGTTTTCTCCCCTTTCTTTTAATATTATTGCAATGACTTTGCCCAAAGGATGGATATTTATGTATTTGAGGGTCAAATATTATGACAGTAATATCATACATAGACATCAACATTCTTGGAATACCTCGGCAATTTGCTTTTAAAGTAATTCCACTTGATTTTCTATGAAATGAGATTCCCTTGAGCATTTAACTCTTTGATTATCAATGAGGCACTTAAGAGCTTTTATTTCTCTGTCTCGCTTTTTTTTTTAAACTGTCCTGCTTTGTTTCAGTGGTTCCAAAAGGGGAATTATGAATGCTCAAAGGAGGGATTCAAAATAGAAATGCAAGTGACTTTTAATCTCAATTGGCAGACAAATGAACTAGTATAAGATTAGAGCTAAGAGGGTAAATATTGTAGATGACCCAACAAGTGTTTCTGAGGGGAAAAAAGAGTGTAGATATGTGTGTATACTTCCTTGGAATAATGCCTCAGAAATAGCAGGTTGTGAAAGTATTAAGAAAATTATGTTGCTGTTATTTGTGGTATTGTCCAACCAAAACAGAGGGATTTGATTCTCCACTGCCTTGTGCAGCCATTAATATTTGGATAAAGTGAGTGCAAATCACAATTCTCCATTCACATTGCTAATACCAACTTACACTCACTTTGCACTCCATTTGCAGCATGTAAATGGTTACAGAAAGCAGTGTTAGTGTAGTGCTAGAGGGAGATCAAGTAATTGTGCAATTAGTAACAATGACCTAGAATTTTTTGCACTTGTTAATTATCACCCAAGCAGGTTTCAGAAGTTGATACTGAGGCTGGACCACTGATGACCCAATGACATTTTTTCAGATAATGCAACAATGCGTCTACCTTCGTCTGCAAAGGTGAAATAGATATATCACTCAATGTGGTGCTGAGAATTAAGCTTCCTAATAAAACAGTTCTATGTCTTACTGTCCATTTTACCTGTGACACTAAAGCAAGACAGTGCCATATATTGGGTTGTGGTAAATTAGGATAAAAGGTGTATTTTTAAAACATTTGCAATAATACATTTAAAAACCCTACCGTAGAATAATGCAAGAATAATGTATTTAGCATATGTTAGTGGGTGGGGAGAACCTGCTATTCTCCCTGCAGACCATTTGGACTAATGGACACACATGAAAATACATCTTGCTCTGTCTACACTAGGGTTTTAGCTGCCTTAGTTAACACATTTAAATAGAAACATGTTTTAGATCAGTTTAGACAGACCCTGAATCTCCTCTGGCGGAACTGGATCCTGGGTTATAAGCCTGAAGATCATGCAAGATAATGTGAAGAAGAGATCTGTGCCTACCCCCTGCTCACTTCCATTCAGCAGGGCTTCCCACCTGCCAGTGTCCTTGGAAGACTCCACAACGGCCTGCTGGGTAAGTTAATGATCACAGGGTCAAATGAACTTATGAAACCACATGGGATCCAGGATTCCTCAGCCTGCCCATTCCTCACTTACGGATCCTTCACTCCAAGAGGCAGCCATAGAGAAGCTTCTGTGGGGTTGGGTGAGGAGAAACAATGCCATTAGGTTTTCCAATGCCTCCCTTTTCCCCTCCAGCCCAGGAGCTGCATGATACATGACCTATCTCAACTGCCCATGGAACAACCAGTCTTTCCTTTCCCGTGTCCCTGATCCTTGCAGTTTGTATGGAGCATTGGGTATGACAGTGAAGGCACTAGACTAGATTGTTACTCAGGGGACCTAGGATCCATTTCTTGCTCTGACATAAACTTCTCATATAACCTTGAGCAAGTCTTGAGAGGTACTATCATGTAGAAGCCTCAGGGACACCATTCCTACCCCCTGGCTAATAGCACTCTATGGACCCAACCTCCATGACTTTATCTAACTTCTCTTTAAACTCTGTTATAGTTCTAGCCTTCACAGCCTCCTGTGGCAAGGAGTTCCACAGGTTGACTATTTGGTTTATGAAGAAGAACTTTCTTTTATTAGTTTGAAGCCTGCTACCCATTCATTTCATTTGGTGTCCTCTAGTCCTTCTATTATGGGAACTAATGAAGAACTTTTCTTTATGCACCCTCTCCAAACCACTCATGATTTTATAGACCTCTATCATATCCCCCCTCAGTCTCCTCTTTTCTAAGCTGAAAAGTCCCAGTCTTTTTAGCCTCTCTTCATATGGAACCTGTTCCAAACCCCTAATCATTTAGTTGTCCTTTTCTGAACCCTTTCCAAGGCCAAAACATCTCTTTTGAGGTGAGGAGACCACATCTGTACACAGTATTGAAGATATGATGTACCATAGTTTTATACTTCCCCTCCTCCTTCTTCCCCTGGCTTCCCCCTTCCAGCTCCCTCTTCCCAGGTTTCCCCCTCCCCTCTCCCACCCTCTCTTTTCCCCTCTCCCACCTCCTTTTCCCAGTCTCCCCAGAGGTTAATCCCTCCCCCCCCAGTTTTGTTAAATAAAGAGTTTCTATTTTTGAACACAAGTGTCCTTTATTTTTTACATCAGGAAGGGGGGCTAGGGAGGGGTATGTGGAAGGAGGTGAGGGAGGAATGGGGTATGAGCCCCCGATGGGGAGGACTAGGGGGCTCTGCGGGCTCCTCAGGGTGGACGCTCTCCTGCAGGGTCTCCTGGATCCTGACAGCCTGCCGATTAACCCCTCCTGCGGCAAGTGCTGTGATGATGGCCGAGTGCTGTGATGTGCCGAGTGTGGGCACTCAGGGCACTCCAGGACAGAACTGCTTTGCTGTCCCTCATCGAGGTAAACAAGCAAGCGGGGAACCCTGAGAACTGTCTGTCTGGGGTGGGGGTCGGGTCCCTTTAAGCACAGCCCTTGGCTAGCCTGAGGCAGCAGCTCCACGCTCTAAGTCCTAACCTGATGTCCTGCCGGCACCTGTTCCGGCCAGCCTTAACTTCGGTTCAGGGTCCACTCAATGTGGACGTGCTAGTTCGAATTAGCAAAACGCTAATTTGAATTAGTTTTTAGGTCTAGATGTACTAGTTCGAATTAGCTTAGTTCGAATTAACTAATTCGAGTTAAGTTAGTTTGAATTAGTGCTGTAGTGTAGAAATACCCATATTGCCTCTATATAAATCCATGGTATGTGCACACCTTGAATACTGTGTGCAGATCTGCTTACCCCATCTTAAAAAAGATATATTGGAATTGGAAAAGGTACAGAGATGGGCAACTAAAATGGTTAGGGGTATGAAACAGGAGGAGAGATTAAAATGACTGGGAATTTTCAGCTTAGAAAAGAGACGACTAAGGGGGATTATAATAGGAGGTCTAAAAATCTTGACTGGTGTGAATAAGGAAATGTTATTTAATCCTTCACATAACACAAGAACTAGCAGTCACCCAATGAAATTAATAGGCAGCAGGTTTAAAAAAAAAAAAAGGAAGTACTTCTTTACACAACATAAAGTCAACCAGTGGAACTCTTTGCCAGGGGATGCTGTGAAGACCAAAACTATAACAAGATTAAAAAAAGAACTAGATAAATTCCTGGCAAATAAGTCCATCAGTGGCTATTAGCCAGGATGGGGAGGGATGCAATACCATGCTCTGAGTATTCCTAGCCTGTTGCCAGAAGCTGGGAATGGGCAACAGGGGATGGATCACTTGATTATCTGTTCTGTTCAATCCCTCTGAAGCACCTGACCTTGACCACTGTCAGAAGACAGGATTCCAGGCTATATGGACCACTGGTCTGACCCAGTATGACCATTCTTATGTAAAAATTAATGTTTAGTACAGAAACTCCCCAACATAATGACCTCTCAAGATAGCAACGATGTGAAATAACAACCTTGGCAAATAATGCATTTTAAAAATCTTGGCCTACTCGGAAACACATTTATATGTTTCCATTCCCAGTCACAAATCTAACATTCTGGAGCAAAGTCACTAAAATATAGCCCAGCAAACAAATGTTTATTTAACGTGCCCCTCCTTTTTCCCTCCACCTCACCCCACTCACCAGTGTTGTCCTTGGTCAGTGGAGACTCAGAGTTCAGAGGTGCTTTCACGTGAGTACGCCTCCCAGGTGGGGGGCAAGAAGGAACCTTGCTTGTTCCTCCAGCTGCTCACTGTTCGCTCTGGCCACTGTTGTTGGTTGTGCCACTGTTCACTTCATCGCTCTGTTGCCAATGGCCCTGCGCCGTCACCTTCTGCTGCCACCTGCCACTGTGACCTCTGCGAGTTGGTCTCTGGAGGTTCCACCCAGCTCTCAGTGATTTGTAACCCAACCCCAGCCAAAATCTATCACTTGGGCAACACAGCTCTGTTTGCTGGATACCTAGGTAGATTAGGTGTGAATGTAAATACAATCTGGTCCTGAAGCCTTTCCCCCCAGCTCATCACTACCTGTCAGGGAGAGCTCATTTTGACTTTGCTTACAAATCATAATTTGAAATTATTAGGTTGACCAACATCACCGAAATGAATGCACTGACATTATCATAAAAAACAACAGCTGTATAGGGAAGCTAGTCTGTGTTCATACATTTCAAATCTATTATACTTTTTCAGATACATATCTTATCATACACTGTATATGTGCATATTTAAAGTGCATATTACACTTTTAAAGTGCATATTAATGTTTCAATTTCAATTCAAATTTCCAAACAATCACTAAATTGGCATGTAACTAGTTCACAAAACTGGGGGGGGGGGTATTGGGGAAATTCAGTGGGGTATACACCCCCATGCGGGGGTGTAGGGAAATCCCTGCCTCAGTTACTGTACAACAACAAGATCTCTATCTACAACAACCCAATACACAACAGGACTAGGACACTCTCAGTACACCTGGCCTTTGGGCACTGGGGGTATGTCTACACTACCATCCTAGTTTGAACTAGGGTGGTTAATGTAGGCAACCGGAATTGCAAATGAAGCCCGGGATTTGAATTTCCCGGGCTTCATTTGCATGTTGCCTAGCGCCGCCATTTTTAAATGTCCGCTAGTTCGGACTCCGTGCCTGCGGCTACACGCGACATGAACTAGGTAGTTCGGATTAGGCTTCCTATTCCGAACTACCAGTACACCTCGTTCCACGAGGAGTAACGGTAGTTCGGAATAGGAAGCCTAATCCGAACTACCTAGTCCATGCCACGTGTAGCCACGGGCACAGAGTCCGAACTAGCGGACATTTAAAAATGGCGGTGTCCGGCAACATGCAAATGAAGCCCGGGAAATTCAAATCCCGGGCTTCATTTGCAACTCCGGTTGCCTACATTAACCACCCTAGTTCGAACTAGGGTGGTAGTGTAGACATACCCTCTGAAATTGGAAGCTGCAGTTGCAGGATACTTGATCAGAAGCAAGCGGGAGACCAGTTGTGAAACTTCCTGCCTCTTAGACAGGAGCAGTTGTCAAGGGAAGATGCAGAATGCAGGAAGTCCTCTCTGTTGTTGCAAAGGGAAGGCTATGTCTTCTCCCCTCCCTGCTGCTAGAACCTGGGAAAGCCCTTGGTTATTGGTGCCAAATATTTTATTTGCTCTTGTTTTGGGACCTTGTTTTGACAGCGAAATGATCCCTGAAGGGCTCTATAGAAGAGGCTGTTTCCTCTCACTGTGTGGTGAATCATGCGTGTGCTCACGCACACACATACAGTGTGTACCATCTTGCCTGTTGTAAAGAATGAAGAAGTGACCCTTTCTTCGTATTCTGAGCATCTGGCACCAAAAGCACAAGATGGGCTGGGAAGGACAGTCTGTTGTTTATTCCTATTTCCTCTTTCAAATACTGCAGTGGAATTCTGGACATGGCCCTCTATTTAATCCAGTCCCACTGGGCATGGGTGTTGCATGGCAATACCTCTACCCAGTTAATTAGGCAGGGTACTATGGGTTTCTCAGAAGAGGCCATAAGAAGGACTCTTCCTCTCTGGGCTATGAAGCAGCAGTGGAAGCACTCCATGGTTGTGTGGCTCTGCAGGTCTTTCACTCATCTATGTGAAGGTCATTGACTGGGGGCTCAGACAGAGATGGTACCATCAGCCCAGACCTGCCCTGCCTCCTGTCTGCTTAGACCCCAATGAGTTACTGCTGTACAGATGTGCTAAAGTGCCTGTGCAGGAGAACCTGCAGATAGGATCCCATGTACCCATAAATGAGAGAGGTGGGGGGGAGGAGGGAGGTGAGATGGGAGAACTGTGCATGCACAAGGGATGAAACAGAGCAAAAAATACACCAAAAACCAACACCAGGGGAAATAGCTCCCTGGGGCTTCTATGCAGAAAGCACCCTTTGCTGCCTTGCATGTTGTCTTGCACATGTTACTGTAGAGGAAAAACAAACAAACAAAAACCCAGCCAGGGCTTTACTGTGTCTTTTTGAAAGTACGATATTGACATTTTGTTTGAATTGAGACGCTGTAGGAGCCCAAGCTTCCCATACAGATATTTCCATGCCCAGCACTTTGTGCAGAAACATCAAGGGAATACATTTGCATGGAAATAAATTCAACTAATGCCTATTGATGCAAATGAGTAATTTTGAGTGCATTAAAGAATGAGGCTTGCAATTGCCAGAGACACTTGAGCAAACAGTCCTGATCATATCTTAATTAAGGTATTTTATTTTTTTATTTGTAGGCACAATAGCAAAGAACCATCCCAGCACCTAAGACGACAAAATTACAACTCAAACAGTGTAGTCTACAACATGTGCTTTGATAAACATATAAGGACATGCATTTAATTGTGCCTGTGCACTTTCACTCTGCAGAGGTGACAGCTGAGCCAATCAGCTTACTAATTAACATACACTGCAAATGAGAATCCTCTTTTCTCAGGACCAGGACAGATGGCCTATGCCACTCAACCAGCTCCCCTCTCCTAATCCCACACTTCTATTTGCTCCAGTGGCAGCAGACATTTGCATTCACCCAACAATAACCCATTGAAACAAATCACTCCCTTTTTCTTTTCACCCCCAAGAAAACACTGCATGCAACTGCCAATGTGTGAATGTGGGCACAAAGGAACCAATTATTATTTACTGAAAAATATCAGAAAAAGCAGGAAATATGATCACTATTAACGCTCCCCCAACAGTATAAAAAAGGAAGAAAGGAAACAACTAGATGTCTCAATTTTTTCATTTAGTTTAGTTTCTACAAGCTGTGTCAGTGTGCTGGGAGAAGGGCTTCATAATTTTTAACTTGCTTCTATTGAACGAATAGCAAAGCTTGCTTTTTACAGAGTTTTATGGCTCATTTTAGAGGTGGTTTCCCTCGCTAACAGTAGAGATTTGGGTTTGTTTTCTGGCTCATTTTAGAGCTGGTTTTCCTCACTAACAATATAGATTTGGGTTTGTTTTCTAACAGCTAAATTTTCCCACCCTCCACCAATTAACGGCCAAGAAAGTGAATACAATTGAACCAAAAAGGATAGTATCAGTCAGCCAAATATGTCCCCAGATGCTCCATAGAACTAATAGGACTCTTTATTGTGTGTCCTAAGATCCTGGCTTTAGTGGGATGTTATCCAAGCGAGGACTGAAGAATCAGGCCCATCATTACAGAATAAGGTTTGAAACTATAAATATGCAGAGGGCCCGTTGAAGTCACTTCCAGGAACAAGGCACTAAGCATAGACAGCACCCACAGACCTCAATTGCTCACATGGGGCTCAGCGTGTTGCCTGGTATACACTCTTTGAACTTATTGTAAAGTTTAGGAAACTCTATGGTAAAGCCCAGAACCACACCATAGTCAATGGAATATTACATCTCAATCTGTCATGCTTTTTCTAAGATCAATCAGGTGTTCAGAAGAGTTTTGAAAGGAAGGACCAGTAAAGCACAGATGTAACCCACACACCTGCTGGGTGTGGTTCACTGTCCCATGTAGTGGCATTTAGACCACTTACAGAGAGTACAATGAGTCTGCTCTACAGTCTTAGCTGAGAGCCTTTTAGCACAAGCTGTAGAGGCTCATGCACTAAGCTCCAGCAGTCCCAGGTTTGGTTACGCCTGTTGGTATTACACAGGCACTCCTAATACCTAAGGAGGTATACCAGTGTTGCGGTAAAACGGGTTTTTGCACAAAAAGAAAACATCCACACTGCTTGTTTTCGCACAAAAACAGATCGGGAGAAAATATGAAAATGAGATTGTGACTCATGCAAATGAGTTCCTTGTTAGCATATTTTTTTCCAAGAAAACTCGTAGTGTAGACGTAGCCTCAGTGAAAACACTTCCTATGCTGACTGGAGGGCTGACTGAGAGGCAGTATCTAGGAGAATTCTTCCACTGACCTAGAGATATCTCTATCAGGGAGTAGGTCAGTTTAGCAGTGTTACGCATGGTGTGGACTTTTCACACTCTTGAGCAATATGCTTATGCCCACCTGATTTCCTTGTATACAGCAGGTCTCAAAAATAGACTGCAACTTTTTGCTGGAACCTGTGGAAAGTATAGTGCCGAGACATTTTAAAAAGATTGCTGTCTGAATGCTGAGTTTCTAAGAGGTGTTTGCCCCTGAGAGCTACAGGCTGCTCTCTGACTGTCTTCTCATTGCTTACTTCTCAGAGTCCTGCTAGAGCAGTGGTCCCCAATGCAGTGCCCAATGGGGGCATTTATGTGCGCCCACCTAGTGACCAAGGCTGGCCTGAGCCATTCTTGGGCCCCGGGTGCATGCACGGCCCCCGCCCTGGGCACACGGCGCTGCCCCCGGCAGCTTCAAAAGGTTGGGAACCACTGTGCTAGAGCATGGGTTCCCAAACTGTGTGTGTGTGAAGAAATTTGTGGGGGGGGCCATGAGGTGACCTGGGCTTCCCCCCCACCATCAAGTTTTGCTGCCCTGTTCAGTGTTTTTTTTTGCTCAACAAGTTTTACTTCTATTGTGGGGGGGAGGAGGGTGTGAGGGCTTTTCAAAAATCAAAAAGAGGGGTGTGATGCCAAAAAGTTTGGGAACCAAACTCTGTGCTAGAGAGGGCCTAGAAGAGCAAATATAACAGCAGTGCTGGACGGAGAGAGAAAAATCAAAACCAAGAGAAGAGGATTTTGGAGAGCAAGAAGAAAACCTTCTGGAAAGTCTGTCTCATTTCAGTGACACAGGGTGGGGAAAAGACACGGGTTTTTCACCTTCTGAAGAAACACATGAAAGAACTTTTGTAAGTATTTAAAACCATGCTCGTCCCAGTATCTTTTCATGCAGGTAAAGACAATACCAAATTAATACAGAACTAGATTGTAGGATTTTTTAGCAGGGACAGCTTTTAGTTCTGTTTGTTTACAGTGCCTTGTGCGCAGGGTCCTGGTCTGTGATTGGGCCTGGTTAGGTGGTATCACAAAACACACAAGTAATAACACTAGTACCAGAAAAGCCACTGCAACAACTGGAAGTCTGATATTCCCTTTCTCTCTCTTTTTTTTTTTTTTTTTTTTTTTTTAAAGCCTAGCTAAACGGATAGAATTTGCCCCAGTCCTGGAGGATTAGAAAATTGTCTCTGTTGTTCGACCAATAGGAGAAAAGAATTCCAGGGTCCATCAGATAAGCAAACATTGGCATTGAAACCCCCTACACAGTAGCCATGGTTGCTAACTACGGAAAATGATTTTTATAGAGAGTATACAGAAAATCACAGACAACCAAACTTTTTACAAACACATTCTTATGTAATATTAAAGCTTATGGCTAAAAAGGGAAAAAGTGAGTAATATTTCATAGACATGCTGGCACAATCCTATTCCTGCTAAGCCCTACCCACCCCCTCAGCCCACACCATCCCTCCTCCGGACCCGTCTCCCATTCTAGTGACGCCAAAGAAGAGTTCAAAGCTGGAGGTGGAAAAGAGCTGCCCCTGCCAGCCAGCAGCAGATTGGAGGGAGCCCTCATCAGGATAATTCCTCTCTCTGCCTCTGTTCTGGGAACTGTCGACTTTCTGGTGCTCCATGGTACAGAGTTCACCCTAAGGCCAAGGGGGAGGGCTCTTGTACGTTTCAAAAACAGAAGCGCTCCCTGCTTTTGAAATGGGGATCTTAAACATTTGAGGTGGGGCTCTCAGGGTTTTTGTACATTTCCAAAGCAGGGAGTGCAGGGTCAGCGGGGGTCTGTTTGGGATGCACACCTGTCCCTTCTCCTCACGGAGATGGTGCTGGGGGGAGCCGGCTTTTAAGCTGGCTCTCCCCAGCCCTGGATCCTGCTCCCCCTCTTGCTGCCTCTCTGATAGAGTGATTTGCTTATTGGATAGTTGACTAGTCTGATAAGCAAATCACTGTCTACACTGCACCCTTAGGTTGAAATAAGCTATTTAGCAATTGCACAGCTTATTTTGTAATTTGGCACTGTCTACATAGTGCCAAATTTCGAAATAGAGCATTATTCCAAAATGTGCCTTACTCTTCGTGGAACGAGGTTTACAGGGATGTCGGAATAGTGAACCCGTTATTTCAAAAGCTATTTCAAAATAATGGGCTTGTTTAATACCTTCTGTATCACGAAATAGCTATCTCAAAGTAGTGCTGCTGTTCAAACGCACCCTTACAGTACAGCTCTGTGCCTGGTCCTGACTCTGTAGCTGACTTTGACCTTTGTACTTGTTCTCAACTACTGCTCTCACCACTAGGACTGGCTGCCTCAGAGCCAGAGTCTGAAAGATATAGGACCAAAGCCAGAAATGCCCATAGCAACACCTGGCATTATTCCCTGAAGTGAATAAGGAGCCAGTGCAGTTCACAGAACACTAGTGTAATGTGCTCACCAAATAGTCGGATTACTTCCTTGTTCACCAGGTGAAGTTTCTGTCTTGGGCCTCAACGGTGACCCAGCATGGAGATCTCTATATTGGAGGTTACAAAGGGTTGAATAGGTGTGGTTAGTGGCACAACTGGGAGAGACTACTAATAGATCCTACCTTGTATAGCTACAAAGGAGAGACCAACCCAGACCCAGAACTGCAGCTGGAATTCAAATCCTACTCCACGTAGAGCTTTCCAGAAGTTCGGAAACATACAGTTACTCTTTTGTTTTTCATGTTTGTGCTCCCAGGTTCACAGAGGTGCCAAAGCAACACGAGTGAGGCTGTTCTCCAGGTTCACACAGCTCAGCCAGAAGTCAGAATGAGCAGTCTTCTCACGCCATTGAGTGCTCTTGTGAAACTGGCACCTCTGTTGGGCTGGCTCATTTATTTTCAGACAATCATGCAAGCTTCCAGGTGCTTATCTGACCCAGAACTGTATGTCTGAGATCTTCAAAGCTGCTAAAAGGCTATGGATGCTCAGCTGTCATTAAAAATTAATAAGAAATGGGTATCCCAATCCATTGGATGGCTTTGAAAGCCTCTGCCTGGATCTCTGGGTGGTTCTCCCGTCGCTAATACCTCCTCAGCATTCATCTGTTTGTCTGGCACAGGATTGGCTGCAGTAAGGGTGATGTGAAGCCTCCTTATAACAATGATGGGCCTGAACCAATCTGAATATCCCCTTAGCGTTAGGAGTATTTGATTCTGATTCTAAGTTTGGCACCTGGAGCCAAGCTCTAATTTTTAATGACATTCCCTTTCCATGACGTGTGTAGAGATGAATAAAAATGCAAAGCAAAGAGGCTGCAGCCCCATAATTAAATAATGTTTTGCTATGTGTATTTCGACTGACTTTCTGCCTGTATATAAAGGTCATAGCCTGGAGGAGGAGCGTTAAAATTCACTATTTGTTTCTTTGGACATTTTTTTTTAGAATCACCTTAAATTTCCAATCAAAGTTATTTTTCATACTACAGCTTTGAAAGTCCTTATATGTTTAGAGTAATTGGCTTCTCATGAAAACAAAAGACCATGGGGCTTAGTTCTCTGCTGAGAGCAGAGAAAAGTGCCAGCATAGGAATGGGAGAACATTCAAATGGGCTAGCCTCTGACAGCTTTATAGCCCGGGATACAATGGGCAGAGCCTCAGTACTGATGAGTCTAATTTAGGCTGCTCTGGCACCCGCCCCCTACTGCTCTAGTGAACATTAGTGCTGTCTTCTTCAATTCTTCTCTTCAACTCTACAGAACAAATCGACATATCCGTCACAGTGGCTCTATTCAGGAGGCCCGGACACACCTTTGTGATACTCTGTGAAGAAAAGCTGCTGCTTAGCAAAACAAAAGGAGTCTCATAATCTACTTATTGTGCCTCAGTAGGATTGCGGGCGCCCTCTTCTAATGGGAAAGTTATTGGATCAGGCGGCCATTGCACTTCAAGGTTACCATTCTGGGTAATAAAGACATTTTTTTTTCTGTTCATGTCCAAGCATGACAAGACATACCAGCCCTCTCCCAAGAAGCTGCCTGACATCTTTATTGTTCTATCTTCTTTGCTAAAGTTTTATATTTTCCTGCCATTTCTTAAAATCATCATCATCTTACAAAATATAACTTTCTAATGCTACCACAAGAGGTGTATTTTGCCATACCTTCATTCTGATTTTTTTTCATTCCCTGTTCAGGAACATCAGATGTTCTAAAAGGGAAAACCACTGTAGCTGAACATGATCTTCCCACATTTTCAAAGGGGGACTCTGGTCAGATCTTATCAAGGATAGTTTGTATAAATCCTAGCCTAGGTTAATTCAGAAAATATGCAGCTGTTGCCACAGCTGTAAACCACACAATGTTATCATGCTACTGATACATAGCTTCTTAGATACCATGACAGTCTCTGGCTGATAATGTTCAATCAACCTTTGATGCCAAAACACCGTGTACATTCCCCTTAGACTTGGAAACTGATTTTATTGTCACAGCACAGTTTAAAAAAGATACTGTTCAGATAGTGGTTTGTCTCTATGGTTGCAATTTCTCTTTCCTAGAGATGAGGGAATCCTGTTACGTGTTACAAATGTGATTTTCAAAATGTTTTAAAAAATAATTCTGATTTGTTTTAAGGAAATATTAAGTGGATTTGCAGAACTTTTTAAAAAAAGTATTCTGGAAACTGCTTAGGCAAGGACCTAAATAAAGTAAATAGTAATAAAGGATCCAGGGTTACACTGCAGGAATCATTTACTAAAAGCTGAATATTTGACTGGTTTCAAATGTAAGACAATAATAATGCGTTCTGTTGTGCCATCAATTTTTAAGCAGAATTGGAATTCCTCAAATTAAATCAATGAGGGGAGTTTGTTAAAGATCAACGGCACTATTTGGATAGCCAGGCTTCCAAAACTAAAGGGCCTGATCCTGAGCACTCTACTCAGGCAAAACTCCCATTTGACTAATTAAGCCTGAGAACTTGGAATCAAGTGAGGTAGAAAAGAGTGATAGGGTCTTAGAGTGATCACTTAACTCATCACTAAGATACCCCTCACACTCTAGAGTGAAAAGCATAAGTTATCAAATGGCTGAGAAAAATTCTAAACATCAGGGATTGGAAAATACCATGTCTAAAGGAAAAGTTATGTATTGAATTTTAAGGAGATACGATATACTCCTTTGGTTTGGCCAGGATAAACCTTTTCTTTATTAACACCCCTTAATGTTCCCAATTGCTGTGAGATGTTCAGTGACCAGAACTGGCTGGTACTGTATGTCTCATCCAAAATACGTTTTGGATTCAAGCTTGTTTGGGCAGGCACCACATCCTTGTATGAGTTTGTACAGCCTCTAATATTGGGGGCTCCCAAGCCTGACTGGAGTGCTAGGCACTACTGCAATATAAGTATTACATAATAATGATACAGGCAGTCCCCGAGTTACGCGGATCCGACTTACGTCTGATCCGCAGTTACGAACGGGGCCCTTCCTCTCCCTGGTCTCCAGCAGACCAGGGAGAGGAAGCAAAGCGGCGGAACGCGCGGCCAGCTGACAGCCCAGACGCGTCTGGGCTGTCAGCTGGCCGTGCGTTCCGCCGCTCTGCTTTGCTCTGCTCTGCTCCCCCTCCCCCTGGTCTGCAGACCAGGGGGACGGGGAGCAGAGCAAAGCCGCGGAGCCCGAGGGCAGCAGGATAGCCACGGCGCGTCTGGGCTGTCCCGCTGCCCGCGTGTTCCGCCGCTTTGCTCCCCAACCCCCTGGTCTGCAGACCAGGGGGACGGGGAGCAAAGCAGAGCAAAGCCACGGAGCCCGAGGGCAGCAGGACAGCCACGGCGCATCTGGGCTGTCCCGCTGCCCCCGTGCTCCGCGGCTTTGCTCCGGACGCCTGTGGTACAGCAGCTGGGGTGCTGCCAGTTGGTCCCGTAGCGCCGCTCTGGGCGCCACTGGACCAACCCAGCAGCACCCCAGCTGCTCTGCCCCAGGTGTCCCCAAGTCAGCAGCTGCTGAAAATGACCAGTGGCTGACTTCAGGAAGCCCCTGCCCGGGGCTTCCTGGAATCAGCCGCTGATCAGTTTCAGCAGCAGCTGCCTGGGGTTCTTAAGTTGAATCTGTATGTAAGTCAGAACTGGCGTCCAGATTCAGCCACTGTTGAAACTGATCAGTTTCAGCAGCGGCTGAATCTGGACGCCAGTTCCGACTTACATACAGATTCAACTTAAGAACAAACCTACAGTCCCTATCTTGTATGTAACCCGGGGACTGCCTGTACTAATTTACTTTAGTCTGCAAACATTTTGAAGGAACTCTCATTTTGTATTTCATTCGTCTCCAAAGTGTATGTGCATACATACACACCCGCTCTTGTACATTTAGTAAACCAGATGCAATATGGATGCTATGCAAGTTTATTGGAGTTATCTAGTCCCAGCACAGAGCAGAATGAGGCTTGAACCAAACCTCCACATATGGAGACTCTCAAACATTGGGAGTTTCAAATATTTGTGCCCAGGCCTGCCTCCTTATCTCCCCTACCCTCCACCTTTTTTTTTTTTTTTTTTTTTTTTTTTAAACATCCTGAAAAGCAAAGCATAACTATAAGAATAACAGAAAGCAAAAGACTGAGATGTGCTTAATACAGTCCCTGCTAGTACTTGTTAAGCTACTTATTTCAGGTAGAGTTGGTTGGCACATGGGTGCAGAAATAAAATTGTGTGAAAGTACTCCCTTCTGTTGAAAATGAAATATTTTGTGGTGATATTTTGATTTGAACAGACACTTCATTGAAAAGGTTTCTCTGGGTCAGAACAAAAGCAAGAGACTGGGTGATGCACATGAGAAATGTTGGTGCCTACTCTGCCTGGATCTCTCATATTCAAAAGGGAATGAAAATAAATTTCCGAACCTCCTAAGTTGCTGTGAAATAGAATTGTCATTCTCGTGTCAGAATTTCCCGTACAGAAAGTACATATCTCTGTTAACTGCATCACACCTAAGAACGAGTACAACAGAGTTGACTTTTATAGATGTCCAAGGAGCAATGAAATACATTACTTGTATTTGTTTGTAAACCAAGTATGGTAATGGAACAAGGGCTAAAGTCCCCATGTAAACTCGTACATGCATTGGAAAGGTGGAGCAGCTGTTCTGGTGCCTGGAATTGGAATGGAGAGCAGATAGGAACTGTTGGGACCCCTCTTTTTTAGCTGCCCCATGCCTGCTATATCCAAGTAACTCCCTACGCCATCCCTCTGCCCACCCAGAAACCAGCACAGCTGAAGCAGAAATAGCCAGTATGGAAACAGGTTTGGAAGAAACTTCTCTTTTGGATGAACCAGCTATATGATTATCTGCTATTTTTAAATCAAGAATATATTTTAGAAAACCATCCAATCTTGATTTAAAAATATCAGATTGGATGTTCTAAAATAAATTATCTAGAAATTATTTTGGGGGCATTCTATAACCTGTGTTACATTGGAGGTCAGGTTAGATTGATCACAATGTCCCTTGCAGACTTGGCGACCATGAATCTATTTCACAGGGTTGGGGGAAATAATAATTCTTCACCATAATTGCTAATATTTGAGCCTGGAGCTTATGAGGAGACCAAATTGCTTGGAAAGAAACATTTAAAAATAGATTTCTTATAAACATATCATTTCGGGTGCACACAGTACACTGTCTCTTTCTAGGAAAGCAAATACACTAGGAAGAATAAGCCCATCCAAAAATCGAGCCAAGGTACACTGGTACTAAGAAACCAATGCATCAGATGAGCCTGGATTTATTCCATTTTTCTTAATCTGATTATAGGCGGTAACTAACATCCATTTTCTCTCACAAATCCATTTTCTCTCACAAATCAGCAGCTTTGTTACCTCTTTGTAAACACAGTTAAAGTCAAGTGCATTTGTAATCCATGTTATTGTCACAACAGACAGCCAGTGGAGAGAGAGCATTGGGAATGTTGCCCTGCACACCAAGTGAACACAAACCCTGGGTGCATTTATAGCCCAATAATTGCTTGCTTGTGTAAAGTAATGATGTCTCTGTTTGGCTTTTAGGCCAATTAGTGGTGTAAAGGTGGTAAAACCACTAAGGTAATTAGGCTAATGACTATAAAGCACTGACACTAAGTGTAAAATCTCTAGCCTTTTCGACACCACACTTTTATGGCAACGAGGGCAGCATTATTTTGATGTGTGGGCTTTCCTTTACTTTTTGTATCCTTTATGGGTGCCAGAGCTGCATGATCTGACATATGTGGATCATACAGGTTATATTATCCTGATTTTACATCGCTTTCCTTTTATGAATGCTATGGGATTTGCCCATAATTCTGTCCAGTGGTTAAAAAAGAAAAACAGGCTGAAGACAATATTGTTCGCCTAACATCAAGAGCTTCATTATTTTATAAATGCTACCACATGAGATTATTGAAGATTCATTCTTAATAGTGAATGGCACCATGGATCGTACCGAATGACAGTCATGATGCCATAGCAGTGTATAGTGAACAAACAGTGCAAAAGTTGGCTGCTTTGCTTTCAGCCCTGGCATAGTTAGAGAGACAGTCAAGTTTGGGAAGCCCACAACTTAACCTTCAGTCATTTTCACCCATATGCCCTCTTTGTTAAACCCATACATTTCTGCCAATAAGATTTCTCCTAAAAGAAAGCGTTATTGCATTTACTAGTTTTGTTGTTGTTGTTGTTGCTAAGGCCAGCTTGGTCTATCAGTATTGTAATATCAGTTTGTTATGCCAACAGAGTGCTCCTAATGTGGACACAGCATATACCAGCCAAACCAGCACTTTTCCGGCCATCCTTTATATTAGCTCTCTTCCCCTCTCACCACTAAAATAACACAAGCCATAGTTGCTAAAACATGTTTTGCTGGTAGAACAGCACCTTCACTAGCTATGTCGTAGCTATGTCAATGAGGGATCACACCTCTAATTGACACAGCTCTGCCAAAAAGCACCTGTAGTGTAGATCTGGTTAAAAAGAAATAAAATGCAGTGGCTGATGGCAGCACAACAGGAACTAAGGAAGAACGTTCCACAGCTAATACCCCCCCAGACTTTGCTGTTACTTACACCTGTGTCAATTAGGAGTAAGTGACTCCACTGAATTAAATTTACAAGTCACGGCAGTGTACAGCTGGTATAAGCAAGATCAGAAATGACTCAATTTTCTAACGTTCCTCCTGTGAAAGTTGAATTCAGACAGCTCCGATCAATAATGTTACAACATGTACTTATTGCAACAGGCACAGTGGCTGCATGTACATTAAATTATTTGCAGATTAATGCTTTGGACAGAACTAGTTTAAATGCTATTCAGTGTGCCCTGCTGTAGGTGCTGTTCTAAACTATTTCAATCACAGTGTGTTCTGGATGCCTGTCCTGCTGCTCCTGGTACAGATGATAGAAGCAGTGGATTCTAGGAAATGTCAAAACGCTACTAGTGTATGATGAGCTAATAGTGAGAGGACTAGTTGAGCTTTTCAATTCCATACTGACAATAAATTGGCTCAGACTGAACTAGATCTTAAACCTTCTCAAAGCTAATTCAAAGAGTTCTTAGAAAGCACATAAACAAGTTGGGGTTCTTTTGTGCATGGCCACAAGAAGCATTAACAGTTATGCTTGGGGGTGTGAATGATTCTCTAGTGTAGGCAAAGGTGAATTATGCATGATATGTGAGTCTTAGCTTTGAATTTCTTCCTGGTGTTTTGGGACTTCATTCAAAGTCAATGTTACTGTAAAGGAGATATTTGTGTTTTCAACAGATGCAAAAAATACCTTGACTGACTAAAAAGATCAGAAGGCAAGAAGTATCTTGGCTGGGCACCGCCTTCAGAGCATTCCTCAGCATTTATAGTTATCTGAATACCCAGACCCCTTTTGAAACAGCCTGTGCGCTCTGGCTTGCTCTTGTTCCCCAGGTTATCTCAGAAGGTTCTGTCTTATTTCATTTCTCTCAGATCACAGGGAATGTTATCAATTCAAGAAGGGTCCCCTTTTGATTCCTATCTCCCAGCACCTCCATCTCTCTCAAACCCTTGTGCAGAAGGAAGGAACTGTGAGGCACTCCCATAAAAATCCTTATGGGAAGATTCTCCTGCTCCAACACACTGAGGAGAAATAGTTTGGTAAAGTTAGCATCTCATCCCTCATGAAGAATGAAGGCAAAGGAGGAAATCTGTGCTCAAAATGTGAAAGGTCTGGCTTCAGTTTCAAAACTGCCCAGAAATGTTGACCTTAAGACTGTTATGCTGGGCCATAATCGTTCCTGGTGGAACTTCATTGACATCAGTGAAGTTCCACAAGGGATGGATTTGACCCCCTGTCCTTAATTTGCACTGTTGAGAAGAAAGGAATAAAAGGAATAAAATGTAAGTTAAAGACAAGAGTGTCAGCCTTTGCTTTGAATTTCCTGGCTTTTGTCAGGCTGAGTGCCATCCTTCTAAAAGCAATTTGAATGCAGGTTTTGTATGGGGAGGGAAACATGCTTTATCCCCCTCCCCCTTTCATGGGATGTTTTGAAATGCACATTGCTTCCATGGTCTTTGGGTTAGGAGAGGAGACTGAGACAAACACTTTTCCTATCAACTAGCTTCCCACCCCACCCCCACCACATTGCTTTATATTTTGAACAAATTTAGTTTAGTGATTAGAGGTGGGAAAGGACAGTCGGAAATTCTGGAACTGAATTCTCGCTTACCCTAGTACAAAGCAAGTGAGTGGCAAACTCACTTCCCCTCTCTGTGCCTCAGTTAAATTGATAGAACAATGCCAAGATTGTGGGGCACTTGTAATTCTTTTGTGATGTTTGTGGCCCTCCATAAGTAAACCTCATAAAACCCTTCTAAGTAGTAAGTGAATATCATCCCACCTATTGGGTTGGTGACGTATAGAAGTAGGTGAAGATCACACATTGCAAAGATGGGTGCCTCAGGAAACTCAATACAGATGTAAGTTATGGTTTGATGTTTCAGAGATACTGAGCCATGCACTGCTCTCTTTGGCTTCAGTGATTACATGAACTTAACCTCTCAGAAAAATCAAGCTACGTATAGTAGGTATGATAGTTGCTAACTTTGGTCCCCAAGTTGGAAAATTCTAGCTTAGGTGACTTGGTGAAACGGTGAGAATTCAGGAGTCTCTGCCATCCAGTCTTACTAGACCATGCCACTTCCCTAAGGGCCTGCTTTTCCTCTTACTTTTGGTGGTGTAAAGAAACAGTGAGCCAATATTAGTCAGCATGACAGGCAGCAGTGTCTGCATACTAGCAGCCAAATGACTGTCAAGTTTTTTGTCACAAAAAGGAGGGTTTTGATGGGGAGATTTGAAGGACGCTAATGAGTTAGTTTTGTAGGTTCTCCCACGCACTTGGGGCAGCACTGAACCAGCCCTGGAAAAACTAGAAAGTACAGCAGCATGCAGATTTATTTTGAATTTAATTGTGCCTTTACAAAACTCAGGACAAGTTTGATTTGTTCAGATATTTAGGCCAAAGTCCTTATTTATCTGCACAGGCCCACCCCACCCTCACTTCAATATTTCATTATCTGAAACGCTGCCCTCATTTGAGTTTCACATTGGCTTTGGCAAATCCTGACTAACCCCTGGAGCACTATACCGGTGACACAATTTACTCCTTGGTACAGAGAGTCTGCGGCTTGGTCTTAAGCACCTGATTAGCCATGGAATAACTGAGCTACTCGCTGGCTTGGGAAAACATACCAAGCTAACTGGCTTTGCCAGGCTCTCATGTCACTTGGAATGAATGGTGAGAGAAATCATTATTTAATTATCTGGGAAGCCCTTAAAGACAAATCAGCAAAGGATTTCACTCCAGCAGCAACAGGCAGCTCTCCAGCGATGAGTCACAAAGAGAGATATTAAAAGGGTGTTTTTCTTAAGGAGCCACTGTATTAAATTGGTTCTTTTTCCTTATAAAAATACAATATTGTTTTCTAGCAATGGTCCGTAAATATTCTAAGGACACTACAATATGCGCTAGTGTTGTGCATGCTAGAGGCAAGCTTACTGTACTATTACTGTAGCATGCTGAGGGGAAATTTTGTCTAGTGGATTGGTATTGGGCCAGAGTCAGGAATCCCAGCCTTCTAATCCCTGTTGTACCCCTTGCTTTGTGATTCTAGGTGATTTCATTCAAGCCTCAGTTTCCCTTTCTGTAAAATGGAATTAATAATCATTACCTGCCCTACAAGAGAACTGAGAGAATCAGCTAGAGGTCATGATGATTCATCTTGGCAAAGCACTTGGCATGTGAAATTTTCACTCTCATTAGTAAGGGCTTTATTTCCCTGCACCTTGTATCAGTCCCCCCCCCCCCTCCAGTGCATAAGAGTGTAGAATGCTGCAGAATCAGAATGTCAGCATTTCAACCCTTTTGGTTTGTGCTGGTGCAAATGACAACCCAGGGACACAAGGCAATGGAGAATCAGATCTCATGTATGATTTTAGATTAGGGTTGGGCAGTGAGAACTAGAAATGGGCCTTTTCACAAGACTATGGGAGGTCAAGGAGAGAAGGAAAAGAATACTCCCCCAGAGCCAGGGTAAATGGCACTCTGCTGCTGGAAAGGCATGACTGGCAGCTGTGTGTTTGCATTTCAGTCTGGAAACGAACAGGCGCTGTTCTTTTAATCTCCAGGGAATCATTCTACTAAGTTCATAGCTTGTAGCCTCAATTACATCCTAGGCCCGTATTATGGGGCCAGGGCTGCATGACATGGCTAACACATGAAGCCCGTGTCTGGAGAGTGTGTGCAACTTCAATATCCTTACTGGTGGAGATACTCCGTCCTGGGAATACACCCTGAGAACCCTTCACATGTACTCACGGTATATTAACGGGGCTAGAAGTGGGGCTTCCACGCTTTCTCCAATGAAAGGCTGCCATTGACAACTTGCCTGGAGCTAGAGGGCTGATTTTAACTCATACAATGGAACAGATTGCAACTGTTTTCAACCCCGAAAGACTACAGGCCCCAGAAAGGCACCTTTAGTTGAATGAAGACCACTTTGCTCCACATGGAGTGCTGAATACAGAAAGCTGTACTTTGTGGCGTCTGTCCTTTTATATTTGAGGTGAGGGTGGCCACAAGTCTAGTCTGCAGGACTTGACAGGCTGCATTTATTTCACCCATTGGCTTCCCTCTGATTACCCTTGTGTGAGAAGTTTCTTACAGATTTTGAACTGATTATGGTCTGAAAACATGGTTTAAACTTTATAGTAATGAAACCAGTTTGTATTTAAATTCAAACTGACCTTGGTTCAGGCAGGTATGAAATTAAATGAAAGAGACAAAGTTCAGATTCTGATCCCATTTGCCACAATGTAATTCTGGGGTAACCCCACTGACACTCAGATTTGCACCTGGGGGGACAGAGACCAGAATATTAAAAGAACCTTCCAAGTATATCAGTGTCATCCTCTTTTGAAATTCATGGCGACATAATTAAACATTTCAAAATTTGACTGTTTCCTGCAGTCTCTCCAGGGTTATCAATCAGAATCTGGTTGTTATCTGTGCCACGTAGCGTGAATAGCTAGTTCTCCTCTTGGAGCTTGTCTTCTGTCCCTGAAGATTTAAACATATAGCTGTCCAAACAGCACTAGTTCAACAGCACAATCTAATCTCTGTGGGAGTCCAGAGTCCAGGAACGTATCTCTCTGATAAACATGGGGCATGAATGCTTGCTGTGGCATTTGTTATGAGGGAGAACACTATTTCTACTAGGATGCATCTGCTTGGATTTACCAAGGCATTCAGGTACGTACTGGGTGTGATAAGTAAAGTGAGCTGAAAAACAATATTCTAAATGCACAGTGTTTTGTGTTGTTTGCTGTGTTAAAAGGTTTTTAAAATTGGTCTTAAAAAAGCTTATATATCAAAAAGCTCAAACATTTAACTGAAAATCATGCATGGGGTGTAACTGAGAGGCAAATTAAATTCCTAGCATTCAAGCAAATACTTAGGCAAGACAGGGCTGAGGAAGCCCTGCCCAAATGGCCCTGGGCTTTCTGCTATAGAAAAAAATATTTACTTTGCACAGTGGCAACAAAGATATTAACACAACCACACTGCCTACAGTGGAAACAAGAGAACAATCTCTCTCCTGAAGGGATTTTGACCTATAATATGGACAGAAAAGGCCCTTAAGGAAGTCAGGAAGTAGGTTATCAAGCAGTGGTAGTTGAACCTCAAAGGGCCTGAAGCCCAGGTTGTGTGGGTTGGCATGGCTGCCCAACACAGCTACTCCAGTTCACATTGACGGAGGATCTGACCCACCACGTGCAGAGACTCTTTATTCCACGTCCTCAGAGATCAATCAGGAGTCATTCCACTGAAGAAAACTGGAGCTACAGTGCTACAACACAGATACAGCTCCAGTTACTCCTCATTTATACCTGTTTCAGTTGACTCCTCTTGCATACATTGGTATCAGGGGACACTGATACAAATCAGTGGTAACTTCAGACATCAGTAGAATTTTACAAGTGAGATTTGGTTTAAGTATTAGGAGAATCAGGCCCAATCTTTGGACAAACACCACAAAACCTGAGTGCTCATCCATAACTTCTTCAGCCCAAGAGGGCAAGATGGTCCAGTGGTTAGAGCAGTGGTCCCCAACGTGGTGCCCATGGGTGCCATGGCGCCTGCTGGGCCATTTCTGTGCGCCCGCTGAGTGATCGGGGCCAGCCCCGCCCCCGGACACGTGGCGCATGGGCGGCGCCAGCCCCAGGCGTGCAGCACATGGGCGGCCCCGCCACCGGCTCCTGGGCGCGTGGCACAGGCGTCAGCTCCGGGTACGCAGCGCATGGGCAGTGGCGGTCCCAGCCCCGGGAGCATGGGACATGGGCTGTTCCGGCCCCCGGCATGCGGCGTATGGGCGGCCCCACTCCTGGGCATGCAGCACAGTTGTGGCGCCAGCCCCAGGAGGGCAGCGCATGGGTGGCGCCAGCTCCGGGCATGCAGCGTATGGGTGGCCCTGCCCCCAGGCACATGTGCAGCCCCACCCCCGGGGGCATGTGTGGCTCCCCCCAGTGCCTGGCATGTGAGCGGCCCAGCCCCCAGGCGCCCGGCAGCCCCAAAAGGTTGGGGACCACTGGGTTAGAGTACTCACATGTAACCCAGGAGAGCCAGGGTTGGTTCCTTCCCTTCCCAAATTGACTGTATGACCTTGGGTTGGTCCTTCACCTCCCATCTATGGAATGGAATCAGCACCTCCTTACTTCCCAGGTGTGTTGCGAGGATAAATACTTTAAGGCGTGGGAGATGCTCAGATGCTATTGCAAAAAGGGCCATGTAAGTACCTCAGATAGAGAATTTCTGGGTTGGGTTCACTATAACCCCTTTGCATGGGCTGAACCCACGAAATCTCATGATACCATCTATGTGCTTTGTTAGTATTTAAGATTCTGCTAGACTATTTGTTGTTTTTTACGTTTTTCCAGTTACAGACTAACTCGGCTACCACTCTGAACTCTTGGCATGAGTTAGGTTATTAATGGATATAGTGGGGTTGGATGGAAGGTACTATAGGGAACTACAAAGCCTTGTTACTATTAAGGTGTTGATTGTGATTCAGATGATGCACCACATACAATAAAAAAGAATTCCCACTTATACCTCTTCTGCAGGCTATCCTAGACTATGGGTCCAGATATTTAGGACCAAGGGGGCCACTCTTGTGCTGATTCTCTCTCTGCAACAGTGGATCATGGTGGCTGAGGTGAGGAGTGGGCAGAGACATAGCTATACTCTGCACTCACCAGCACAGCTGAACTAGTAGGAGGTGTAGTAGTATGCTGCTGGTGATTACACGCAGACAATTAGTACCTGCTGGGGGAAACGGGAGGAACTGTGACTTTGAGGCATATCATAGAACCATAGAGCTGGAAGAGACCTCAGAAAGTCATAAGTCCAGCTCCCTGCCCTAGGCAGGACCAATCCCAACTAAATCAACCCGGCCAGGGCTTTGTCAAGCCGAGACTTAAAAATCTCTAGGGACGGAGACTCCACCACTTCCTCAGGTAACCCATTCCAGTGCTTCACCACCCTCCTAGTGAAGTAGTTTTTCCTAATATCCAACCTGGACCTCTCCTACCGCAACGTGAGACCATTGTTCCATGTTCTGCCATCCGTCACTACTGAGAACAGCCTTTCTCCAGCCTCTTTGGAACCTCCCTTCAGGAAGCTGAAGGCTGCTATCAAATCCCCCCTCACTCTTCGCTTTTGCAGACTAAACAGACCCAACTCCCTCAGCCAGTCCTAATAGGTCATATGCTCCAGCCCCCTAATCATTTTGGTTGCCCTCTGCTGGACCCTCTCCAATGTGTCCACATCCTTTTTGTAGTGGGGGGTCCAGAACTGGACACAATACTCCAGATGTGGCCTCCCAAGAGCCGAATAAAGGGGAATAACCACATCTCTGGATCTGCTGGCAATGCTCCTCCTAAAGCACCCTAATATGCCATTAGCCTTCTTGGTTACAAGGGCACACTGTTGATTCATATCCAGCTTCTCATCAACTGTAATCCCCAGGTCCTTTTCTGCAAAACTACGACTTAGCTGGTTGGTCCCCAGCCTGTAACAATGCTTGGGATTCTTCCGTCCCAAGTGCAGGACTCTTGCACTTGTTGAACCTCATCAGATTTCTTGCGACCCAATCCTCCAATTTGTCTAAGTCACTCTGGACCTTATCCCTGCCCTCGAGTGTATCTACCTCTCCCCTAGCTTAGTGTCATGTGACTAACACTATGTCTACACTTAGTGTTGCGAGCTTGCGGTGGCACAGCTGTACCGATGCCACTGTGCCACTGTCAGATATCTCAGGGAGCAGATCAATGTTGATGGGAAGGAGTTCTCCCACCGACAGAGCCTTGTGCACTTACACTGGTGAACCTTAGGTCGCTCAGGGGTGTGGTTTTTTCACACTGCTCAGCAACATACTTTTTGCCAGTGTAAGGTGTAACGTCCTGGGCCTACTGCCAAGGTCGAGCTGCCTACAGAGTAGCCTTTGCTCAGGTTTGTGCCCAGCATCAGAATCTAGCTGATTTGTGTTAGTAGGAAATAGAAATTCCAGTATGCAGGGTTTGTGCCTACTTAGAGTGGATATTTGCTCTTCATTTTCTGCTCAGGTATCAACTGCATGTTGTTACATGTGTGATATTACAGTGCAAATTACCATATTATATTGGGAAAAAAACCCACATTACATTCTTCCCCACTGCTTCCTCCCAGTAATTAGATGTTGCATGCCTTATCTGGGACACTTGGAGCAGGATGAAGCACTACTGAAATCAATTAAAATGCATGCCCCACCTAATAGCCACAGGGAAGTCTTCAACAGAGCAGAAATATAATTATTTTGCATGTACCTAGTACATGTTCCTTGACTTTGTGGTACAGATAAGGAGCAACTTGCCAACAAGTTTTTTTTTAAATGTATTCAAAACAAATATTAGTTCCTTCACTTAGGAGGTATTATACATGTTCTCTTATGGAATGGGAAGATACCACAGACTTTTAGTTAAAACACAGAGAAAGTTGATTAGTATCAAATACAATTGTTATCTGTATTACAGTAGTACAAACGGACACTTACTCAGAACAGGCCCCATGGTAGATGTATGGGTAATGCTGACAGACCCCAGTAATCAGCAGGCTGGATTGATCCTGAAACCCCTGAAGCTTAATATACGGGCCTCTACTGCACGAGCTAAAAGCCATAAAGCTATTAACTAAGGCTGTTGCAGACTCATTAATCTCTAGATGGTCTAGGTGCCACCTTACCAAGCAGGCACTGGTTACATATGCCCACAGAGAGACAGTCTCTGTCCTCTAGGAGCTTATAGTTTAAATAGACAACAGATAGGAGAAATGAAGTATTATCCCTAATTTTCAGGGCGGGGAGGGGAGAGGATAAACTGATGCACAGAGAGGTTAAGTAACTTGCCTACAGTCACCCAGGAAGTCTATGGATGAGCCAAGACCTGAACGCAGGCCTCTTGAGCTGTAGGCCTTAGCCACAAGACCTACCTTTTTCTCTACAGAACAAACACACAAACAAAATGAACAAACAAACAACAAAAACAACGTGACTGGAGGCTGTATATTCTCAAAGGGGTTTTTGGCAGTCTGCTATGCAAACATTCTAGTGGGAAAGTGAAAATGCCTTTGTATTTTATTATTTGATTTTGAAGGAGGGAATTATGATCAGCATTTGTCAAGCTGTCTGATACATACATAGCATGAGATTATGGTGCAGTGTAATCAGCAATGCACAGTTTTGTTAGGTCAAGAATTACAGTGACTACCTCTTCTAAGGCTAGCGATAGAAATGTAGCCGTGGTAGTCTGGTGTAGCTGAAAAAAAACCAGGACTATGTAGCACTTTAAAGACTAACAAGATGGTTTATTACGTGATGAGTTTTCGTGGCAATGGGGTTTGTTGCAAGGGAAGGTTCCATGGTTGGTATTAGTGTGGTATGTCCTGTGATTGTTGGTAAGAATCATCTTGAGGTTAGGTGGTTGTCTATAGGGGTATGTCTACACTACCACCCTAGTTTGAACTAGGGTGGTTAATGTAGGCAACTGGAGTTTAAAATGAAGTCCGGGATTTGAATTTCCCAGGCTTCATTTGCATATTGCCGGGCGCCGCCATTTTTAAATGTCCGCTAGTTCGGACTCCGTGCCCGCGGCTACACGCGGCATGAACTAGGTAGTTCGGATTAGGCTTCCTATTCCAAACTACCGTTACTCCTCTGAGGTGTACCGGTAGTTCGGAATAGAAAGCCTAATCCGAACTACCTAGTTCGTGCCGCGTGTAGCCGCGGGCACGGAGTCCGAACTAGCGGACATTTAAAAATGGCGCCGCCCGGCAATATGCAAATGAAGCCCGGGAAATTCAAATCCCGGGCTTCATTTGCAACTCCGGTTGCCTACATTAACCACCCTAGTTCGAACTAGGGTGGTAGTGTAGACATACCCTTGGAGACTATTGTTGTCAGCTTTGTCCACATAGTCACTCTGCTGATACCATTATTGGACCTAACCAATTGAGTTATAAGATCAAGAACACATATTCCTGCTCATCCATAAATATAATTTATGCTATCATGTGCCGAAAGTGTCCGTCTGCTATGTACATTGGACAAACGCCTCAGACACATCGCCAAAGAATCAATGCCCACAAAACAGATATCAGACAGGATCACAAAGAAAAAACAATTTCTTGCCATTTCAACCAGAAAGGGCATTGTCTCAACGACTTGATTACCTGCATCCTGCTTCAAAGACCTTTTCACACCAGACTTGAAAGAGAATCCTCTGAACTGTCATTCATGCTTAAATTCGACACTTTACACCTCGGTCTAAACAAAGACATTAATTATCTTAACCATTACAAAGATAGCTTCCCCAATTATCACCTCTAATATCATTAGCTCACAGACATTTACCTCCCTCCCTCCATCCCCCTTCTGTTCTGAAATTTGATTTGTCCTTTTCATATGTGTTCATTTTTTGCTTGTATCCTTTGGTATATATGGTTGTGCCAATTTTCTTTCACTATTTGATCTGAGGAAGTGGGTCTGGCCCACGAAAGCTCATCACCTAATAAACCATCTTGGTAGTCTTTTAAGTGCTACATAGTCCTGTTTTTTGTTTCTTCTAAGGCTAAGCTTTGAAGTTCTTTTCAGCACATTCTCCTACTGAAGTAAACTGCCATTGAAATCAATGGGTCAGATCCCAAGATTCCACTCTGATAGATTCCCATTGATAAAAGCTGAGTCAAATCTAATTCAGGATTTGGCCCAATGGGAACCTTGCTTGTTAGGCAATAGACAATGGTGAAATCATTGCTGTGATAGAACAGCTTCACAATGGGCCCGATCCTGCACACTGCTGCATGCACTCATCTTCATTAGCAGCTGAAGTTGCAGATTCTCTCCTGTGCTGCTACAATGCCCCACAGGAATGGGTCTGATTAGCAGTCAGAATTGCAATTTGCTCACTTTCGGGTATTGAAATGATTTGTGATTAGCATCATATTTCTAAAGAAACTCATGGCATGCAAAACTCAGGTGTTCCACTTCAGAGAGGCCCCTTCCAAATATTCTCCTTAGAATTGATTCATGGAGCTTTGCACCCACTCCCATGTTTCAGTCTGAAGGAAAAAAATCAGTTGAAACTGCCACATATAGCTTTATCTGAAACCAGACAGAATTGCAAATTGTCCAGACTTGGGCTGCAAAGCCATAAATCAGCAAGGTTTGCTTAACTGGTCCTTGAAAGATTCATGAATCTTGGTGAACCTTGGAATGAATTTGGTCTGACTGGTAAGTTAATGACAAAATTTAGAACCAGCTGAATTGCAAGGAACAGTTGTAATCAATGCAGTTTCAAGACAGCAAACTAGTTTCAAATTCTATCTAAATGGATTTCCCTGCTGCATTTCTCTCCTGATATTTGCTCTTTGCAAAACACAAAGGGTTAGCTGCTCTTGGATCTAGTTCCAGTGATGTTAGTGCAGTTACGCCAAGGATGAATTTGGCTCAAGTTACTCTTTTACAAACATTTAACATGTGTAAGATGTTTACAATTCAGTGGCTCATCCCAGAGAGATGACACACACCATGAATTCTCAAAATCCTAAGCTGAATCTATTGCCAGACTTTGAAATTGGCCATAATATCTATAATGGCAAACCCAGACCCAAACACCACCCGACTTTGGATTTTATTTGTAACTTTGCCCTAAGAAGTGATCAGAAGGAGCTTTCCTTTCAGCCAAAACTCTTTTTCATGCACTGGCTGTCAGTGCCCCCGAAAAGATTAAATAAGGCATATATAATGTAGATTTAAAGGATTTTCCAACTGAAGTGCCAAAACACTTTGAACTGAAGAAGAAAGAGGTTGTTGTGCAAAGACTTCTTGATATGTTGGGAAACACTAGATGTGGCATTGTTTTGCTCACTGTATTAAAGTAAATATTCCATGTCTTTGGCATTGAGCTCACAGGAAAAGTGCCATTAACTCCTTAGTGTGGTGCTGTTAGCACACTACGCCTGAACACAGATTCTCCAGGAATGCTAGGGAAGGCCAATGGAATGGGATACAGGCAGTCCCCGGGTTACGTACAAGATAGGGACTGTAGGTTTGTTCTTAAGTTGAATTTGTATGTAAGTTGGAACCGGTACATATTGTAGGGGAAACTCTAGCCAAACATTTCTCCAGAGCTGAGTTTTATTCTCCCACACCTCACTTCCCTCAGTCCTTTATTCTCAAGTTGAGGTGTTTGCTGAGAAAAGCCATTCCGCGTCTCCCTGGTCTGCTCCGCGTCTCCCTGGGCTGGGGGGGGCGGGGAGCGCTAGCTTCGCGTCTCCCTGGTCTGCTGGGGGGAAGCAGCTAGTGCGGGGTTGCCTCACCCCGTTTGTAAGTAGGGATCCGATGTAAGTCGGATCCATGTAACCCGGGGACTGCCTGTATTTTGTCCTGTAACATACACCCAGAAAGGGAGGTAAAACATATAGTATTCACATTAAGAGCAAACTTTGTATCAAAATTCATCCTCGCAAGTCAAATGAGACTCTTTCACTACCACAGCACGTGTCACTTTCAGCAGCAGTTTAGAAACTTAGGACCAACTTTCTCCGCCTCACTGTGGCTACATGGAGTTGGGGCAAAGTGCCTGTAAACCTGGTGGATCCAGCCAATGGAAGACAACTCCTGCTTAGGAGAGCTACCAAATGCACCCACAATATTCCTTCTTCTGGCTCCTGGCATATGGCATGTGTCTGGGATGTCCCTCTACACCTGTGACCCCCAGTTGCTGTAATGATAACCTTAGAGGCTGTTGGCACATGACACACAGTAGCCCTGAGGCTGGGCTGTTACACACAAACCAGCTAGCCCCGTGGTAGGAGGGGTATGAAGGTGACTTAAAGCTATGCGTGCCGACAGACCTGAGGTGCCAGCCCAGCATGGATGCAGTCTACAATTGGCCAGGTTTCCACTGGATCCTGTGGTGCAGGGTCCTGGCAGTGGCAAATCGACTTGTGGGGAGGGTGCAGGTGCAGCAGTTGAAAAAGAGCTGCAGCCTCCCCATTGCCAAGGCAGCCAGTGAAATCCCCAGAGAGGGTGGGGCTGGTTTGGGAGAAGGATTTGTCTGGGTGATGCACTGATTCTGTGCATCCCTTCGGCCGTCACCACTTACTTGACTATCATCCAGAGCTTTACCCCCTCAGAACATCTCAAAGGACAGCGACTGTGACGACTATACCTAATTGGCCTTCACTGGAGCAACCCCCTTACATCTCTGTGCACCAGCACTGATGAATATGACAAAATATTTCTACTTTACAACTTGAATATAGGAAACAGTGTAACGGCTAGACCACTGATCCGTTACTGTGTCTCTGCCAGTAACAGGTACAAAGCGCTTCAGAGGGAAATGCAAGAAACTGAGTAAGGGTCATTTTTGGAGTAACCTGCTCAATAATCTTCCAAGCAAGAATTCATTACCTTTTGGTTGAGAAAAAGATCTAACAAATAATAATACTTGGCACTTCTGTCACACCCTTTCCTCCAAGGATCTAGTGGAGCTTTGCTAACTGACACTAAAGCCTACAGTGCAAATGGGAGGGAAGAGAAGAATTATACCCATTTTTCAGATTGGCAAACTGAGGCTCAGAGACTAAATCAGTAGCCTATGATCACAGCAGGAAGCAGTGGAATTGCTAGAAGGAGAACCGAAGAGCCCCAAATTCCATTTCTCCATTCTCTCCTACCTCCAGGTCATACATCCAAAGGAGGTTAGGTGGTGTAATAAGGGCTAGATCGTCTTGAGTGCGTAGTGCCCAGCAGACCCAATGTGCTAAATCTAATCCACTAAGTCTGGCCTAGTTGTAGGTGCTAAAAATGTGAAACTTCTGGCCTGGTTGTGTGCACATTTAAAAGCCAAATGCAACCCAAGAGATACATAAAACAGATACATATAACAAACTTGATCCTTCTCTTACATGTATATTTAGATTGTTCTAATCTCCTAGTTCCGGGGGACATAGCAGCTCCCTGATAACTCTGTATGCAGATGCACCTACAGAGCCCCCTGACTTTAACTGGAGATGTGGCTACTCTGCAGTTCAGAAAAATCAGCCCCCCAATCCTCCTCAACTAGTACAAATTGGGGTTAGCTTCCATCAGGTCAATCGAGTTAGAACTATGCATGCAAAGGAAGCGTCAAGCCTCTTGTGTGGAATGAAGTCTCCAGTCCAAACTTGTAAGGCAAGGTGAATGACAACGTGTGTTGTTCTGTAACTTCTCACAAGGCACCTGTGAACAGATACTCATATCCTGCTTTTGCTGCATCAGTATTCCTCCCCTCCCCCAACTCCAACATAGAAACTAACTTTCCTTCTCTCATGACAAAATAATTCATAAAAATTCAATAGAGCAGTTTGCTCTCATTCTCCTTTTTGTATTCTTGACAAACTTTAACTTTTTTTGGGGGGGGGGGGGAAGGGAGGAATAAAAGAGCAGCCCAGCCCCTAGGTTTCACTGCTTCCTGCCACAGTGCCCATTTTACATGGTACAAAGGTCATTTAGCATAGTTTGAAGCCCTCAGCAAGTTGCATAAGGCAATTTCAGCTGATCCGTGATGGAATTTCACTCAGCCAAAATCCTTATTATTATGCATTTTTTACACATTAGGATTTGTCTTTTGTTGGCAGCCAGATCTGTTCACGAGGTGTTAAAAAGTGCAGAGGGGCTTTCTGCTCCACTTTGGCCAGCTAATCCTGCTTTTAAGGATAGGATAACTGTTTCATTCCAGGACTAGCTCAGCTTTAGAACCTGGTGACATCTGTTGACAAGGTTCTCAGAAATCAGTATGAAGCTCTTATAAGGAAGAAACCCCATAGCTGTCTATTCCAGGATGACTGGGTCCCCTGAAGGGCTGAGGGCACTCTACAGATTGACTGTAACTTTTCTTTTTCAGTGCTAGTCCTTGGTTTTCAAAATATTTTCTAAGCTGAAAAACCTTTGATGACTCATTTGCCCCTGTTAAAAGCAATCCTCCCGCTTTGATTGATTAGATGTTCCCTTTGTTCAAGAGAAGCAAGCTGCAAATCTTTACTATTACTACTTTTTTTTTTAATCCTTTGAGTTAAATACACAGATGCGCACAACTCTCAGCTGAGCAATGTCACAGGCAGAGCAAATAACTGCTTCACACCAGACACTGACTGGTTGGTTAGAACATTTTATTAGCATCTTGATCCTTCTCTTGCCCGAAGTAGTAATTAAATCATACCTGCATCTAGAAAATTTTAGAGCTCTCCTCCCTATAACTATTATGAAGTACATTATCAGAGATCTGAGTCATTCTCTGGAAAAACACCAGTGTTTTTGGTTAATGAAATATTTCAGTAATGATTCTGAAATCTATTTTGAGGAAAATATCAATAAACATATTTTGGAAAATTGGAAAAAAAACCATGGAAAATTACAGTCCCGTAAACAATCTTTTGTGAAAAGTTTTGTCTTTGGATAAAAGCCATTTTTCAATCAAAAAATGGTGTGTGAGAAAGACTGTGACCAGTACTATTTGTGAGAGAGGCAAAGACAAGTAAACGGTGTCATAGAAACAACGACACTAGCTCAGTTAATATAGGAGCATGCTGCAAAGCCAGAAATGGTGCTCAGTCTTTGGTTACGTTAATCTGTAGCAAATCAGAGGAAAAGGTATACAGTGCCAGGTCCTGTAATCTTTGAGGTAAAAATTCCCTTTTTAAATCAGTAAACAAATACTTTATTAAGTAATGAAAGAACAATTAAAAATTGTATTCTACCTGAATTTGATAATCGAAGGAGCAAATATCAGAAAGGTCTCCCCCAGACAGACACAAACATAGGCAGATCCCCCAGCTTGTGTAAACTGGCACACCCTTTTGTGCCAGCCGACAATCTGTCCCATAATTTTTATCTTGACACCTTTGGAGGCATAATTCACAAGAAACCAACCAGAGCATCATTTCAGAAAAATCTGGGAGCGAAGAGGGACATGGTACTAATGATGGTGTCGGCATCCTTGTTTTTGCCCCCCCCCCCCCCCCCCCCCGCCCGATATTGTGGCTTTTCCTGGAGGAGTTATCAGGCTGGTTACATCCCAGAGTGGAGTGGGAGGTGATGGGCTGGTCCTGTCTGGGGATCAGGAGTGTCTTAACCAGTGGGCAGCTCAGGGCATGACTAGCTCTCCCCAGTCAACCCCACAGTAGCTCCTGCAGGCCCAGTGAAGATAACTCCTTGCCAGCTGCCCCAGAAGTATGAACATTCTGAGGGGGACAGTTGTCCCTAGTGCCCCATAGGAAATGATGCTCCTGGCAACCAAGGAAATGTAAAATCTAAATTAACATAGGCTTGGTCTACACTTAAAACTTAAACTCAATGAAGCTACAGCCCTCTGAGCACCATAGCTATGCCAACCTAACTTCTAGTACAGCTAAATCAACAGAAGAATGACTCCATCCACCTAGCTCCTGCCTCTCAGAGAGGGGGAGCTACTAGAGAGATGGGAAAAAAATGTCTTCTGTTGCTGTAGTCTGTGCAACTAAAAGGTTATCGTGGTGTCACTATAGCATCATAGTTATGCATTTGTGGTGTAGACATGGCCATAGTGGTGGGGCTAGATATTTAAGACTAGATATTCCCCTAGCACATTTTTATGGCATTAGTATGAGTAAGACCTATTATTTTTACATAAGAATAATATATTACTTTTATACCACAGCTTTAAAGAGTTTAAAGGGCAAACAAACAAGACAAAGTGTGGGAGCGAAACATGGGCATAGGGAAGTCAAGTGACTTGTCCAAAGTCATAGAGCAGCTCAGTGCCAGAGCCTGGAATAGGACCTAGGTCTCCTGACCCTCCTCCATCCCATCTTAATCTTAAAAGTATATTTGTATCAGTGTTGTAAATGAGGAAGGACTGTAAGGGCATGTCTACACAGCAGGGCTAAACTTGAAATAAGTTACGCAACTTAAGCTACACAACTTGAACTACTCTGGGCGCATCTACACAGCATTTATTTCGAAATAGAGAACTCTTCCCCCGACTTCCCTTACTCCTCATACAATGAGGTTTACAGAAGTTGGAGTAAGAAGCCCATTAATTTTGAATTTATTTCAAAATTACGGGCTTGCTGTGTAGACACACACTATGTTATTTCGGAATAACTGGCATTATTCCCAAATAACTCTGCTGTGTAGACATGCCCTAAAGGAGACGACTTATTGCAGAGACACTCCATCACAGATATAGTTAATAAGAATCTGGTCACTTGCTAGTTGCTGTTGTCCTAGTTAACGAGTACCTAGGATTTCACTACTACATTTACCTTGATCAGATCATGGCTTGCATATTCCTCTATGTCTGCACACTATGGTCAAAATGGTAGCATTTTCCACCCACTCTTCACTCACTTCACACAAATGTAAAAGACTGTACAAAGTACCAGGCAGTGGAAATTCAGGCGCAGTAAGTGTAGTTCAATAAAATATGTTGCTGTTAAATGGCCATCTTGATCCAGCTCCTGTTTGGGTGAGAGTTTCTTGTGATCTATACCAAAAGGCCTAATTCTTTTCATAGGAGAAAACAGAGGATCTGATTCTGATCTTACTTACACAAGTGTAAATCAGGAATATCCCTGCTGACACCAACACTAATATTCAGGGCTCGATAAATCAGTGTATCTACTCGCCCGTGGTGAGTAGATTTCAGCTGGTCACCCCGTTCACCGGCGGCGCACGCATGCGCAATGCGGGTCTGGCACATGCGCAGTGCGGGGCTGGTGAGTGGATTTCGCCACAGTTTGTCAAGCCCTGCTAATATTATATGTTCTTGCTGGACAAAAACACCCCATCTATGTCTACACTGCTCCCATTTTGCGCAAAAAATATGCAAATAATGTGAAGCATGGAATATTGCCATGCCTCATTTGCATAATTAAAGAGGCTCCGTTTTTGCACAAGAGGCTTTTGTGCAAGAGCCATTCTTCCTCATTTTTTCAGGAAGAACAGCTCTTGCACAAGAGGGGGTTTTTGCACAAAAAGGAGCTGTGTAGATGGCTCCTTTTTTCACAAAAGCCTCTTGTGCAAAAACAGAGCCTAATTAATCATGCAAATGAGGCACAGCAATATTCCACACTTTGCCTCATTTGCATATTTTTGCACAAAACGTTACAGTGCTGTGCTATCAGAGTGAGTGAGAGGAGATTATATTCTACTATGGTTAGCTGCAGTTATATTTTTACCAGGTCATTGACAGCTCTGTAATAATAAAGCATTTCCCTTAAGATAACTTTCACATCTTGTTTTTCTGGTTTCTCGGGTACATGTCCAACTATATTTTTTTATAGTCAGGAACATACAGGTCCCCCTCAGTATAATAAAAGCACAGAAAAATAATGTAAATAGTTACAAATGAAACAAACAAGGAAAGTAAACAGAGAATGATGCCTCTGAATAGCATTCACCAGGCTAGTAACACTGCAACTGCAGCATATCAACCAAAATATGCATCAGAGTGAGTCAATATTATACATTCTTGCTAGACAAAAACACCCCACCTCAGTTACAACACACTATTCTTGCTCCTTTTTTCACAATTCAAATCCTGCACCTCTGGGAAATGAGTCAGCCCCGACACAGGGCACTTATATGATAATCAAGTAGCAACATAGGCATTTCCCTAACAGTAAATATTTCAAGGTCAAAGTAAGGTTTCTAAGGTACATTTAAAGGAAGGTGTTATATTCAAATACAATTTTACAAGCACAACCTGATCGCAAAAATAGGTTTTTTTTATACTTGTTTCAATGAGTCATCAAATTCATCCCTGATGCAATTCCATTGACATCACTGGAATCACACCAGAGAATAATTTAGCTTAGGCCACGTCTCCACTTACTGGATGATTAACACTCTGGTGATCAATCTTCCAGTGTTTGATTTATCAGGTCTAGTAAAGACCCATTACATTGAATGTGGAGGGCACCCCTGTCAATACTGGCACTCCTTGCTGTTGTGAGGAATAAGAGAAGTTGACAGGGGCATTTCTCCTGTCAACTTCCTGCTATGGAGATGTTGCCAAGCTTGCCTTGAGGTTTGTTGATTCCAGCTATGTTATTTACGTAGATGGAGTTACGTACCTTAAGCTTACCTCCTCTCCCCCCCGCCCTGCAATGTAGACCTAGCCTTATAATCATTGATAATATATGCCACGAGTTGAATTTATGAGTTTCAGGTCTGGTGTGGACTCAGGTTTGGGATAAGAATGGATAGCTAGTTTTGACAGACGCAGTAGTAGCTTCAAATGTAGTTAGGAAACAACATTATAATATAGTTAAAACAAAAAGTAATTCAGGGAAGACCGGAGGCCTAAGTTCTATAGGAGGTCAGAAGAGATTAGTGATTTTCAACTTTTTTTCATTTATAGATCACTAAAAACCCTTTGAACGGAGGTGAAAACCCCTTTGGAAATCTTACACAAACACACTCCTTTTCCCCCCCATGCTCAGGGATAGGGTGCCACTGCCAGAACCCAAGTTCTTCCTAAGTAACCACTTGCCAATGCGAACCACCATCTTCTAGTGCCTTCATCTTAAGTGTGATGGGGTGCCACAACAAAAAGGGATCCATTCCTTCTCACTGTTCTGATTATGCATGGGATTTATGGCCTCAGTCCACCATAGGATTTAGGCAAGTGCTTAGTTTTAAGCATAGCTCCTGGGGCATGAGTTATATGTACACCAGAAACTGGCCCTCAGCTTGCAAAGATATAGTCAGAACTACAGCATGTTCAGATAAGCTGTTTTCCTAGAGCAGTGTTTCTCAAACTGTGCTCCGTGGAGCCTCAGGGCTCCACGAGACATCTCCAGGGGCTCCACAAGGTTGACAAACTGGAAAGCCTTCAAAAGCATAATTGAGAATTGCCTTGAACTGACACAATTAACACACACCGCTGGGGCTCCGCATATATTTTTATGCATGTAAAGGGCTCCGGAGCCCAAAAAGTTTGAGAACCCCTGTCCTAGAGAAATATCTGTCAATACACAAAGGAATAGGAGTTGTCTGGATCAGGATTTGAGTGAGGCTGACTGTTCAGGTTCAAAGCTGAACCAGGGAATATGGTTTGAGTTTGGATTTGACAGCACCACAGTCCTGCTCTTTGTTCTCATGAGATTCCAGCCTTAAATGACAGAAATCCCACATAGGCAGCGGATTCCGCCAGATTTCCTGACATTTACCATCCAGCTGCATCAGATTTTCAGCTAGATCCAGACTAGAAAAAAAAATCCTTTCTGGTTTGGGATCTGATTTGATGCTAAAACCAAACTGGGTAGATTTAGACTGCCAAGATTCAAAGGGTCTAGATTGGGTGTTCCAGTTGAGATTATATATTTATTTATTAAAAATATTAGATCCTTTGTCAACTGAGATTTAGTGAAAGCAAACTGAAAAATGGCTAATACAAGTATTACTAAATACGTGACGGACTGCTTCTAGATTATTTTTTCAGAGAGCTTAAAAAAGTAATGTTAGTGAAATGTATTTAAACACAAATATCAGTTTGAGACTTCAGTTCTGAACACGCTAGATGACACTTAATAACCATGACTAACCTCTCCCCAAATCATTACCATTCGTATGGCCACAAAAGGCAAACTTGATGAGAGAATGAGGAGCTAGTAGGAGTCTCAGGCTAAGCATACAACGGTAGGATAGCTATAAATGAACCTTTTCAACCATAAATTACATGTGGCCAGTAATTCCCTTTTCTCTCTCCCTCCTTCCCCCTTCCCCTCTGAAAACCTCAGGACAAAGGCTTGCCTCTCTGAAGGATGCCTTTCTGGAGGATTAAGCAGCTTTTGTTGACAAAATACAAATTACAACTCCTTTACTTAGTGTCCCGCCTTCTCAGCTGGGCTCCAATCCCTGAGGGACAGGCTCTATTACTCCTGTGTAGATGAAGAGCTCAGAATGGGCAGATGTAATTATTAACACCATTCAATGGGGTGTCTTTCTGAATTATCAATTAAAAATCTTGACTGTTTTTCCTTGCATTAAACAGAATGGCAGTGCAGATAATCTATTGCACTGTGCAGCGTTATATGCATATTTAAACAGCGTGCTTCTTTGCTTTTTATTCCCAGGGCACTGTGGGGTGAGGAGGACTCCTGTGAAGCTGCACAAAGGGCCCCTGTCATTTGTCTGAGCCAAAATTCTTTGGGAAAATATTGTCGCCTTCCACCCTTGCAAACAGGTCCTGTAGCGCTAGCCAAACAGGCAAGATGGGCCTAATATCTCCTAAAGTGACACACAAGCATTCCCTGGCGCGCATGGAAATGCCTCTTTTGATGTGGCTCCATTAAAATGCATAGTTCGCATTACAGCTTTTGTAGGCAACAGACACATGAGCATAGAATAAAAACAGAACTTAAAACAATGTGATTAAAATTAAACAACAATATGGAAATGGTGCATGGAGTTGTCATTTCTGGGCAGAGGGAGACGAGTGATAAATCAAGCCATTGAGGGAAGGGATTGGAGTCACAGTAACAATGATACACAGGGTTCAGAGTTAGAGTTCTGTTAACCATGCCTCTTGAATTGGCATACTTGTACTTACAGTCTTGCAAGACCATTCTTTCTTATGAAGTTGCTAGAAAATATCGCTCCAGTTGCATCTGAAACCCAAAAATATACAGTTATGTGAGTATGGGTGTGTGTGCAGAAACTTATCCAAATATTTTAGAATTAAAAAAGTAAGCTTCAGACCTAATCCAGTTATATTGTTCTTAATTTTTGTCTGATTAACAACAGTTTAATTTAGGCCAGATCCTTATATGGTGTGACGAGGCCTTATTCTCCATCATTGTTGACCATTTGCAGTATCTGGATTGTTGGTTTCAACAGAATTATTCCTGGTTCACTCAGGCGTATGTTTGCGTATTTTATTCTCAACTTATTATCAGTCAGGCCATGTATACACTACGTGGAAGATCGACCTTCTAGTGAAGACCCGCTAATTCAGACTGAGAGGGTGCATCCATCGGCAGCAGTAGGCCTGCTCCTCACAGGGAGTAAGAGAAGCAGACGGGAGTGTTTGCTCCCATCAAATCTCCCTCTATGTGGATGATGCAAAAACTCAACTTAAGATACTTTGACTCCAGCTACATAATTAAAGTAGTGGGAGTTGCATATCTTAAGTCGACTTTCACCTTTAGTGTAGACCAGTCCTCAGTGACTAATGGGCATTGCCCATTGCATTCCAAACAGAGGGTTATCAATGCTTATTTGAAATACAACACTTTCCAGGCAGGAGGAATAGCTGCTCAAGAAGTTTGCTTTCAAAAACAAGAGCAGATCAAAAACCAGCCACAAATAATGGGAGTAGGGAGAGTGAGATGAAAATGCAGCATCGGACTATGAAATAATTGCTGGGGAACTGGCAAGTGTTGTGGGCTGGACACATACCTTTAGCAATTTAGGAGTTTATTTTATTAACACTTAAGGCCTAGAAGTAGCACTGAACTCTTGACATAATGGACACCTTCTTCTATGGGGGATGCCTTATACAATCCCTCTTCTTTCCCCCCCAGCTTTCTAGAATCATACTTATTTAACAGTAGGCAATGCCTGGACTCCTGTTTTGTTTGTGTTATTCTACCCCAACTTAAAGCTTGCTGACCATAATACACGTCTCAGTGCTTTTAAGCTGCATAGCTCAACTCCAAAGACTTTCTCCAAGATGAATAGCAATTGAACTTTATCCAATATTTTTTTAATGTGGTATGTGTGCCCTTTACTTACACCATCATTTATATCTCACTCCATGTAAAATATTCACAGTTTGTTTTCAATATTATCTGGCTGGGCTTCAATCTGGGTTTAACAAATGTTAGATGTTATATTCACTTGCATACTTCAGTTTCTACTCTGGGGGGAGGGGGTTTGCGGCACAGTGATTTAAGTAATATGGCTACGTCTTTTATTTTTTATACATTTATTTTTTTGTTTTAAATGCCTTCATCTCTTGACCTTATAAGGTGCAGACTGTCTTGAGCTGAACTCTAACTGGGTGGCCTGACTCAGCCAACAGCCCTGCAAGCTCATCTCATTAAAGTCATTATGTTTATTTCTTATTTCAACAGACCAACCTGGATTTCAATGCAGAGGGGGAAAAAAAAAAGAGAGAGAAGGCGGGAGAGGGGGTGAAGGGAGGCACTGCAGGTCCATTTGGACACCAAGCAAAGATTTTCATATTGAATTTTATGCATACAAGTTCCATTTGCAGACATGCTGCAAAGGAGGTGTCACCTGCGTTCCTCCTTGAGAATGTGTTTCTTCTAACTTATAGAGGCTGTTCTTTTTTTAACATAATTTGGGAAACATTTCCATTAAAAAAGAGATTAAAAGGGATGGCTGCAACCAAATGGCTTCACATTATCAACACCACCACTTAGATCTTCATCCTGCAAACTCTGACAGGGTTTCTCCTACAGTCAACTGGTCTCAATTCTCTTCAACAGAACATGTGATCGAACATTATGATCAGACTTAGCACTCTACATTTGTAGATGTCAAAGCACTTTCCACAATAAGGTAAATGGTCATTTCTCTTGTTTGATAGATAAGAAACTGAGGCATGAAGACTTATGTTAACCCAGCCCCAGGCCCATTGACCTGTTCACTGGCACACATTAAGGATTACTTCCACTCACACCCAGGGCAACGTACCAATAGCAAATAACCGCCCTTCAGCGCAGGTGCCCTGGCATGCCTGGTGTCTATAGATATAACAAGACAAGGATCTTCCTTGCAGGGGCTCACAATCTAATGCAGAGAGAGGACACAATGGATAGAAGACAACGGATCATCAGAGAGTGGAGAAAGTGATAGAAAACAGATGCTGGAAAACAAATATAGAAGTGAATGGAAGAAAGTTCTGGGTACAGTGGATAGGGCACTGCCCTGGGATTCAGGAGACCTATGGGTGTGACCTTGGGCAAGTCATGTCAACTTTGTATATGTCTTCCATGTCCTCTCTCTGTTGTGTCTATTTAAGCTATATAATCTCTTCAGGGCATGGACATTAGTACAGTACAGGTTGGACCTCCCTTGTCCGGCACCCTGGGGACTTGACTGATCCCGAACAATGGAGTTTGCCGGATGACGGGAGGTCAAGGCTCCCTACCTGCTTCTGGGTGGGGCTGCATTCTCTGCTGCCTGCTGCTGCCTCTAGCCCCACACCATACCAGGTCCCCCACCACAACAGCCCCAGAAAGGGGTCGGCCCTGCTGCCTCCAACCCCAACAGGGGCTGTGCCCCGCCCCCCTCACGGCGCTGGTCTGGGCTGCACGCTCAGCTGAGTCCATCCCTGGCAGGAGCTGAGCTCCCCACCATTAGTCCCAGCTGGGACTGTGTTCCTGCACTGTGCCAGCCCTGGCTGCGGCTGTGCTTCCCACTGCACCAGCCCCAAATAGGGCTGCGCTCCTGGCCACCAGCTCTGCTATCTCCAGCCCTGGCTGGGGTTGTGCTCCTTGCCGCCAGCCCCGGCCAGGGCTGAGTTTTCCCCCACGCTGGCTCCCTGAGGGTATGTCTACACTATCACCCTTGTTCGAACTTGGGTGGTTAATGTAGTCATACGAACTTGCAAATGAAGCCCGGGATTTGAATTTCCCGGGCTTCATTTGCATGTTGCCAGGCGCTGCCATTTTTAAATGTCCGCTAATGCGGACTCCATGTCCGCGGCTACATGCGGCATGAACTAGATAGTTCGGATTAGGCTTCCTATTCCGAGCTATCTGTACGCCTCGTGGAATGGGGAAATTCAAATCCTGGGCTTCATTTGCAAGTTCGTATGACTACATTAACCACCCTAGTTCGAACTAGGGTGGTAGCGTAGACATACCGTGAGGCTGGGCTCCTCACCTCCAGCCCAGCCTGGGCTAGGATTCTGAACCTGGCCAGCCAGGTCTCTGGTCCAGCAATATCCAACAGGACCATGAATGCAGCCGAGTGTCCCAGATTTTAGAGCTTCAACATGTACCATACACAATGGGGCTCTGACCTGATCAGCCAGTAGGCTATATGGTTATCATAGAATCACAGAATACTAGAATTAGAAGGGACCTCAAGAGGTCATCAAGTCCAATCCCCTGCCCTCACGGCAGGACAAAGCACCATCTAGCAACCCTGATAGATGCCTATCTAACTTGCTCTTAAATATCTCCAGTGATGGAGATGCCATATAATACATAATGCAAATGAAAGCTATAATACAAATCCTGCTTACAGCTCTAGCAAATTCTGATGGTAGACCTATGTCCCTCTTCAAGGTCCATACTGCTACGTGTCTTTTTTTGGGGGGGGGGGGAGGCAATGATTATATGCCCTTCTCCTTTGATAAATAGATCAATAAAAGGAAGATTAAGGGGTGACTTGTTTACAGTATATGAGTATCTGCAAGGGGAGAAAACACTGAATACTAAAGGGCTCTTTAGCAGAGAAAGGCATAGTTAGAACCAGTTAAAGCTAGACAAATTCAGAATAGATATAGATATAGAGCACATATTTTTAATAGTGAGCATAATTAATCACGGGCACGAACTGACATAGGAAGTGAAGGATTCTCCACGTCTTAGGCCAGATGCCTTCTTGGGAAGAGATGCTTTAGTCAAACACAAGTGATATGGCTTTGTATAGGAGTAACTGGGTGAAATTCTATGTGGCCTGTGACATGCTAGGTCAGACTAGATAATCTCATGATCTCTTGTGGCCTTAACATTGTAGAATCTCTCTAGCTCTCTATTATGAAGTTTATTGATTAACTCAGTCTTGTTGGAGACACAGCGAGAAGGGCCAGCCAACAGTGGCCCAACATATCAGGCAGGGACCGTTCTTCTGTTTCTAGTAAATGTGTCTGTGAAAATGCAGAAAATTAGAAAAAAAACAAGCAAAGCCAGTGTGACTCACTTGCCAGAATTCCAGACCCATGCTAGAGAATGTCTGGAGAAAAGGGTGTGTCGGGCCAAAGCACAGGGAGACCACGCAAATACAAAAGGCTGAACTGGTTAAACAGAGACGCCTTGTAAACAAATGTCTGTAAAATGGATACACACTGCCAGATATCAGTGCTTTCAACTGTAGCACATTTATCATGAGGAGCACTGTGGAGCAATTACAATCTAAGGGTACGTCTACACTGCATCCCTAGTTCGAACTAGGGATGCAAATGGAGACGACCGAAGTAGTTAATGAAGCGGGGATTTAAATATCCCGCGCTCCATTAACATGATCTCGCCGGCGCGCTAGTTCGAATCACGGCTGATTCGAACCAGGAAGTGCGCGCCGGGACGCGTTAGTTCAGATTAAAGCCCTTAGTCCGAACTAATGTTACTCCTCATTTTTTGAGGAGTAACATTAGTTCGGACTAAGGGCTTTAGTCCGAACTAACGCGTCCCGGCGCGCACTTCCTGGTTCGAATCAGCCGTGATTCGAACTAGCGCGCCGGCGAGATCATGTTAATGGAGCGCGGGATATTTAAATCCCCGCTTCATTAACTACTTCGGTCGTCTCCATTTGCATCCCTAGTTCGAACTAGGGATGCAGTGTAGACGTACCCTATGTTCCTGTTGTGCTAAGAGAGGACCAGCCAGGGGCACCATTTCAGATTTGGGGGGTGGGTAGGTGGGTGGGGAGAAGCAACTTAACACATGATTCCATACCAGAGGCTACTTAGGCACCTGAAAACTCCTGGGTTTTTTGCTGGTGATAACTTAGAAATTAGGTGACAGGAGCAGTGTTCCTAATTCTTATATAAAGAAAAATATATAACAAATACCAATTAAAGCCATATTTTCAGTTTATTTTTAAATTTAGAACAAAGAGCAAAATATTTCCAACCCCAAATCTTAAGGTGTCAGTTTTGGAGTCTTAACACAAGTTTGATACTTTGTACACTCTCTTTAGTAGACATAAATAAATCTGCTTAGCTTTATAATGATTATTTTTTAAATGTCTTAAAGTTATGGTCCAATTGTGAAGAGGAGAGTGAGGTAGCCTGCTCCTGCCCCTGCCCCACTGGCCAGACTGTCCTTTTGTTCTGCTTGACGAGCCTTGATGAACCTGTAATTTTTTCACTGCAGTGAGCAAAATGGAGGAGGGGAGAGGAGCAATGTTCTTTCTAACCTTGGGTGGGTTGAAATTTCTTATGCGCAACATCAATATTGAGGTAGTGTGTGGATGTGCACCAACAATACAACCCCCCCATATATATATATATATATATATATATATATATATATATATATATATATATATATATATATATATATATATATATATATATATATATATATATATATATATAAACAGTTTATAGGTGTGGAAGAAAATATACTAGCCCAAGGGATAGTTAACAAGGAGCAATGCTTACAATATTTAGTATGAAATCAAATACAAAAGAAAGTTAACACTACCCTTGGAATACATGTACCGTTGTCCTTTCTAACAACTCAAGCTAGTAAACATACCAAATGTATATTATCCACACACACAGTTCAGCTTTACAATGCTAAACAAGTCTATGGGTCAACTCAAAATAGTATTTGCAAGGAAAGCACGACTAATACAATATTTACTGACACTGGAAAAGAGAGTAAAAGGCATGCACTAAGGCTTATACAGTTTCTCTGGGAAATGTTTAGGATCCATGCGGTAAAAACAGATAAAAGTTCTCATGGTTTGAAACTTTCACCTTAGGTATTCTCACCAACTCAAAGAGTAGAAGCCTAAGAACAAATTAACACATGGCGTCAGGGTTTGTAGATAGGGGCATGATTCAAAGAGCTTGCAAATAAGGTTTCATTCTACAAAACAACTAGTACCACACCTACTACTTGCTACTTCAGACTCATAAGAATCAGAACTCTACTAGATAGCAAAGATCTGGCCTTAATGTAATTTAATTTACCAGCTATTAATTAGTAACACAGGGTTTAAAAAAATTTAAATCGTAGTTTTAGATATTTGCAAAACTCCCAAAAATTCTGTTAAAAGAATATTTTTTCTTTCTTACCTTAAGCCATTAATACCTGTGTAAACTTTGTTTGAAATGTGATTATGCAAATGTCTTCCTGGCACATGCACCCCCGTGCAACCTGCTTCCCTCCCCTCTTCCAACCCAAACCAGAGGACTGCTATTTGGACTAAAGCAAGTGAGTTAGGGAAGCCCAAACAAACTCCCCCCTGTCTCCACCTCACTGCACAGAAGCCAGCACTCACCTACCTCTTTTACCCCCACTTACCCCTATGCAAAAAAGAAACAGCGATGTGACCTACATGCTGTTATTACATGTGGGGTAATAAAAAAATGGCAGCCCACAGGATTAGGCCCTGGCAGGCCCCCACCTCCATGTTTACTTGTGCCTTCGCAGGTATCAGAGGATCGCATCTCTGGTTGGCTGTGAATTGCCATTCGTGGACAACTAGAGCTGTGATCCTCCAATATCTATGGAGGCGCAGGTAAACATGAAGGTGGGGACCTGCCAGGCTGGAATTTGCCTTACCCTATGCCAAACAATATTGATACAGGAAAGAAGTCACTAATGTCAAAGGAGTAGTCATACCAAATGTACAACATAAGAACAATGGGAGAGCAAAGGACCTTAATAGGAGGGAAGCTTGTAAAAACAAGGAAGATGTGGCAGGACTCCCCTCTGTGATAGAACTCTACAAAGATCAAGTAAGATTCTGTCAGGACTAATAACAATATATTGGAGATTTGTGGCCAGTTCCTTGGAAAACAGGAAAAAGGACAAAGTTCTTCAACAAATAATACATGAAATACAAGGAATGACAATTCTCCTTAGGGTTGCTAGCATACAAAGACTACACCTGGTAGAGAAACTGGAATGTGTTAATGGCAAAAAGTGAGTTAAAGAAGATATGTATTCACGTGTCTTCACAGGGCTGGGGAAGCTTTCAAGGGAGTAAAAAATAAAACTGGTGCCACCAGTGACTCCCTTTGCTTTCACAGCCCCATGCCAGATGACTATGCCTTGCTAGGGAAAGTCAAAAAAGAATTAAAGAAAAGGGAAGATTTAGGCGTTATTTCCCAGACAGAAGAACCCACTGCCTGGTGCGTAGGGATAGACCAAACACCAATGTCAAAATCCAAATTTGTGTAGACCTTACTCAACTTAATAAAAACATGTGCAGAAAGACACACATGCTTCCTAAAATTGATCAGACATTAGGTCAGTTAGCAAAAGCCAAAGTCTTCACAAAGCCATATGTTATAGCGGGCTTTTGGCAAATCCTCCTTGCTAAAGAACTCATACTACAAACATATTCATCTTCCCCTTTGGAAATAATGTTTCACTTGTCTTCCTTTTCACATATCTTCTGCCCCAGAACATTTCAAATAGAAAATGTCTCCTATTGTGTCTGATTTACCTGGCATCCTTTGGTATGCAGATGATATGTTGGTATAGGACAGAGATAAAAATGAACATGATGAGTGATTACATGCAGTTTTGGGATGCTTCCAACAAGCTGGCCTCACTCTGAATGAGAAATATAAATTTGGAAAAGAGCAGACCTAATTTGTAGGACACAGTTTGCAAGTAGGGAATTAATCTGGATTCAGACAAATTGAAGACAGTACTCTTCTTACCTGAGCCACAAAATCTTTTTGTTTTAAGAATATGCCTGGGTACAGATCACTTTTGGACATTCCTACAAATTTTAGGTCATTTAAGAAAAGACTGAAGAGATTTCCTTAATAATCAGAATATGTGGATCTAGGGGAGCCCATAACAAAATATATTTAATAAAATGAAAACTATTGACATTGTCACCTGCTTTGGCAAAGTATCCAAGAACAGTAACAATGGATGCATCTTTATGTGGTTTAGATGTAGTGCTCACACAAAAGCAGGCAGAAGGAGACCAGAGATCTGTTGCATTCTATTAAGAAGCCTCACAAAAACACAGCAATGGTATGCTCAAGAAGAAAAGGAAGCTCTCACAGTCACTGGGGGCTATGCATACGTGTTTGACTTGACTTCCAAGACAGGAACAGACCACAAGTCTTTAATGGCGTTATTGGGTCCAAAGCCACTGGATGACCTTCCACATAAGATTTCAGCTATGGCTGATGTAATTGGTTTTGACACTGACTATATACGTAGGAAAGCACTAATAGCAGCAGCGTAAGGAAGAAGAAAAGGCTTTAGAGAAAGATGTCAAATTCTACATTGACCATGTTGTGGCAGCAATTCTAGCATCTGCCAGCCAACTTCAGCAAACTAGAGATAAACAATTAAAAGATATGACTAGTCAGAAGCTGAATCAACTCTGCCAAAGATGGTGAGGGGGACAAAAGACTCAATTTTCCAACAGACTTACCATCATATTGGCAGGACTGAAATGACCTTCCCATGGCTGAAGGCCTGCATTTGTAAGGATAATGCATTCTAATCCCTATGGTATTTTGGGAAGAGTTGCTCTCCAAAATTCATGAGGAACACCAAGATATAAACATGTGCAGAGTATGAGCACAACAGCCTGTATGGTGTCATGAATAGGGAAATTTGGACTTTAGCAGAAGGCTCTGAGTTATATAATGGGGGGGAAGGGGAAAAATACCAGAACCAATATTCTCTACAAAGCTACCCAACAGGCACTGGCAACAGGTAGCCAGAGATTTGCTTTTCTGGAGAGAACACACAAATATCATTGTAGTCAAAAAATTCTCCAGATATATTGAGTTGGCTATATCAATACAGACTTCATTAATACAGGCCATGCAGAAACTAAATGGCAATATTTGCAAGACATGCTGTTCCTGAGCTCGACATATCTGATAATGGGCCTCAATTTACCTCTGAAACATTCCTGGCATTTGCAAAGGCTTTTGATTTTGAACTTCATGCTAGTAGTACATGTTACCCCCAGAGAGATAGGGGAGGTGGATAAAGCAGTGCAGACTTTTAAAAAGATTTCTGCAAAAATCAGTGGATCCATATAAAGCACTCATGACACATGGATGAACACTACTTGTGTCTGGACTATCTCCAGCAGAACATCTGATGGCAAGATGACTAAGAACAACTTTTCCTGTGGCACTGACACAGCTTAAACGAAAGTGGTCCAACTTAAAAAAGGAATTTTGAAAACAGGATGCCGAAATAAAAATCTGTCAGCAACAAAACTTCAGTGTTTGGCATAGAACTAAAGCTCTACCTGAACTGAGACCAGCGAATAAAGTTTGGCTTAAAAACCCCCAGACATTTGCAACTGTTTGGAAATTAGCAGACATTCCAGATCCTACTTAGTGAAGACTCCAAAAAGGATTTCTCTGGAGGAACGGAGTTGATCTTTGTATTTCCCAATACAATGAAGATCAGATCTGGGACTTTGCTGCTGCTCTGTCAAGAAGAGAGCCCCTTCTACCGGGAGCTCCAGTGACAAATTCAGCAGAAGTGAGAACATGGGCTGGAAGACTGATCAGATCTGTCCTTCCCCCTCACCCTGGCAAAGAACTGATCTTTAAATATTGCTCAGGACTGTTTTAAATGCACTTGACAAGAGGACATAGCAGTTTTAAGGAATCTGAAATGTATTTTAAGTTTTTACATGTATATACGTTGATTGTTAATTTAGAACTTTACGTAAAGAACGTGTAGTGGTTATAGATTGTCTGGTCCTCCACAGTTATCAGAGAGGACCATGATATGTTGCATCAGGGAGCTTAATAAATAAGGAAATGTCCTGGTTGGAGAGTTCTCTGGCTGCTGTTTAAAGCAGGACTCTTTGTGTTTATGTCTTCACATTACAAATATGATTTTGGCCCTTGTTGCAAGTAGTCTTGTGATGATATAAAAAACATAGGTGTTGACTCTGTGGATGTGCCAAAAATTAGTAGGAGCTTAGCATACATCAACAGCCAGATTTCTTCCTTCCCCCCGCCACCCAGTGCCTGCCACCCACTGGCAGCCGCACTGATCAACTCCCCTCTCCCTCCCAGTGTCTCCCAGCTGCTGTGTTCAGCTATTTTGTGACATACAGGATGCACTGCAAAGGAGGGGAGGAGCAAGGATGGGGTGGAACTGCACAGGAAGGGATGGGGCAGAGGTGGAATTGAGACAGAAAGAGGTCGGGTAGGAGTGGGGATTTGGGAGAAGATTTGGGGGTGGGGCCTAGGGTGGAGCAGAGGTAGGAAGAGGTGAGTGCTTGGGGAAAAAGGTCAAGGGGAGGCAACCCTAGGGCCTGGAGGGAGCTAACATCTGTGATAAAAAGTTCCAAACTTTATATGCAGAGAGCAACTCTTTCTCTGTAGTCCTGGGGAGCTTATACTAAGCTTCAAGCCAAGAGGCCATGACAGTTCTAGTCCCAGCACTTTCAGAGATTAGATTAAATGCTTCTCAAAATTCTTTAGCAACAGGGTCTCATGCTCCTAGTGGGTGAAGGAGGAGGAGACCATGACCTGTTCATACATAACCGATAGCCTGGTTAAGGTCACTTCAGTCAGAGTTTGGAACAGACTGTAGGTCTCTTACACAACACAGACAAATCTCATCCAATTTGCTACACAGGTTTTCAGAAAGAGATTAAGTGCTGCTATAGCCCATGCTGAAATGGTATGGCTCTGTCACCCTATGAATCATGTCTCAAAAATCAGAAGACAAATTAATGCAATTGGCTTCCTTTAAAAGAAAAACCTCTTGATTTTTAAACTAATCTTGTTATTTTAGAGAGCCTAACTTTTGATTTTTGAACTTTTAAGGTAGACAGTTCAGTCATGTAAATACCCATGCTACTTGCGTGCTCACTGGTAAGGCACATACATATCAGATGCACACGTGACCTTGTCTTACATGAGTGCCTTTGCACATGCATTTTTTAAATACAGGCCATTAGTGTCAAAGAGACTAAAAAAAGGAAGCTAATATTCAAGACCAGTGATGGAAAATGAAGTTGCCAATATAGCCAGGCATTGCCATTCATGTTTTTCCATTAATGTGACTTTACAAAGGCGAGAAGTAGTTCCTTTGTATTGCAGCAGCAATGGCTTCTTGGGCTTGAACAGTGAAGAACCTTGTGGCACCTTAAGGACTAACTTATTTCTTTGGGGATCAGCTTTTGTGAGTAAAAACCACTTTATGAAATGCATCAGAGTAGAAATTATATATTCCTGCTTCTGTAATTTCTACTCTGATGCATTTCATAAAGTGGTTTTTCCCCACAAAAGCTGATGCCCAAATAAATCTGTTAGTTTTTAAGGTGCCACAGGACTCCTCATTGTTTTTGCAGATACAGACTAGCTGAGGGTATGTCTACACTGCCACTCTAGTTCGAACTAGGGTGGCTAATGTAGGCATTCGAACTTGCAAATGAAGCCCAGGATTTGAATATCTTAATCTGCATGTTCCCGGACGCCACCATTTTTAAATGCCCCGTAGTTCGAACTATCTGCCCGCGGCTAAACGCGGCACGGATTAGGTAGTTCGAATTAAAGCTCCTAATTCGAACTACCGTTATCCCTCCTGCTTGGTAATGAGAATGGCAACTGAGTTACATCCTCTGACACAAAGGTAGCCTATAGCACACAGCGAGAAACAGGCTAAATGTTCACCATCGAAAGCCCCAAACTTTCTGAACAATACAGCCCAAATACTAACAAGAGCTACAGCTATTGTGGAGTATCATACTGGACATATTAAAATGCTAATATACCTAAGAGAGAATCTCTAGCTCCCTCACTACTTTAGTTTCCATTCACTGAAGAAATAAATATAATACTGACCTCCTGTGATTCATAGAGGTATTAAGGTCTAAACAATGGCCAAAACTCTTCAAAATTACCAACAGAGATGGCATTGTCTGGAGTCCCGAGTGAAGTGTGTAATTGCGCTGCTCCAACAGCAAGCCACTAACCTAGTGGCTGAATGTCAAACTCCAGTCAGACTACACCTGCAAGATGGTGGCTCAGCAAGAGGGGAAGCTATGGCACATCACTGGAAATGGTGCTGGGCCATTGTGCTGGGGGTGGGCCATAGCCACGCTCCCTCTAATGATTCTCCACAGTCTCCCCTCATACTGAGCCACTGTGGAGCATCATGGGAGACCAGGGCTGCTGAAGCCTCCCAGGCCCTTTAAATTACCCCTGGAGCTCTGGGTGGCGTAGGCTGGGTAGTGCTCAAGGGCTGGCTGGCCCTTTCATCCAAGGCCCTCCGGGGACCTGGGACAACCCTCTCCACCTTGCCCAGGGCTCAGCAATTCTTTCAGCAGCGCTGGGGGAGACAATCAGCCTGGGAGCTGTCCCATAGAGAATGGGGCATGAGATACCTCAACTACAAGTCCCAGGAGGCACCACCATGAAATTTCTTAATGAAAATGTTCAGATTTAAACTGAAAGACATCAGCCAAAACTGTTCACGTTGTGATTTTTTTCCCCCAAAGTCAAAACTTTCCACTCGAAGGCTTCCTTCTCCTTCTGTTTTTCAAATCAGATCTACTTAAAAACTAGTGAAAGGCATCATCACTCCTCACTTGGATGGCTTTAGCTGTCTAGTTATGAGCCAAAACCCCCACAAACTGGGCAATGTCGCCAAAAGTGAAAACACCTCATTTGTTGAAACCTCCCCTCTCAAAGACACTTTGTCCACTTTTCAGAATGAAGAGTCTATTCTGCCAAAAGACCATACACATAACATTCCAGGTGGATTGTTATAGTCTGAGAAAAATTAGGGTGAAAAAATCAATCTTGTAATGGTCAGCTACTGTAACATCAATCTTAGCTATTTCCCTCTACAAGACACCCATAGGAAAACAAGCCCACCACAAACACTATATTTTGTAGCTTAAACAAATAGCTGAAAACAGAGTTTTCAGTATTTTAGCCACACAAGTTGTATGCACAGACATAAGTTTATTTTAAAAAGCATAAGATTTTTCATACACGTGAACTCTATTTGAGCTTTCTGGCACCGGGATATGTAAATGTTTATTCATCTTGATTGGCAGGGTTGCTATATTGGCAGTGAGAAAATATGGTTGGCTACTATACACCCTCACATATTGTCTACCTGTTTCCTGTTACTTCTCTCCCCATTTGCTTTCTTCCATCAAATCTCGATCTCTCTTATTTCTGCTGCTGGCTCATCTCTCTCCTCCTTTGATAACATATTTGCCCTTTCACAGGCAGTGTACCTATTGGTGAAAATCAGTAGGATTTGAATCAGCCCATAATGTGGCTTGCTTCCAGTTAAAGTGATGTAACATTCAATAGACAAGTTTAACCAGGGTCTTTAAATTCTGTGTTTGGGATGAGGTTTTCTCTCGGAAGATGGTATAAAAATTCCCCAGTAATATGCTTATTTTTAACTTTTGAAGGCTCAATTTCAAAACCTTAATCAGATATACAATATTACCTTTGTATCTCAGATTGGTGCTGAAGTATGTAAAGTGAACTTTTATTTCCCTACTCTTAAATAAACATTGAACGTTTGAACAAGATTGGGCTATCTACAAAGATGCTCCAACTGAAAATTGGCCTATTTTGTTGGCAACTTGACTGCCGTTTAGCCCTGTCTGTTACTCCCCACTCTTGTCTCACAGGATAAAACCTGACTAGACAGATTCTTCACCAAATTCTAGGGCTAAATTCTGACCTTCCAGGTAAGCGTCTGCGTGCAATTTACGACAAATTTTGGCCTGTTGTTGGCTGTTATCATCAGTCAATAATTTTTTTTATTTTTTGGTAAACATAAGGCTGTTTGTTTTTTTTTCCTATCAAGAGTTTTATATTGCAATGGCAGGGAAGAGAGAGTACAAAGAGAAATGAGGTCATTTTGACCTATTCTGCACCAAAAATCTTGGCAATAGTTCAGAAAGTGCCTGCGCATTGTAAAACCCACTAAAAACATTGCAGTTCTACAGTCCTTTGATCTCTTACTATTCAGTCAATTACAGGGCGGGAATTTTCAAACAGAAGTTTTTATTTCACTTGCCTTAAAATTAATTATTTTTTAAAGGTGGGGGATGGAAAGCACCATGGAAAGGAAATAACTGGGCACTAGTTGTGCATTTTGCATGTGTGTGTGTGTCCGTGTGCACACGTGCTGGGAGAGAAACTTCAGATAGTCAGTGCAGGTATTATTATGCAAATGCTGGGAGTGTTCTGAGTGCTATACAGGATACTGAAGATGACATTGTGACCTGTTCTTCCTTGCTCAGACATCCAGTTTACAATTTATAATGATGCTGTCTAGTTCTAATAGGTAGATTTCATCCGTAGATATTAAAGTTTGACATGAAGGGGATATTCTCATTTTTCTATGGGGAAATTGAGGCACAGCCCAAGTGGAATGACTGTCCCAGGGCTATCCAGCAACAAGGTGGTGCAGCTGCAACTAGAATCCAACTCTTCTGAATCCCAGCTCAGCACTTTATCTACTAAGAAGCACTTCCTTACTTTAGTGACACTCTTCCTGACAAAAGTGAAAGAGTGAGCCTGCATGTGATATGTGGGGTCCATTTTTGCCACTCTTATCCATGCTGAGTAATGTCAGTAAGACTATTTGGAAATAAATTACTGTTGAATGTGGGAAAAGTGATTGAATCAGATTCTAGGGATTAGATTTTAAATAGGCATTGAGATGCCTAGCTCCCTTTGGTTTGGGAGCTAGGCAACCAAATACCCAGTAACTATCTAGGCCTACATTGCTAAGGAATCAATGAGGTAGGTATTAGGATATCCACTTTCAGATAAGAAAAACAAGATAGAAATCCCACAGGGAATGAGTTGCTAAATGAGAAACACAAATGAATCCTGACTTTTCAATGCCATATAACTAGGAAAGCACGCATGCTGTTGAGCACAGACAACATTTCAAATGTTTATTATAACCCCTGTTTTCTAAAGGTCTTGGGACACATTTAACATTCAGGTAATGGCTGGGGGAGCAAGTCCTTTGAATCTATGCTTAGGGTAAAGGAGTGGCAGCTCTTATGATACTCATTCCTGTGGATCGTCTATGGCCATGTCTACACTTGCAGTCAACCGACAAAACTTTTGTCATTCACGGGTGCTTAAAACTCCTCCCCCTCTTGAAACAACAAAGTTTTGCCAGGGAAAGTGAAAGTATGAATGCTGCATTGTTGGCAGGAATGCTCTGCTGCTAACAAAGCAAAATGCCCTCATTGGGGATGCAAGTATTTTGTTGACAAAAGAGCTCACAAACAGCGTTCATACACACTGACTTTTAGAGACAGGGCTGTGTCAACATAGTCTTGGGGTACAAACTGCATAACCTAGGCACACCCTACATTTCTAAGGCCTGGTCTATACTAAAGGAGAAAACCGACTTAAGAGACGCAACTCCAGCTACGTTAATTACGTAGCTGGAGTTCTATCTTAAATCGCATTTTGGTGCCATCCACACAGCGGGAAATCGACGGGAGCACACTCCCCTTTTGACTTCCCTTACTCTTCATAAGAGCAAGACTACTGGCACCAACAGAAGCGCTCTCTCAGTTTGAATTACTGTGTTTTCACTCAACCCGCTAATTCAAACCCCGAAGATCGACTGTGGCAGCGTCGATCTTCTCTGTAGTGTAGACAAGCCCTAAGAAAGAATGAAACTCCCAGAAAGGAGCTGAGTGGGTCCAATGATTAGGCTGAACCAGAGGGGCACATCCAATGTTCAGATTTCCAAAGAATCTTTGTTAATGGGGGGTCTCTTAACAGAGGCCTGACTGTTCTCAAATTTCATCTTTCCTTAAAAACTGTCAGTTTTTAATTCTAGATTAGAAAGTTTATGTAGTTTTCTCATTCTCTTTCTCTTTCATTTCATAGAGTTCAGCTGGTAGCCAGCTGAAACACTGGTGGACAGTTAGGGCTCGTCTACACTGGCCCCTTTTCCGAAAGGGGCATGTTAATTTCACAGGTCGTAATAGGGAAATCCGCGGGGGATTTAAATATCCCCCGGGGCATTTAAATAAAAATGTCCGCTGCTTTTTTCTGGCTTTTAGAAAAGCCGGAAAAGAGCGTCTACACTGGCCCCGATCCTCCGGAAAAAGTAGGAATAAGATCCTCCGGAAAAGGGCGCTTTTTCCAGAGGATCGGGGCCAGTGTAGACGCTCTTTTCTGGCTTTTCTAAAAGCCGGAAAAAAGCGGCGGACATTTTTATTTAAATGCCCCGGGGGATATTTAAATCCCCCGCGGATTTCCCTATTACGACCTGTGAAATTAACATGCCCCTTTCGGAAAAGGGGCCAGTGTAGACGTAGCCTTATAGTTTTGTGGGAATGTTTTCTCCTCTTTCTTTCCTTTTGGTAGAGTTGCCTTAATTTAAATGAATATACACTATAAGAATGTATTTTGTATATTTGTATTACAGTTTAGTATAAATTGTGGGCCCAATTCTCCATTACTCTGCCTCAGCCACCCCAGTGCTAACTATTCCAATTTGGTAACTATCTACAAGGGGCACACAAGGAGCACAGGGCAAGGAAGAAATCAGGCTCTCTGTATTTTAACCGTATTTGCTTCACAAAAGAAGATGCACTGAGCAGGGTAGGAAAGGAGCTCTTCAGAGAGGAACATGACTAATGAACATGTCCTGTCTGAGGTGTTGTAGATATTAGTGAAAAAAACACACTCCTGATGTAGCGATACCAGTTTAAAACTTTGTGCACATAAAGCTATGTCAATGGAAGAGCGCTACTGTCTATCTTGCTAACATTGTTTGAGATATTGGTGCCCTTACACTGAAGGAAATACCCTCTTTTGTTGGCATCTATGCCACAGGGCTATGCTGGCATACCCGTGCCGTTGAACAGAATGCCTATAGAACAGAACAGTCTATACATTGGCATAGACTTAGCCTGTGGGTAAAGTCCCATGTACACAAGTGAAACAGTGGAACCTTTATAACAGAATTCTTGAAGCAAGCTAGAGAGTGAAGAATTCATCTGCTCACATACTCATTCTTCCTGTACAGCTTTCATGCTGTGTCTCTGCTCACAAACAGGGAGGAAGTAATAGGGGAAGTGGAGGTGGGTGACAACCTGGGAAGCAGTGATCATGAGATGGTAGATTTCAGGATCCTGACCAAAGGAAGAAAAGAGAGGAGTAAAGTATACACCTTGGACTTAAAAAAAGCAGATTTTGACTCCCTCCGAGATCTGATGGGCAGAATCCCCTGGGATGTTAACATGAAGGGGAAAGGAGTCCAGGACAGCTGGCAGTATTTTAAAGAAGCCTTATTGAAGGCACAGAAAGAAACCATCCCGACGCGTAGCAAGAGAGGCAAACATGGTAGGAGACCGGACTGGCTTACAGGGGAAATCCTTGGTGAACTTAAGCACAAAAAGGAAGCTTACAAAGAGTGGAAACTTGGACAAATGACCAGGGAGGAGTTTAAAGGTATAGCTCGAGAATGCCGGGGGGTTATCAGGAAGGCGAAAGCGCAAATGGAATTGCGACTGGCTAAGGATGTGAAGGATAACAAGAAAGGTTTCTACAGGCATTTTAACAAGAAGAAGGTGATCAGAGAGGGTGTGCGGCCCCTAATGAATGAAGGAGGTAACCTAGTGACAGATGATGTGGGGAAAGCTGAAGTACTCAATGATTTCTTTGCCTCTGTATTCACGGACAAGGTCGGCTCCTGGACTTCTTCATCCCATCTTGCGTCACTTAGCGCAGATGGACAGCCCGTGGTGGGTAAAGAACAGGTTAGGAACTATTTAGAAAAGCTAAATATACACAAATCCATGGGCCCGGACTTAGTGCATCCGAGGGTACTGAGGGAGTTGGCAAATGTCATTGTGGAGCCTTTGGCTATTATCTTTGAAAAGTCGTGGAGATCGATGACTGGAAAAAGGCAAATGTAGTGCCCATCTTCAAAAAAGGGAAGAAGGATGATCCAGGGAACTATAGGCTGGTCAGTCTTACCTCAGTTCCTGGAAAAATCATGGAAGGGATCCTTAAGGAATCCATATTGAGGCACTTGGATGAGAGGAAAGTGATTAGGAATAGTCAGCATGGATTCACAAAGGGAAAGTCGTGCCTGACCAATCTGATTAGCTTCTATGATGAGGTAACTGGCTCAGTGGACATGGGGAAGTCAGTGGATGTTATATACCTTGACTTTAGCAAGGCTTTTGATACGGTCTCCCACAATATTCTTGCCAGCAAGTTAAGGGATTGTGGATTGGATAAATGGACGGTAAGATGGATAGGAAGATGGCTAGAAGGCCGGGCCCAGTGGATAGTGATCAATGGCTCGATGTCAGGATGGCAGTCGGTTTCTAGCGGAGTGCCCCAAGGTTCGGTTCTAGGACCGGTTTTGTTCAATATCTTTATTAATGATCTGGATGAGGGGATGGATTGCACCCTCAGCAAGTTTGCGGATGACACTAAGCTGGGGGGAGAGGTAGATACCCTTAAGGGCAGAGATAGGGTACAGAATGACTTAGACAAATTGGAGGATTGGGCCACAAGAAATCTGATGAGGTTCAACAAGGACAAGTGTAGAGTCCTGCACTTGGGACGGAAGAATCCCAAGCATAGTTACAAGCTGGGGACCAACCAGTTAAGTAGTAGTTCTGCAGAAAAGGACCTGGAGGTTACAGTGGATGAGAAGCTGAATATGAGTCAACAGTTTGCCCTTGTAGCCAAGAAGGCTAATGGCATATTAGGTTGCATTAAGAGGAGCATTGCCAGCAGATCCAGAGATGTCATCATTCCCCTTTATTCGGCTTTGGTGAGGCCGCATCTGGAGTATTGTGTCCAGTTCTGGGCCCCCCACTACAAAAAGGATGTGGACGCATTGGAGAGGGTCCAGCGGAGGGCAACCAAAATGATTAGGGGGGTGGAGCATATGACTTATGAGGAGAGGCTGAGGGACTTGGGTCTGTTTAGTCTGCAGAAGCGAAGAGTGAGGGGGGATTTGATAGCAGCCTTCAACTTCCTGAAGGGAGGTTCCAAAGAGGATGGAGAGAGGCTGTTCTCAGTAGTGACAGATGGCAGAACAAGGAGCAATGGTCTCCAGTTGTGGTGGGAGAGGTCCAGGTTGGATATTAGAAAAAACTATTTCACTAGGAGGGTGGTGAAGCACTGGAATGGGTTACCTAGGGAAGTAGTGGAGTCTCCATCCCTAGAGGTGTTTAAGTCTCGGCTTGACAAAGCCCTGGCCGGGTTGATTTAGTTGGAATTGGTCCTGCCTAGAGCAGGGGGCTGGACTTGATGACCTTCTGAGGTCTCTTCCAGTTCTATGATTCTATGATTCTCTTGCAGGGAGAATAGTGATGAGCATAGTTGCTGTCTCCATGGATGTTCCAGGGCTCAAGCACCCACGCACACACACCAAAAAAAGGAGGGAGGGGAGAGGGCCTGCATCCGCAGGGCCAGATTAATCTTTTGTTGGCCCTGGTGTCTATGGCTCTGCTCCTTACACTGCTTTGGGGTCCCTCTCTGCCACTCAGCCTTTTCCCCACATTTGTCTCGTGCCATCCCTCTCCAGCCTTCCACAAACTTCGGGCAGGGACACCACTCCTACTGCCTGGCTAATACCACTCCATGGACCCAACCTCCATGAATTGATCTCACTTCTCTTTAAACTCTGTTCTAGTTCTAGCCTTCACAGCCTCCTGCAGCAAGGAGATCCACAGGTTGACTGTTTGCTTTGTGAAGAACTTTCTGTTATTAGTTTGAAGCCTGCTACCCATTCCTTTCCTTTGGTGTCCTCTAGTCCTTCTATTATGGGAACTAATGAAGAACTTTTCTTGATGCACCCTCTCCACCCCACTCATGCTTTTATAGACCTCTATCATATCCCCCCTCCATCTCCTCTTTTCTAAGCTGAAAAGTCCCAGTCTCTTTAGCCTCTCTTCATATGGGACCTGTTCCAAACCCCTGATCATTTTAGTTGCCCTCCCCTTTCCCACCCTCTCTCTTCCCCTCTCCCACCTCCTTTTCCCAGTCTTCCCCAGTTTTGTTCAATAAAGAGAGATTCTATTTTTGAACACAATTGTCCTTTATTTTGTACATCAGGAAGGGGGGCTAGGGAGGGGTAAGTGGAAGGAGGTGAGGGAGGAATGGGGTACGAGCCCCCGATGGGGAGGACTGGGCTGGCTTTGCGGGCTTCTGGGGGTGGAAGCTCTCCTGCAGCCCCTCAATTGCCCCCTCTCCCCAGATGGCAGCCTGCGGCAAGTGCAGCCGGTCTGATGGCCGAGTGCCGTGATGTGCCCAGTGTGGGTACTCCGGGCAATCCAAGCCAGGACTGCTTTGCAAGCGGGGCACCCCTGAGAACTGTCTGTCCGGGTTGGGGGTCGGGTCCCTTTAAGCGCAGCCCTCGGCTAGTCTGAGGCAGCAGCTCCACGCTCTAAGTCCTCCTCTGATGCCCTGCCGGCACTGCTTCCGGCCATCCTTAACCCCGGTTCAGGGTCCACTCTGTGTGGACATGCTAGTTTGAATTAGCAAAACACTAATTTGAACTAGTTTTTTAGTCTGGATGTGTGAGTTCGAATTAGCTTAGTTCGAATTAACTAATTCAAACTAAGTTAGTTCGAATTAGCGCTGTAGTGTAGACATACCCATAGAGACCAGGATGAGCAGATTATCCCTACATCTTCCTATGCTGAGTTTGGTGCGTACATCTTCTTCTGAAGTACATATCACAGGACACTGTCAGGGCACATCTATATGGCAGCGTTATTTCAAAATTGCTCACGTTATTTCGAAATAAAGTGAGCGTCTACACAGCAAGCCCGTTATTTTGAAAAAATTTCCAAATGATGGGCGTCTTATTCCAATTTCGGTAAGCCTCCTTTTACAAGGAATAGTGCCTATTTTGAAATAGTTGGCTACGTCTACACTGGCACCCTTTACCGGAAATGCTTAAAACGGAACAGTTTTCCGTTATAAGTATTTCTGGAAAAAACGCATCTACATTGGCAGGATGCTTTTCCGGAAAAGCACTTTTTCTGGAAAAGCGTCTGTGGCCAATGTAGACGCGCTTTTCCAGAAAAAAGCCCCTATCATCATTTTCGCGATCGGGGCTTTTTTTGCGGAAAAGACTACTGTGCTGTCTACACTGGCACTTTTCCAGACCAGTTTTTCCGGAAAAGGACTTTTGCCCGAACGGGAGCAGCGTAGTTTTTCCAGAAAAACACTGACAATTTTACAGTAGATCGTCATTGCTTTTCCGGAAAAGCAAGTGGCCCAGTGTAGACACAGCCGTTGTGTGTAGACAGGGCAGGTGTGGTTATTTCAAAATAAGTGGCCTCCAGGGTTTCCCACATGTGCCCTGTTGGCCACTTTATCCACACTCATCAGAGCTCTATAGTTCTCTTCCTCTGCAGGCTTTAAAGGTGAACAGTGTGTGGCACACAGCAGGCCCAGCACACATCAGGCCACACAGCAGCACCCATATCTGCCCACCCGGTTGCCATGTCAGACCACAGCACTGATTCTGAGCCCCCACCAGCCGCAAGCAAAGCTGCAGGCAGCTCCCAAGCCCCTGCCCAGGGGCGGTGGAGGAGGGCCCCATTGTGGATAGGTGCGGAGATCCTGGATCTTATTGAGCTCTGGGGAGGCAAGGCAAACCTCCAGGATCTCTGCTCCAGGCGCAGGAATGCCGACATCTGTGGCTGGATGGCTGAGAGCCTGGCCCAGAGGGAACACAGTCGCACCCAGGAGCGGGTGCGGGTGAAGGCAAAGGAGCTGAGGCAGGCCTATACTAAGGCCAAAGAGTGCAGCTCCCACTCAGGGGTGGCACTGCAGACGTGCCAATACTGTGACCAGCTCCACTGCATCCTCGGAGATGGGTCAGTCCCTTTCCCTTCCTGGTTGTGGAGGACTCTGGGTGGGAGATGCCTATTGTCACCCTCCAGGAGGGTAGGCCTTTGGCCAAGGAGGAGGAGGCCAGTGAAGCCACAATGCTTGCCATCATCCTTGGAGCCACAATGCTCCAGCTAGTGGCTCCACCACCATGTGGGCCCTGCTGAGCCTGGTATTAAACCATTCCTTTGTGGGGTCCGGGTGTCCAGTGTAAGGCTTCATCAGCCATGGGAGCTGAGGATAGGAATGTCCACATCCTCGAACCTGATGGTGCGGTCGGGGAAAGAAGTGTCGGCGGGCATCTTCTGGAAGAGGCTGGAATTGTGGAAGATTCGGACATTGTGCGCCTTCCCCGAACACCGGATATTTATTTTCGTAAAGCAGCCATGGTGGTCCACAACAGCCTACTGGACCATGGAAAAGTGTCCCTTCTGCGTCATATAGTTGGATGCCTGGTGGTCAGGGGACCGGATGGGGGTGTGGGTGCCGTCAATGGCTCCCTGCAGCTGGGGAAGTCCATGTGGCCCCAGAGGAGAAGCTGCCACAGCAGGATGGTGTTGATGGCTCTCACCATCTGGAGAAGGAGATAAAGAGGGAATCACTGGGTTGCCAGAGCCCTTGGGAGGTTCGCGAGCCCAGCCCCCCTTCTCCCTTAACCCAGGACCAACCCCCAGCTTGCCCCATCCTCCAAAAGGGCTTTGTGAAGGCAGGACTGAAAAACCTCCCAGAGAGGGGGCTTCCATCACCACCATCCCCTCACCCTTTCCCTAGGGAACCGCATTCCAGCAGTTCCTCACCCTCCCAATAGCAAGTAAGAGAGACAAACCTTCATGACTTCAACCTCAGCCATCGATCTCCATGCTGAACTGGTCCCAACAGAATGGTACCTGTCCGGTGTGGCAAGCTTCCAAATAGCAATGGCGACCTGCTTCTGGAAGGGGATGGCAAGTCGCATGTTGGTGTCCCATCACCTGACGGCAGGGGCAAACCGCTCACACAGCTCCATAAAATTCTGGATCCACTGCTGGTTGATCCCACTGCTCCATGATGATCCAGTCCCACCAGTCGGAGCCGGTGTCCAGTTGCCTGAAGCGGTGGTGCACTGTGCACAGGGAACATGGAAGGGACTATGCTGCATGAGCACCTTGTGGAGAGAGGTGAGGATGTGCCCCACAGGGAGCTGCGGGTCCAGATTCTGCAGTGCTACAAGGTCAGCCTGCAAAAACTGCACCAGGAGGTGCATCATGAGGTGCAGGAGCTGGTGACTGCTTTCTAGCATGTCCGGCTCCATGGCAGAAGTGCTGTGGTGTCCACAAAGGCAACCAAAGCAGACAGTGAGTGAAAAGGTTTTGCTGACCCTCAAGGAGAGAGGCAAAAGACAGGAGCCTGAGACACAGCTGTTACTGCTGTCCTGCCTGAAGTACTTCTGGGGGGCTTTAAATGAGATCGAGGCTCCACTGCGTGTGGACGCTCTATTTTGAAATAGCTCAGCGCTATCTGAAAATAGCTTATACCAACATAAGCATTCATTGTAGACGTAGCTGCAGAGACAGGATATAGGATGTAGGATTAGACAGCCCTTGGCTCTGATTTAATCTGATTATTCTTAGGAAATATAGATCAGTCAAAACAGCATCCAGAAGACAAACATATTTCTCTCCCATTCTGCATCTCCCATTCCCAGCTCACCTCTCCTGCCCTGCATGAAGGGTGATATTCACACTGGGATAGAGGACCAACACAAAGGGGTTTTTTCCGACAGTGGTAAACTTCTTTCTATGAGGAAGAAGCCTTTTTCAAAAGAGCTCTTTTGGAAAACCATGTGTGTGGACGGGGAAGATGGGTTTTTTTCAAAAGAAGAGGCCTCCAAGAGAAAGCACAGGTGCCCTGGTGGCCACTCCATCCATAGTAATGACAACTTAAATGCGAGATAGCATCCAATCTTTCGCTTAGGCAGTATGGACGCTGCCTTTCGGAAGAAGTTTTTCTGGAAGATCTCTTAGCCCCTCTCATATTTGAATGTTTCAAGAAGAAATGAAACTTGGAAAATTTTTGCACAAAATGTAATGAAGAAAGTCACAACTCTTTCAGTCTCTCCATGTAAATACCTGATCCAAAGCCCATTAAATAGACTTTGGATGTGGCCCAAAAGCAACCGTAAGTGGGATCAACAGCAAATAGCAATAAGGTTAAAAAAAACCCTCCACAAAACCCAGATAAAATCTGATGGCTGAGATACACCAGTAATTTATAACAGATCACAGTCTTTGATCACTATACCATTCTCTTCAACACTTCAATACAGTTGCTGAAGCTCAGCCATGCAGGGGGTAATGTACGATTAAAGGAGGAAGATTTTCCTGGCCAGGAAAAGCAGCAAGATATATAAGTTTTCCCTCTCTCATTCTTTTTAGCTGAATGTGATGACAGTAAATATACCGAAATACATCAGCTTGTACGCATCTTTCCTCCTAAACATTTTTCCCATGAAGGGTGTGGCAAATGATGGACAATATGTGTTCATGTATTCCAGATGTTATCTAAAGGCAGTTTCACATATATGGTATGTCAAACAGGACTCTGGCCAAATTTAATGATACACACATATAAAATAGAGAGAGTAAAAACATTTTAACTATACAGATGTCTACATTAGAAATGGGCTTAACTCTTGATGCTTTTGCCCTCTAACCAAACAAAAACTCACCCAGATCCATCCTCCCCACAAATATTAGGAACATCCAGAGTCAAAGACTGCAGCTGGCCTTTCCTTCTAAAGGGGCAAATGTTCCCTCAATGCAAACACCACTAAACTCTGGGATTGAGAGCCTGAACTGAACTTCATGACTCTGTTTCATCTGTAGTGAAAATTTAGCAGCCCAAACACAAAACCAGTAATGAATTGGAGCAAACCTCTAGGAAAGCATAAGAAAGAACATAAGAACGGTTGTACTGGGTCAGACCAAAGGTCCATCTAGCTCAGTATCCTGTTTGCCGACAGTGGCCAATGCCAGATGCCTAGAGGGAATGAACACAACAGGTGACACCATTCCTATTCATCCTGGCTAATAAATATTGATGGCCCTATCCTCCATGAATGTATCTAGTTCTTTTTTGAACTCTGTTAAAGTCCCGGTCTTCACAACATCCTATGGCAAGGAGTTTCACACGTTGACTGTGCGCTGAGTGAAGAAAAACTTCCTTTTGTTTGTTTTAAACCTGCTATCTATTAATTTCATTTGGGGACCCCAAATGAAGAGACCCCAAATATAGGAGAGACCACAAAGAAGGGGAGAAGTGTGTGTCAAAATTGCTCTATAAAAATGAAATAAAAACCAATTCAAAGAGAACTAGTGTGCACACACTTACAACTGCTAGGCCAAACACCTTATATCTACAACTAGATGCTCTGGAGTGTGTTACTGAATTCTGTACCATCAATATTCATCTGGGAGGGAAAGGATGAAGTGGGCAGTCTATAGAGGAATATATATTTCACAACAATAGATGCACTTTAAATACCAGGCTGACTTTTATGGAAGGATGATTGTATGATCAAGGCAGCCAGCAATAACTCAAGTTCAAGTTTTGGCTTCACCACAGATTTCCTGTGTAACCTTGGGCAAAGTCATAACCTCTCTGTGTTGCATTTCCACATTTCCCCCATCTCTAAAATGGGGATAACAGTATTTTGTAAGGTTTCTAAGATCATCTCTTCCTTTGTTCAGAATGGGGACCTGATTTCAGTCAGGGCTTCTCTGTGGTGCCATAATATAAACAATAATAGATGTACACAAGAAGTAGAACTACTTGGCATGATCCATTCTATACAGAAAAGAGCTTTTATCACAGGCATTTCTAGGGTGTCTATCATTCTGGTATCTAGGTGCTAAATCAAAATGTCAAGCCTCTTTTATGGACATCAATAGCTCTGTTTCATTAACAACCAGTCTAGGATAATCTAGCAGCATGGCAGCAGAGGCAGAATGAAGGTCTTGGCCTTTAAGCATTACAGAGATTAAGGACAAAACTATTTTTGAACATACCAAACTATGATAAATGGATTTAAGAAAGTGCAGGTCTTGACAGGGACTGCCAGTGTCTACAAAAAACCCTCCAGAATCACCTTGCTTCCCAGGTTGACTAATCTGCTAGCTCCATGGTGAATCAGAAAACATTAAAAACCACACTCGCTTACTGCAGAAACATGTGGTTTTTTTTGGTTAGACAGGTGAAATGTGTAATATCTGTCAACATTGTCTGCAAGCACTAGGTAGGAGGATTTTGAGACTGATTTGCATGGGGCTTATGGCTCAAATAATACTAATCTGCAAACAGCTGCTGGCAAGTTCTCTCTGATAAGGGGAAAAAAACAGCAACAAACCCAACAGGTAAAAAGAGCTTCAAGCAGAACAGAACTTGTATTGCATCAGGTCAAAACAAACTCCAGCATAATCCGCTGATGAGCCCTGACTTGATGCATCACCTGCAAATGAAGAATCTGGACTGTCATCATGTGGCTTTATGTAAAATGTGATCAGCCTTAATGCAGGGAGGGGAGGAGAGAAAAGCAAACAAACCAGTGCATTTTCAGTGATTTCAAACAGCCCTATCTAGCCCAAACCTCTCAGGAAGGAGTTTGCCACATTCATCATCTATCTTATCAGCGCTGTCTTGTACTAAATCTAGGCACAGCCTTTGTGAATGCCAGAGCACATGAACAATGGTGAAATCCACCAGGAGGATAAAAGCAAATAGTAAAGCATATGCTTCTATTGCTACCTTTTTAACAAAGTGTTGAGGCCAGGGATCTGAGGCTGGGCTGAGTGCCAGCGTTTTCTGCAATTTAATCGCACAGCCCTCAGATCAACAAACCTGATATGTTAGCCCTATGCCAGTGTCTCCCCCTTATCTCACATTCTTAATTCTTTAACCACTTCAAAACAAAATATCAGGGAGGAACACTTCAGAAAATGTGTTTTCTTTTGTCTCCAGAAAACACTGAGGAGAAGAAAAGCCCCTTTGTTTTGTGTTAGGAGGCTTTCAACATCTAAGTGCTCTCTTCTGTCCATTCACTTTCCCCAAAGTCTCACTGGGTGGAAGACAAATAGCCCTTTCCCCACAGAAAGATGAAAACCTGGGAGCCCTGGACTGGAGAATAGGACACTTAGGCAATGGGCAAAGCACCGTACAAAAAAACATTAAAGCAACCCCAAGGGGCTGAGCAAGGCCCAGAACAACAATGAAGCAGAGTTGGGATATAGAGCGATTTGATCTCCTTCAAAACCCTTCTTAAAGCTCCCTTTTGCCTTGATATCAACAAAAAACTTGACAACAGTTAGACCACTGGTGTGCTGAGACCTCTGCCTGCCAGGAGGGCCAATATTGTCTCAGTGTTTCCCTGTGCTCCCCACATTCTGTTCTCTCTTGTTTTATACTTAGATCTTTCAAGCTCCCTGCCTGCAGGCCGTCCCTGGCTGAATCAGTTATGTATGGGCAGTGGGTGACGGTAGGGCTGAGGGAGGAACGGCCACTAGCCCTGCCCCCTCTGCTCAGGTCCCACCCCCCAGCACCATGTGGAGGTAGGGTGGCCCTAGCCTTCCTTGCCCGCCCGCAGCACCAGGGAGGGAGGGCACTGGGGGTATGCCTACAGCAGGCATACTGGAGGCAAAGTGTGGGCAAGGCCATGCCTGGCAGTTTGGGAAAGCAACGCCTTCCCCTACCTATGATACCCGCTGCCTGTGCAGTTATGCAATCTGTCCTGGGAGTCTCGGTGGGCCAGGGGAGGGCCTGTTCATTCCCATCCCCCAAACCCTGCCTCTTCCTGCCATTGCTCCACCCTGTCCCTGAGGGACATGGCCTCAGAGATTACTGGGGGGTCTGGCGTGGGGTGGCATTAGAAGTTGGGGCCCCCTGCACTTCCCCTGGTGGCAGGAGTCAAGGGGAAGTGAAGCACAGCTAAATGGGATGTGAGTCTTTCTGTTGCTGGGTGATCAGTCCCTACAGAACTAGGAACTCACATACCTTAGGCTAGTGCAAGCAAAAAATATATAAAGCACATTTAGTTTATGATGATTAGCCTAGTATTTTAAGCCTAAGCCATAGATGAGGGAAGGAACAAAACTTAAAAAAAATAAAAATCTATCAATGATACCATATCTGTTCCACCCTGGCTCACTACCCCTCTCTGGAGGGACCTGAGTCTGTTTTGACTAGACATGATCCCACATGCTACTAAGACAACCAACTGGGTCACTTCTTCTAACTCTGGGTCTCTTAGGGTACGTCTACGCTACAGAGGAAGATCAAAGCTGCTACTGTTGATATTGTAGTGAAGACACACTAAATCGAAGTGAGAGGGACATTCCGGTCGATCCTGGTAACTCTGCTTTCACAAGGAGTAAGGGAAGTTGAAGGAAGAGTGTTCTCCCTTCGACTTCCTGCAGTATAGACAGTACTATACTACTTCGACTTCAGCTACGCAATTAATGTAGTTGAAGTTGCGTATCTTAGTTTGACTTGGTCCCGTAGTATAGACACACTCCCGTGGGCAGCTTTGTGCTGGAATTGGTTCACACACACTTACTTAAACAGGTTCCCTCAGAGTTCCACCTTGTTGTGTGTTCTCAAAATCTCAATCCTACCCTTCCAGGATAAAGTGGCAGGCAAGCAAGGAACCAAGATTGTACACAGGAATTTTTTAACCAACACACTTTTAAGGTGGCACTAGAGAGTTATAGATCTTTGGGGAAAAACCAACCTAATCCCAAACATACCCCCTTTGGTCTGATCTCACCTTTCCTGAGAGGCCAAGGTTTGGTCAGCCCTTCCTGCCTTTTATCCTTAGCCTGGTCTTCAAGCATGTGATGTTGGCCTGTTTCTTTGCTCAGAGAAGCTTCAACCTTTTACAACGGCCACTCTCTCTACTCAGCCCTTGTGTTCCAGGGGGGAATTCCATGCTGCAGGCATTCCCACACCCTCCTCAGCTTCTGAGTAGTCATTCAAAGGAGAATGAGATTAGATAGCTAGTCATTCAAAGGCTTGCAGGAAAGTAGAGTGTGGTAGCACCTCCTGGCTTGAAGTGGTTTCTATCCTTTCCAGGGTGTGCAGCTTGGTTCAATGGCTCTCAGCAGCCCCACTACACAAATTGTTCTGCCACTGAGTGAATGGCCCAACCAGTAAAAAACTAATTGCTGCAGTAAGGAGACTCATGCAGTGTGGACAGGCCTTGTTTAGGGTTGCCAGGTGTCCGGTATTGATCCAGACAGTCCGGTATTTTCGCCTCCTGTCCAGTAAAAAATTTCAGAAAATACCGGACACCTGAAGTGTCTGGCATTTTCAAATTTTTTCCCGGCCAGGAAGAGAAAATACCAGACACCTGGCAACCCTAGTGCCCAGGCCTGAGCCTGGGCCCATCCCCCTGACCCCATGCTTACCTGGTTCTGCAGGAATGTTAAGTTCTGGCTTGAACAAAGAACACAAAATGGCTGCTGGCAAAAAGCCTAAAGACCAAGGGGAAGAAATGCCTTCCATGGGTCTTAGTGCTCAACCTCTCCCCGGTTCCTATCCCTGTTCTAACTCTGCACTCACTCTGAAAGGTGCCATGCTGTTTTAATGCTGTTTTATTATTTAATTTGTTTTTTTGTGATTAATAAGTCTCAGAGTCTTTTTTTTTTTGCTCAACAACTGTGGTCCCCCCCCCTTTTTTTTCCTCAACAGAATTGTTTCCCTTTTTTTGGGGGGTAGGGTGGGGTTCAGGTATTTTTGTTGAACCATCTGGCAACCGTAGCCTTGTTGGCTTTCATTGCTAGCCCTCGCTAAGGTGTCCCAAATCCCAGCATAAGGACAGGGTCTAGAACAGATGTGTCTTGTCAGAGCCAGGTTGGCTTTCCACACAAGTTGGATGCCTTAATCCATGGCTACTCAACATGCGGCCCACAACCTGTTTGTTTGTGGCCCACGGTGCAGTTTGGGTTTATGCAGGGCTCAACACATGGCCTACGGGTAGGATCCTTTGAACATGACCTCCATTGGGAACATGCTCCACAATGGTGATTCAATAAAATGGTCTTTTATTGATGTGTTAAATTCCTGGGCTGTCATTGCTTATTAAAAGTGCAGTCATATGGTGGAAATTGGGTAAATATTGCATTTTATTAATATCAGCAGAACTGACTTAAATGGGGCCTGCGTGTTGTGTAGTCTTGCCTTAATCTTTGTATTCATGCCTGTGATGTGTAAAAGGGAAGTCAAATCCCCCGGAGCCATTGATTCCCCTATGAGGGGCACGTACAATATACATACATTGCTAATGCTTAGATATATTTGCTATTTGTATAGAAGTAAGACATGACAAAGGTCAAGGCCTGTCACAGGTAATAACTTATAATAAGGAGACGAGGGGAAGTGAAACCAGTCTTCTGTTAAGTAGAGATATGGATAGATTCCACATCCTTTAAACTTGTGACCGGCTCAAGCAGGAAAGGAAAAAGGGAAGTATGGCTTGCCCATTGTTCAGCAAGTAGGCACTGTATTTAACCTCATTTGGAAAATTAACCTGACCTATAGGAATGCTAAATGTCAAAGATGAAGTAACCTATCATGTTAAGGCACCTAAACCAGGAAAGATGTGAACCCTATAAAAACCCCTGCCTATGAGATGTTGGGGGTCGGCTCTGATCTGAACATTGAGTTCCTTAGCCGTACCTTGGTTGCAACCAATAAACTTGAGTTGGACCCAGCCTGAAAGTGTGACTCTCTTCTTGGGGTAAATCAGACTAGCCTCCAAGGGGACGAAACCTTGCAATTTATGCAACACCTGCCAGTGTGAAAGAAGCTATTTGCATATATATTTGCATGTATATTACACCACACTTAAGTTGGGGCCCTCGGCATGTGCTGTGAGTATCATTGTGACCCTCAGGACTGCCAAAGTTGAGTAGTCCTGCCTTACTCCATTGTGAAGTTTACAATACAAAGTGACAGTCACAGTGAAGGTTGTAGTAAAAAATAACCTTCACAAAGCAGCATGGAGTTCCCACCTTGACAAAGACATACCTCTAGCCTGTCACAAACATAAGAGAGTCAAATAGAATTAATTGTTCTTAATAAGTCACTTGGTATCCAAATTTGTTTTCAGTCTAAACAAGGAGACCAAACTTTCTTAATACACCCATACATCCGCGGAAATAAAAAGAATAGTCATATTGTTTATTAAATACGCAAGCCAGCATGGTAGAAAAACAACTAAACTTTCCCTCTTATTATAATCCTTGTATTATATAGTGCTTCTGCCTCTGGCACCGGTGAGCCCATTTGGGGCGTCATTTGTAGTTGTTAAATCAAGAAAGGCTATCTTTCTAAAAGGTATGGACTAACTTTAAGGGTGCGTCTACACTGCACCCTTAGCTTGAAATAAGATACGCAATTTGCACTATGGGGATTCTTTTTTGATTCAACTCTTTTTTGAAAGGCGCCAAATTTTGAAATAGCCCATCTACATAGTGCGCTATTTCAAAACTTGGCACTATTTCAAGACATCCCTTATCCCTCATGCAACGAGGTTTACAGGGATGCCGAAATAGCGCATCTGTTATATTTAGCAATAGGGGACGCATTCAAAAGACACGGGATTGCTATTTCGGGATCCCTCTGGTGTCCCGAAATAGCTTTGCAGTATAGATGTACCCTAAGTTACAGGTTTAATGCAGAAATTATTGGGTGAGTTTCTGTGGTCTGTGTTTTCCTGGAGGTCAGGCCTGAAGAACATAATGATTCTCTTTGGCCTCAGAATTGATGAATTACTGGAATACTATGACCCAGTTTGCATGTCCATGTTTCAAAATGGATTTTGAAAAAACTCAAGAGGGTGCTGAGAAGAGCCACAAGAATAATTTGAGGAGCAGAAATCATACCTTATAGTGAGGCACATGTCATTCTGAACACACAAACAGTTTTACTAAAAATTAAAAAAAATAAAAATTAAGAGAACGTACTCCACATGATGAACTTGTGTGTAATATTAAGTCCACCTGAAACATGTATGAGCATTTAGAAGAGTTCACCTGATTTTACTTTTTGTAATCTTTGAAAAAAGAGAGAGAAGTTATTCCCTTGTTAAAAAGTAGTGTTCAAAGTTTCATCTTAGAGAAAAAAATTTATGGCTGACTTACAAAAGCCCTAAAATACTGTGTTTATGCTGAATGGAATCGGCTTTCACTACAACAACACCAACAGCTCAACTTACAAGGTCTTTGTCTGGAAAGATATATATATTTATTTTACAAGATGGATAAAGTGCTGAGTTTCCAACTGTAGCAGTTGAGCATGTGCAGTAATTAATTTTTACTATTTTGTTATGATGTTTTTAATGTTTTGGACTCATAAGATAAAAACTGCTGTTATTGTGCGAATGGCAAAGAAATTCCTATGCCGTACAGTTGTGACTCTGAGGAAGCTGTTAGGGTGTACACTGCCCATGACTTTGTGTGAATAGATAGTACACTAAGCTTGTCTAAATCTTAATGGGTCCATTGACATGGTATCAAGGATGACCCCAGAGCAAATTCAAATTATATTAAAAAAATAACTTGAAGCTTGTAAAAAGCTAGTTTGACAGCACTGGAGAGGGCTCTGTTTACCTCCAAAACAGAGATTACGTGGACAGAGGCAGAGCAAACATAACCCCCAATGGTGAATGTGTTACACATTTCCCTCTGTACTGTTCCCAGAAGAGATGAGTTGTTACAGCCCCTGGCTGCAAAGCAGAAGCTCAGGCTGTAGCAGTTCATGCTTTTTACTCTGGAGGTTCCTAATTCAGTCTCTGATATGTGGGGTGAGAGGATAGCTCTCAGACTTCCCCAACAATGTCTTTCAAACCCTGCCCAGAGAAATCTTTTTAAGGGCCAAATTATATTATTCCATACCTGGTAAATCAAACCCACAGTGACTATACCTAAAGCAACAAAAGACCTGGGGTAAACTTGGTAGAAGCTTGCAATGTGGGGTGGCCACAAACAAAAAATATCCCCCAAACGAAAAGCCTTTTGCAAAATAATGCTAAAGAGCTGCCGTCCAGTAACAGCAAAAGTTGGTCTGGCATATATCTACCAAAGCAAAGAAATGAAGAGCACAGACTGTCCCTATATGCATGTTGAGTAGAGTTTCTGAACTAGAGCTAGGAGAATCCAGGAAATCTCCAGTTCTTCCTTTTGGCTCAGGCAAAATTTGCACGATCTCCCAAGGGAAGCAATGGAAAGGGCCTCTGTTCCCTATTACTGGGTCCTTTAGAAATAGACACATCAAAGACTTCAGTAATTAGTTTTAAACAGGTAGGGGGATGGATTAGATGCCTGCTGGTCAACTCCCCCAGTCATAAACAGATGGGTCAACTTCCCAAAGCAGTCAGGCTTAGCAGAGATTCTGAAGAAAGGCTTCCTAGGAGACGGAGAAGATGGATGGTCAGAGGAGGGAGATGGGCTTGTTGAGGTCATAAGCAGAGCTGGGTGAAGTTTTACAGATAAATAGTTTATTTGCTGAAGCATGAAGTTTTGGTCTCATCTGATGAAGTATGTTTTATCCAAGAAAGCTTATGGTAGAATATATCCGTTAGTTAGGCTATAAGGTGCCACAGGACTGCATGTTGTTTTTAAAGTTACAGACTAACACAGCTACCACTCTGAGACCCCAAACTGTATAGAAATGCAATGAATAGTTTTGGGCAAAACATTGTATTTCAAGATTTAAGTGCCATGCATAAAATAGCAGAGGGACAATGAGAGGAGGAAGGTGCCGCTTTATTTGTAATCATTAGGGCATTAATCCAGGATGCATGATAATTAGGGATGTAATAATATAGTCAATTAACCGATTAATTGATAAGCAAAAACTTATAGATTAATGCTATAGACTACATGCATTTTTCTCCCCCCATCCTTGCCAGTAAATTTTTTAGCAGGCTGGCCAGCAGCCCATCTCAGTTCTGGCTCACGCTGGGTCCAGAACCTACTCCTGCTGCGGCTTAGCATTTAAAGTGTATTAGGAGGTAGGTGGGCAGGCAGCCTGGATCAGATCCGGCTCTCGCTGGGTCCAGGAGTTCAGACCTACCTTAGGTAAGGGCTGCCGCCACCCTGTCCGCTGCCTCTTTATCAGAGGCAGCAGCACTGGGCAACAGGCTGGTATTTAAACTGGCTCCCCTCGTGGACCAGCTCCTGCCTGACATCCTACACTACTGCCTCTGATACAGCAGCTGCTGGTCCCACCCCCAGGGACTGTAGAATAGTTGACTAAGCAATAAGAATTCATGAGGATACTCGACTATTCAATTAACCGATATTTAACATCCCTAATGAGATCCAGGTTCAATTCCCCCCTTGGCCTGAAGTGGAAAAGGAATTTTAACACAGATCTCTCTCTAGAGCAGGGTTTCCCAACCTTTGGGTCACCATTACATTTCAAAAGGGTTGCCAGGTGTCTCCCTTGGTGGCTCTTACGGAGCCATTCACACATTTTTTGAATTGCCCTGAAGTCTTCCTGAATTGTCAAAATGGGTCCCCATCTGGAAAAGGTTGGGAACCGCTGCTCTAGAGCCCATTGACCGTGAATTTCCACAGTGACTGACAATGAATAGTCACTGGCCCAAAGACAATGAGAATGACTAAAGACTTATGGTTGGGCTATTTCCCTAGGATGTTGCAGACCCAAGTTAAAGTCCATGCTCCAATGACTATACAAAGTGGAATAACTTATATAGGAGAGACCCCACCCAGATTATACCATAGCCCAGTGCTTAGAAAACTCTCTTGAGAAGAGGAAAAACTGTGTAAATCCCTTTACCATATCTGGCAAAGGAGGGAATCATAGAACTGGAAGGAACTTCATGATTTCATCCAGTCCATTTCCCTGCAGTCATGGTCAGGACTAAGCACCATCTAGATCATGGGTTTCCAAACTTGGAGGGAAGCCTACCTGGGGGGGGGGGGCATGAAGAAATTCCAGGGGGGATACGAGGCAACTCAGCCCTCTCCCTCCCCCCCAAGTTTTGCTGCTATTTTTGTTTTTCGGACCCGGTCAGTTCCTTTGTTTTTGCTCAACAAGTTTCGCTGCTATGGGAGTGGGAGTGGGAGGAGCGTGAGGGCTTCTCAAAAATAAAAAAGGGGGCATGATGCCAAAAAGCTTGGGAACCACTGATCTAGACCATCCCAGACAGGTGTCTGTCTAACCTGCTTTTAAAAATTGCCAGTGATGGAGATTCCACAACCTCCCCAGGCATTTTATTCTATTGCTTAACCCCTTGACAGTAGGGAATTTTTTCCTAATATCCAACCTAAACCTCCCTTCCTGCAATTTAAGCCCATTTGCTTCTTGTTCTATCATCAGAGGTTAAGGAGAATATTTTTTCTCCCTTCTCCTTTTATAGGGTTACCATATTTGAACTTTCAAAAAGGAGGACACTCCTGAAAGGGAAGGTATCTGTATCAGTATCTACCAACTCACGTTGTATTAATGTAGATAGTATATAACACATTAATACAACGTGAGTTGGTAGATACTGATACAGATACCCTCCCTCTAAGGAGTGTCCTCTTTTTTGAAAGTTCAAATATGGTAACCCTACCCTTGTTACAACCATTAAGTATTTAAAAGCTGTTATGTTCCCTCTGTCTTCTCTTTGCTAGACTAAACAAATCCAATTCTTTCAATCTGCCCTCATAGGTCATGTTTTCTAGACCTTTAGTCATTCTTGTTTCTCTTCTCTGGATCTTGTTGCTCTTCTCAGTTTCTCCCCATCTTTCCTGAAATGTGGTGCCTAGAATTGGACACAGGACTCCAGATGAGGCCTAATCTGCACAGAGTAAAGCTGAAGAATTACTTCTCGTGACTTGCTTAAAACACTCCTGTTAATACGTCGCAGAATTATTTTAGCTTTTTTTTAAACAGTGACTCATATTTAGTTTGTGGTCCAGTAAGACTCCTAGATCTCTTTCTGCAGTACTCCTTCCTAGAGGGTCATTTCCCATTTTGTATGTGTGAAATGGATTGTTCTTTCCTAGGTGGAGTACTTTGTATTAGTCCTTGTTGAATTACATCCTATTTATCTCAGACTATTTCTCCAGTTTGAATTGAATTTGGGTCTCTCCCATATCATCAAGCGAATGTCCTAACTCATGGGCTAATAATTATAAGGAAAGTTCCTCCTCCTTCAGCCACTTAGTCAATCTAGCCCTTTAATTTCTGGAAACAAAGAGTTTTGAGCTGAACAATGTGTTTAATTTGATCCAACATGGACTTTTTCAATTTGCCAATTTTTTAAATGATCTTTGGTTTGGTTCCACCCAAACTAATTTATTTTTAAAATGTTTGAGAACTACGAGTGAACAATTTACCTAGCTCTGTTCATAAGCTCCTCTGGGCTAGGGGCTGTGTCTAGACTGCATCCCTCTGCCAAGAGAGGGATGCAAATTAAGCACTTAGGAAATGCAAATGAGCCCAGGATTTAAATATCCCAAGCTTTATTTGCATACTCATGTTCCGTCGCTGTGCCGATCGGGCTCAGTGTCAAAAGTGAAAGTACAGTTTAGCCGCGGCTCTGCCGACAGCGGGGAGCTTTTTTGGCAGCTCCTGTACTCCTCAAAAAATGAGGCTACACTTTACTTTCACTTTTGACACTAAGCCCGATCGGCACAGCGACGGAACGTGAGTATGCAAATGAAGCCCGGGATATTTAAATCCCAGGCTCATTTGCACTTCTGAAGTGTTTGATTTGCATTCCTCTCTCGGCAGAGGGATGCAGTCTAGACGTAGTCTAATGTTGTAGCTGCTCACCTAGCAGTGCATGCATGCACAGTGGATCTATATTGTACTGCACTTGACTTTTGGGACAAAACCAATTCTCACTGAAGTCATCTGAAAGGCTCCCATTGACTTTATTGGGATAAGGATCAGGGCCATAGGGAAGTGTTGTACTGCAATATAAGAATGGCCGGACTGGGTCAGACCAAAGGTCCATCTAGCCCAGTAGCCTGGCTGCCGACAGTGGCCAGCACCAAGTGCTCCAGAAGGGGTGGACCAAAGACAATGATCAAGCGATTTGTCTCGTGCCATCCATCGCCAGCCTCTAACAAACAGAGGCCAGGGACACCATTCCTACCCCCTGGCTAATAGCCTTTTATGGACCTAACCTCCATGAATTTATCTAGCTTCTCTTTAAACTCTGTTATAGTTCTAGCCTTCACAGCCTCCTCTGGCAAGGAGTTCCACAGGTTGACTATGCGCTGTGTGAAGAAGAAATTTTGCTTATTAGTTTTAAACCTGCTACCCATTAATTTCATTTGGTGTCCTCTAGCCCTTATATTATTGGAACTAATGAATAACTTTTCTTTATTCACCCTCTACACACCACTCATGATTTTATATACTTCTATCATATCCCCCCTCAGTCTCCTCTTTTCCAAACTGAAAAGTCCCAGTCGCTTTAGCCTCTCTTCATATGGGACCCACTCCAAACTCCTAATAGTTTTAGTTGCCCTTTTCTGAACCCTTTCCAAGGCCAAAATATCTTTTTTGAGGTGAAGAGACCACATCGGTACACAGTACTCAAGATGTGGGCATACCATAGTTTCATACAGGGGCAGTAAGATATTCTGTGTTTTATTTTCTCTCTCTTTCTTAATAATTCCTAACATTCTATATGCCATTTTCAAGCTGCCATTCAAAACGGTTTTCAATCTAAGCTAATATTTCATGTCAAGTAAAACTGCCAGTTCTCCATGAGGACAAGGCCAAGCCTACCATCAAATGGCAAATGGTTTGGTGCCCTGATTAATCAGATGTGGATGTGTTTCTTGGTTTCTTCTCTTTCCTATAACTCAAAGGGTTGAAAGAATTTCCCTCAAGTTTTTTTTTTAAAACACACACACACACACACACTCTCTCTATCTCTCTCTCTTTCTCTCCTTTGGGGTAGAGATGAAGTAAGGAAATATTCAACTCAGGTAGTCAAGATTTTTGGAGAGCTACAAGTAAATAAATATAGATGGAAACTGCTTGTAACCTTGGGTCAGATCCTCATCTGGGAGAAATATGCACAGTTCCAATGGAGAAACACAGACTGACATCAGCCGATGTTCTGGTATCTGCATTCCAGGAACTGCTGGAATCCAGTCCTGGGGACTCGCATTGCTTAAAAGTTCTGATTGTGATCGGTTTTAAGAGGGGGATCACCGTTCACTGTGCATCCTGCAAGGGCCTGGAGTCTGGCCACATTCAGATGGGTGTAAATTGGGAGGAATTTAAATGATGTAAATGAGGCATCAGATATGCAGTGCTGTGAAACTGCTGAGAGTTTAGAATCAGGCCTTCTTTACTTTTATCATAAGAACAGAAGTGAATGCTGGAGTCTTTTTTTTCTCCCTTCCCCCATACTAAATTTCCTCTGATTCTTTGATCCTTTTTGTTGTTTATTTTAGATTTGGTTGCTGCAAAAAGGAAGAGATTTAAAAGCTTATAACATTTTCAAGCCTGTTTTACTTTGTAACTCAGATTCTGGTCTCACTTAACCTGGTGTAAATATGGAGTAACCGCCTTCCAGTCAATGGAGTTATTCTGTAAACAGAGAAGCAAATCTGGCCCTGTGTGTTTTGTTTGGAAGCAGTGGCAGAGCTATACAGCAGTCATCATACCCATTTGCTCAATGAAAACCCTCTTTCTTGCTTACGAACTAATCACAGGCTTCTTTCACAAGTAATTGCTTCTAAAACGTACAGTATCGGCTTTCTAATTAGAAGGTGAACTACGGCAGTAATTTTATATCCTGGCTCCATTTGGCTTTGATTGCATCAGCAGCAGGTAACGAGGGTGGATGAACAACATTTCACTGTTTGGTAAAATAATTAATGTTATAGCTGAACATTTCAAGTAATCCTTTCAGTGCTGCTGAAAACACGTGGGCCTCTGGGTCCTACCCATTCATAATCAAACTCTCTTACATAGTAGTCTCTCATACAAACGGTGCCTGCAGACAGTGAGCAAATTAAATAAAATTCTATAATAAATAGCAGCAGAAGAGAGGGATGAAAAGGTACAGACAAGGAAGAAAAAGGTATTTTTTTAGTGATAGAAATGTAGCCATGTTAGTCTGGTGTAGCTGAAACAAAAAACAGGACTATGTAGCACTTTAAAGACTAACAAGATGGTTTATTAGGTGATGAGCTTTCGTGGGCCAGACCCACTTCCTCAGATGGAATAGTGGAAGAAAATTGGCACAACCATATATACCAAAGGATACAATCAAAAAAATGAACACATATGAAAAGGACAAATCAAATTTCAAGTGCTACATAGTCCTGTTTTTTGTATGTTTTCAGGTGGGAGCTGAAAGTGGATGGCTATCAGCCCCTAGCTTCCAGTCCTTTGCACAGCTCTGGTACCACAAGGGTCTGTAAAACTGCCCTACCAGATAGCTGAGCTTACCCCTGAGATAGAGAAATTTTGTAGATCTAGCATAGCTGGGATTTGTCACGGATGCTGTATTATTTCTGTTCCCAAGGGGAGCATCAGGGATATGAGGGATGTCTAGAAAATCCCAGCATCTTGGCAGTGCCCTGAGCTGTACCTGAAGTTGAAGACTGAGGCCAGAGAATCAATGAGGTGGAAAGTAACCAGCAGAGTAGAAAGTAAGTGAGTGCGCCCTGGCGTGCGCTCCAGCAAGAGCTGCCTGAGCTGCAGAAAAAGCTATCCAGCAGGGAGCTATTTAAAGAGCTGGCAGGGACGCGGGTTGCAATAGGACAGTACCTGTAAGAAATAGGACAGTACCTGTAAGAAATTGTAAGTTACTTTCACCCCTGACCAGAGAATTATTCCAGACATCAGAAACTGCAGAGGTGAAGTCTCTGACACTAGGCTAAAGGACACAGTGGAGCTCAGTGCTAGATGATTGGAGAGGGTCGAAATAGGAGCACAGAGGAACAAGGTCTATAGCAGGCGTGAGGAAGCTCAGGCCCAGGGGCTGGATGTGGCCCCTGGCTTGCCTGGATCCAGGCCCCTGGGCTCGGGGCTCCTCCCAGCATTAGGGAGCCCACGCTGGTGCTCCAGCCCAGGGTCGGCCCTACCGTGAGGCAAACTGAGGCAGCCGTCTCAGGTGCCAGATTGTGGGGGGGCTCCACTAGGACCCAAGTGTAGAAAATTGTGTCTGCTACTGGGGTATATGTATTCTCTCTGCGCTAGATCCACTGAGATGGTGAGTGCTGTGCTGGAGGAAAAAGGGCACGAGACCTTTCAAAGTTTTGGCCCAAGTGAGGGGGAATGGGGGCGTCATTTGAGCTCCCTGCCTCAGGTGCCAAAATGTTGAGGGCCGGCCCTGCTCCAGCTCCCACCCCATTGTCTCCCCTTGAGGTTAAGGCACGCAAAATCTACTAGCCAAGGCCCCCCAAAGCTCTGGTGTGCGAGGGAAACATCTTTCTCCTTCTCAGTCAGGGGCCACGTCAGTGAGGGTTTTTTTGTTTGATTGGGATTTTTTGCTTCTCATTTGTGTGCAGCTTTGGGCTAATTTTTCTGTGGGTCAGCAGCCCAGGACCCAAAAAAGGTTCCCCACTCCTGGTCTATGGTGTAAGCCAGGGCAAGTCCACGGAGGGTTTTATTAATGGGCCCGAATTCTGCTCAGTTATACTAATGTAAATCTGGAGCAATTCCAAATGAAGGAATGGATTCTGTTCCTGATTTGCTCTCCATCATCCAGTGTGACCTTGGACAAATCACGTGATCTCGCTGTGCTACATATATAGAATGGGAGATACAAATTCCTACCTCATCTGGATCCATTCATTGTTTGTGAGGCATTCAGATACCATAGTCATGGAGTATCCAGGTAGATACAACACCACTTGGATAATAAATATTCACAACAAGCAGCTTGCAGGCAGACCATATGCTGAATTTGTCCACGTGAGACATTCACTGGACAGTTCGGGAGAGAGAACAAATTTACACAATCTGTAGGCAATTCACAGATAATTAACACACAGAGGAAAAGGCTGAACTTCCCCAAGTAAATTGTTTGCTGCCAACTGCTCACCCAGTTCTAATCCCAATACAAGGCGACTTTCATATTGCATTCATAAGGCCATAAGCCTTGCTCAATGTCTGTCAGCACAAGGGATTTCTGTCTGTGAACAAAAGTCTTTACACATTCTGGCTCAGAATGTGTGCACTGTCCTTTCAAAGCCAAGAAAATCTCTCGCCTGGTGCCAGGATGCATTTCCAAAGTCACTGCGTAGTCTCTCCCCAGCCAAGCTGTACTAAGCTCCTGAACTGCACTTGAGTTGTAAAGAAAGTTGCTTTAGGGGGGGAATAAAGAAAAGTTTTACTTGCACTGGGCCCCAACCATGCCAGCTCCACTCATGAGGCAAGTCTACACTACAAGGAGGATCGAAGCTGCCGCGGTCGATTTTCCGGGATTCAATTTAGCAACTGTAGTGTACACTATACAAAGAAGGTTAGTGTCATTACCACATTCTACAGCATTCTACAGCAAAACTGAGGCACAGAGGGGTGAAACAACTTATCCAAGGTCACTTAGGAGGCCAGTGGCAGAAGCAGAACTAGAAATGAGGTCTCTTGAGTCCAATCCAATGCTCTAGCCACTAAGTCTCATATTAGTACATCTATATCTCATAGTGTGCTAGTATGAGGGGAGTATTTATACCCTGCTAAAATTATACTGTTCTAACATCTCATCATGTCACTTTATTATTAACAGCTAATAAAGTGTAACTTGCCGGTTCTAAGTTGTGTGTAAACACAGTAACTGTGGCAGCACTTTTTTGTTTTTGCTTTAGTGTTATATGCTGCAAAGTAAAACGATCATCTGCTGGTGGTGGAGCAGTCTGTGTAAAGGAGTTTGGTGGCATTACACTAGCTCCCAGGGAGAATGGCCGCTTAATTTCGGCAGATGTATTGGTGGTCTCAATAGACAGAGAAGTCAAGGATTAAATTGGATATGGGGCTAGATCAGAACTCTCCTGGATCTATACATGGACAGGATCCTCTGTGTATAGCTGCAGTGTGAAAGAGATTATTGCTTAGCTGCTTGTGCTGCACCACCCACCCTATGGGGTAAGAGACCCATTCATGGGAAGGGGAAGGCAGTGGGGCAGAGGGGAATAAGGTTGGCTGAAAGCAGAGCCAGGCCAGACACACATTTCCCTCATCAGCCCCATACTTGATCTGAATTAGCCTTCTCAGGGCACGACCTCCATGCTGTGCAATCCTTCCTCAGGTGGAGCAGGCAGTGGAGTCCTGGGGAGCAAGCTCCATGCGATCCGCATTGCCAGAAGCTGGAGGGATATAAAGTGCCCCTAAATGGAAGAGGAGGTCAAAGGTTTTTGTGCAGGTGGCCCTGTCCTCCACTAGATCAAGTGGGCTTTAAGGATTCTGTAGGGATCTTAGGGATTATCTGGGCCCAGTGGGTCTACACTGGCATGAATTTCCGAAAATGCTTTTAACGGAAAAGTTTTCTGTTAAAAGCGTTTTCGGAAAAGCGCATCTAGATTGGCAGGATGCTTTTCCGCAAAAACACTTTTTGCGGAAAAGCGTCCGTGGCCAATCTAGACGTGGTTTTCCGCAAAAAAGCCCTGATCACCATTTTCGCGATTGGGGCTTTTTTTCGGAAAACACTACTATGCTGTCTACACTGGCCCTTTTGCACAAAAGTCTTTTGGAAAAAGACTTTTGCCCGAACGGGAGCAGCATAGTATTTCCGGAAAAGCACTGATGATTTTACATTAGATCGTCAGTGCTTTTCCGGAAATTCAAGCGGCCAGTGTAGACAGCTGGCAAGTTTGATTTTGCGGAAAAACTTGCCAGTCTAGACACAGCCATTGTGTGTGGGAAGAAAGCCCACCTCCACAATGGAGTGATTTGAAATAAAATATAGGAAAGGAAATTGAAAGAGTTTTCCTCCTCCACTCATCACCTCTCATAGGATTTTCCTGAGGTGAGGGTGATCTAACCACTAAAAGTCATTTCTCCTTCCAAGAGACCCTTCTGTTTGGGGTCTGTTTGGGCTTATTAGTACAGAGGAGCAGGGGAACCTACCCTCCTGTTGCTTATTCTGTGGATACAGAGGCAAATTTAGTGCCCACATTGTTCACCTGTCACTGTCCATGACTGCCAGACTCACTGAAGGGAACTCCCTATCTCTCATCTACTCTGAAACCCAGGAAATAATAAGTATTGAAGTCTTTCGTATGGAGAACGCTGTTACCTCCTCACAGAAGTCACATCTGAGAGCATAGGTGCCAGCCATGTTTCATAATTCACTGTCCTTAAAGAATTCGGTCATATACCAAGGATGAAAACTCTAGGGGCATGTCTACATGAAACTATTTTGAAATAACTAGAATCAGTTTAATAACTCCCAAAATAACAAAATCAAAATAGTGTGTCTGCACTATGGGAGAGCCTCAAAATAGTCTGAGGCAGACTCCGTTATTGTGGACGCGCTACCTTGACTTAGAGCACCAGGAAGCACTGGGGAGTAATTACTTCAAATTACTCTGGGAAGTAGTTATTTCAAAATAGCAGTAGAGGAGCATCCACATGAATGCTATTTTGAAATAATTTCAAAATTAGTGTTATTCCCCGAGGAAAGCAGGAGTACAGATTTCAAAATAACCAGCTTGCTATTTCAAAATAATGGGCTTGGTAGTGTGGACATTCTGCTTATTATTTCAAAATAAGGGGGGTTATTTCAAAATAACTCCCTAGTGTAGACCAGGGCTAAGAAGTCTCTGAGGTATGATGTGCATGGGATCTAAGTAGGAAAATGCTATGAAAAGGTCTTCAATGTTTAAAATGAAGAAGCCTAAATGAAACCATTTGTGTACAAATATAACTACAAGGTAGTGAAACAGCATCTCTAATGAGGTTTTTCATTGGGGATATTTATAAAGTAATTATTAAAGAGGTAGCCACTGTTACTGCTATACTGGTCCCCACCTTTCTTCCCTAGATTCAGACCATAATTCAGTTGTTTACACCACACTGAAATTGCCATGCAAGGCTATGTGAAGAATTAAAATCAGTTTTATGATAATTTAATATTTCTTATTTTTTCTTCATTCAAAAAGATTAGAACAGTCCTTATATGTCCTCAATTGCTTATTCTCTTCTGCCTACCCACTATCACTTCAAATTAGCCACTGAGATTTTATTTTAAATGTATAGAAGTGTTAGTCACCAAGGTATGAGTTTCTTTGCCTGCCTTCTATGCTGTGTCTGAGAAATGCATTTGCTCTAATTATCGAAACTGTTTGCCCTGAAATGTTCAGCCCTCTTTGGAACACTCAGGGTGTGTCTACATTGCATTCCTCTTTCAAGAGAGGAAGACAAATGCAGACAAGCAAAACTGCAAATGAAGCACAGATTTGAATTTCCCATGTTTCATTTGCGATAATCACGGACGGCCGCTTTTCCAAAATAGCGTACTTTGAGAAAACAAACACAGTCCACGCGGGGTTAGTTCAAGAAAAAACCCTTCCTTCGAAATAACCCTTCAACCTCATTTGGACCGTGTTTTTTTTCTCAACATATGCTATTTTGGAAAAGCGGCCGTCCGCGATTATGCAAATGAAGCATGGGAAATTCAAATCCGCGCTTCATTTGCAATTTTGCGTGTCTGCATTTGCATTCCTCTCTTGAAAGAAGAATGCAATGTAAACATACCCTCCAAGAAGTAACAAGGATTGCTGTTCCTTTAAGAGACAAAAAAGTAGAGTATTATATTAACTGGAGTTAACAAGAACTTCAATTCATCACAGCACTGGGATGATTTAGGTTAAAAATAAAACAAGTTTATTAACAAAAAGAAGTGCTATGTGAGCTCAAGTAGAAGGGAGAAAGCAAAATATCTGAAAATGTCTGAAAACAAAAGTAAAATACCCTTTCTAGACTTAATGAGCTACCTTTTTGGGGCCAAGTGTATTTTTTACCATTTTTTCTTCTTTCCAGCCTTTGATTACTTTCTCTGTATCAGGAATTTCTATACAAATACAAGCTGCTCGTTTCCTTTGTCTTCGTAGGTGAAAAATAAGCTATGTGTACTCTACCTCTCTCTTCATAACCCAGTAAACCTTTAAAAAGTTTCTCTCTCAGAGACCATTGACTGTGCCTCAAGAAGCAGGAGTGATCTTTTGTTTTTCTTCTCTTCCTGGGAATTTCCTACTTTGCTGCAGATTAGGGATGTGAATGTTTAACTGGTTAGCCTCATCCATAATAGGTGAGGCTTACCAATTACCCTTAACCAGTGGGGGCTGGAACAGTCCAGTCCACAGCAGGCCTGGGGCACTCCAACCCAGCTGCAGTGGCACCCCTGCTCATCCCATTTAATTAGTTAACTAATTCAAGTGGTTAACTAAATAAACAAGATTTTACATCCCTACTACAGATTTGTATGTAAATGGGACTAACAGTAGTTTGATTCCACATTGCTTTTAATTTATATTTGGGCCAGGTAGATGGCTCTTTTCCCTGGGGAAAAATCTTTTTCTCCTTGTGTTTGGTCACAGACTTTGAAGCATTATATCAGTAAGTATCCATAATTCTTGATATTGTATTAATGTATGCATTTCACAATGATATTAATCATCTGTCTCTCAGACTTTCATAAAAATGTTACTCAATAAATTTTTGTAATGCAATAATATTGTAGACAATCATTTGATTTAATTGAGTCTCCTTAGTGGTTCCAACCCCTGCAAGAGGCTCTCCCCACTGCCACTCACTGGGTAGATGGCTTTGTTCACCTTTTATGTAAGTGTACCTCTATTGTCTCTTCTTGACAAATAGACGGGTTAGACAAATACCCATTGGGATTGGCTTATGCAGTCCTTGCCAAACGGTAAGTAACACAAATGGTAACACACATCCATAATTCATGCACACTCCATGCAAACCTCACACAAGAATACTTATGAGCATTGAATTGTTAGTGCTATATTATATGCCACCTTTCGGCTAGATATCACCACCACAGTGTGCTAGGTGGAATGAGTATGTCAGGCCTGACCAGAGTTGCTGACAGAGTAATGAACCATAAAAGATCCTCAGTGTCACATAGCAAGGGGATAGGGGATAAATGGGGTCAACTGCACAGGAGCCTGGTAATTTAAAAGGGCCCAGGGCTCCTGGCTGCATCTACTGTGGCAGGAGCAAGAGCCTTGACCTCTGTAAACTGCTGCTGGAACATGGTGGTGCAAGCCCTGCAGTGCTGAAGGGCTGGCTGGGGGAGCGTAGCCACTAGCTCTGCCCCTTCTGCCCAGGACTACACCCCTTCCAGGGGCCTGGAGCCGCTCCTCCCAGGATAGGAGAAGTCTGTCCTCAGTTCTGCCCTCAGCTCATCACATCTGTGTGCCTGTTCGCAAATATATGTACCTGTGTGAGTGGTGGGGAACATGCTCTAGGTAAGACAGAAGCTCCTATGGTTAAATAAATAAAAAAAAGGTCCTTTAATGCCATTTTAATAAGATTTTTGCTTTCCCAGGCTGCTCCTGAGAGGAGTGGAGTGCTCTTTGGCACTGAACCCAGTGAGAGCTGAGGGCTCTCAGCACTTGCAAGAAGTGGTTCAACACCTTGCCAGACGGGTCCCTTAGCGTATATAGTGTATAAAGCCGGCCAGTAAATGATTATGTTCTTTAACATGAGCTTTAAAAGTCTCTTGCCAAAAACTAATTTCTTAACTTCACTGAGCACAAAAGAAAACACCCCTTCTGAGCTATATCCAAATGTGTATTATAAAAATAATAAGAGAGTATTAGAGGCTGAAAGTATAATTAAAAGGCACGATATACTGTCTCCATAATATACTGCTGAGAATGAAAAAGGTTGCACTCCCAGAAACCAGGTTAAACAACCTGGAGTTGAATTCATCCTAAGGCCCATGAGATGCATGTGCTTTACCGTCTCCTTGTAACATTGACACTGACTAGTTTGCAGAGCCCCTCTCTTCAGAGCCTGTGCCACAGACCACAAGGATTACAGATTACCTAATCCCATTGGTGATGTAGGCACTCGGCAGCACAGTCTGACATCTAAAGAGCCATGGAGTGCTACAGGGTAGGCGTGTGTCCAGCTTGTGCAGACCGTGCCTGAGCTTTGTCTCTTTTTTTCTGTTGCAAGGGACACTACAGGCCCAATCACACAAACTCATTTCCCAGCCACTTGGCCCCCATCCCTCCCTGGAGGAAGCAGGAGAAACCAAGGGTGGCAAATGGGCGGAAGGAAGGGATGGAAAGTCTTTCAGCTCCGGCCCTGTGTAGTGACTACCCAGTTGGGTGGTCAAAAGCAGTTGGTTGGGTAGATTTGTTCACCTCCCGTCACCCCAGATGCGCCTGTGAAATTCATCTACATTTCTTGTCACTCAAAACATTCCCTTCTCCTCGAAGGCTGCTACTCTCCTTCTACATCAGACATATTCAAACTTCTTCAGGGTCTTGAACAACTTAGTCCCTGCCTCTCTTTACTGTCATCTCGTTCCGTTCTGCCACCTCAGAGCTTGGAGCTTTCTTCCAACCAGCATCCTGGACCTGAGGCTCTCCCCCTCCCCCCATCTGGGGTGTTGAAATCCATCAACATGGGCATCAGATGAAAGCACAGCCGGAGAAGTCAGGATCCAGCCCCACCCCTTCTGCCCAAGGCCCCGCCCCTGGAATCAAGCCCTGCCCACCCCCAGCCTGATCCTGCCTGGCCTTGTGGAGAGCCGGGGCTATTGTGATGCCCTGGCCTGACCCTCCCCAGCAGCTGGGTAAAGCCTCCCTGCCCCACCATGGCCCCATCCCCTCCCCTCTTGGCAGCCAGGCTGCTGAGCTGGACTGCCTTCCTGGGGGAGCTGGGCTGCTGTGCCGAGTTTCCAGCCTTCCCCTTATTGAACATATATCTATTAATTTAGCTACAGAAGACTTATCTGGCAAATAGAGGATTAATCTTGTGTAGGGAAATCTAGTAGCACAAGACCATTGTAGCAGCTCCTACACCCCCACTGCTCCTGGCTAGCATTGCAAAAAGCATGGCTCGATGAACAAGGGTGGCCTAGGGCAGTTCTACACGCAAGCAATTTTCAGCTGCTGGATCAGGTTTCTAGGAGCCTTTGGCAGCCAGATAGAGCTGCCAACGCTGCTCTGACTAATGCCGGGGAGTGTCCTGCCACCAAGGAGATGGCATCAAAACTGGAGGGAAGGGGTTGAGTCAGATTTCGTAATCCCCCTCCTGAGTTGTATGTAGCAAGGCTTCCTAGATGCACCTTGATGTCTGGGTCAATAAGAATGAACTCCTTAATTTTCAGTTTTAAAGCAGATATAGCGACTGAAGATGATTGACAATTGCAGCATGCTCATGGCTGTATTTCCTTTCCTTAAAAAAAAGGGCTAAGGAATAGCAGCTTGTAAACAGAGCCCTGCGCAGATACAAAATTTTGTATCCTCATCCATAGCCGCAAAAATGAGACACGGATATCTGCATCCACATCCACAGATGTGGATACCTGCCGATATAAAACAGATATCCGTGGATTTGCAGAGTTCTGTTTGTCAAGTCTAGAAAGATGACGGTGCTGCAGCTGCTTCCTTCCAGATTTGCAATGGGGAAGATGGAAAGTGCTCTCAGAAAAAGAATGAGACAATAAAAGTTTGGAGAATGAAAAAAGTGTACTCGCATGTGACAGTTCAAAGTTAATCCCATTGCTGCAAATTGGTTTTGTCATCTGTAAGAATGCATCAAAGATGTTAGCAATGCCCACAGGAATTGTAATAATATAGCAACATAAGTAACTGTTTTTATTATACTTTCACCTGAATCTAATTTTCCCCACTTCTCCAATCATCCAGTCTACTATTCTCCAGGGGGATGTTTATATCTTCCTTCAAATTTATAGGGATTTCATCTGAGATTTTTGTTTAAATAAAAACACTCTAAAAAGAGTTGAATGCAGTTTCAAAGCTAAAGAAAAATCTTACTCTACACCACTGGCACTGTGTGGTCTAAATCGCTTCTGAAGTGATAATCCTCCTTGGAGTCAGCTTGAAACAGTTAAATGACTCTTATTAAAACCCTCTTTTGGACTGTCAACTTCAGACTTAGGAGTTTACCACCAAAAGGTAACACCAGGAAATTAAATGATATATATGTATTTGGCTGGATGGAAGTGAAAAGCAAGTCAATTAAAATATATGAATAACTTAGTGAAAAATTAATTTTTAAATTTAGGACTATGTGTTACTATAATGCATGGAACTACAAATTAGAGGCATAAGTGTTCGCAGGATTATTGATGGTTCTGACGCTTACTATAATGTGAAATAGAAAATAAACTTAGAGAAGAAGGAAGGTCTAGTGGTTTGATTGGTAGTCTGGGACTAGGAAGGTCTGGATTCAGTTCCCTGTGGTGCCACAGACTTCTTATGTGATTTTGGGCAAGTTACTTAAGGCACGTCTACACTCCAAGTTGGAGGTATAAAGACTAGCTCTAGGAGACGTACTCGTTCTAGCTCTGTTAAAGCTAGCATGCTAAAAATAACATGAAGTGGTGTCAGTGGTCTTGAGCATGTACCCATTCAGACAGTGGGTATGTACTCATAGTGGTTACACTCGATATTTAGCACACTAACTTGATCAAAGCAGCACAAGTAAGTCCCCATCAAGCTGGAATTTATCCTTTCCAGCTCAAAGGTTGGATACAGCCTTAGTCTTCTTTGTCCGTGTTCCCCACCTGTATAATGAGCAGAGTTCCTCCATACCTCGCAAGGGCACTGTGAGGATAAACATTACCAGAGACTTGGGGGAGATAGAAGGAGAAAGAGATGGAACTGAGCACTGTGCCCAGTAAATGAATAGTTGCAAAGGCTATCATGTGGGCTTAATTTAACATTTTCTGCTTTTGATGATGCTATAGTTAATTAATATTATCTGTGGCTAGTCTACACTACCGCTTATGTTGGTACAACTTATTTAGTTCAGGAATGTGAAATAAGCTGCCTCCGAAAGACAGAAGTTACAGCAATCTAAGCACTGGTGTGGATAGCACTAGATCAGCATAAGAGCTTCTCCTGCCAAAATAGCTGCTGCCACTCATTGTGGGTGGATTACTTAAGTTGACAGGAGAGCTTAATTACCCTATAAGGCTACTATATGGGGGTGCATAACTGTCTGGATAACCATTCTCAGAGAGTAGTTATTAACAGTTCACAGTCCTGCTGGAAGGGCATAACAATTGGGGTTCCGCAGGGGTCTGTTTTGGGATCGGCTCTGTTCAATGTCTTCATCAATGATTTAGATATTGGCTTTAAGAGTATGCTTATTAAGTTAGCAGATGATATCAAGCTAGGAGAGACCGCAACTGCTTTGGAGGATAGGGTCATAATTCAAAATGATCTGGACAAATTGGAGAAATGGTGTGAGGTAAATAGGATGAAGTTTAATAAGGACAAAAGCAAAGTACTCCACTTAGGAAAGAACAATCCGTTTCACACATACAGAATGGGAAGCGACTGTCTAGGAAGGAGTACGGCAGAAAGGGATCATAGTGGACCACAAGCTAAATATGAGCCAGCAATGTGATGCTACTGCAAAAAAAAGCAAAAAATGATTCTGGGATGCATTAAGAGCAGTGTTGTGAGCAAGACACGAGAAGTCATTCTTCCACTCTACTCTGCACTGATTAGGCCTCAATTCGAGTATTGTGTCCAGGTCTGGGTACCGCATTTCAAGAAAGATGTGGAGAAACTGGAGAAGATCCAGAGAAGAGCAGCAAGAATGATTAAAGGTCTAGAGAACATGACCTATGAAGGAAGACTGAAAGAATTGGGCTTCTTTAGTTTGGAAAGGAGAATTCTGGGGGGGGGGGGGGGTAGACATGATAGCAGTTTTCAAGTATCTAAAAGGGTGGGTGTCACAAGGAGGAGGCAGACAAATTGTTCTCCTTGGCCTCTGAGGATAGGACAAGAAGCAATGGGCTTAAACTGCAGCAAGGGAGGTTTAGGAAACACTTCCTAACTGTGGGTATGTCTACACTACCCCGCTAGTTCGAACTAACGGGGTAATGTAGGCATACCGCACTTGCAAATGAAGCCCGGGATTTGAATTTCCTGGGCTTCATTTGCATAAGCGGGGAGCCGCCATTTTTAAAACCCCACTGGTTCGAACCGAGGTGTACCGGTAGTTCGGAATAGGAATCCTAGTCCGAACTACCTAGTTCGAGCCCCGTGTATCCGCGCTGCACGGGGTTCGAACCAGCGGGGTTTTAAAAATGGCGGCTCCCCGCTTATGCTAATGAAGCCCGGGAAATTCAAATCCCGGGCTTCATTTGCAAGTGCGGTATGCCTACATTACCCTCCTAGTTCGAACTAGGAGGGTAGTGTAGACATACCCTGTCAGTGTAGTTAAACACCAGCATGAATTCCCTGGGAGGTTGTAGAAATCGATCTCTGGAGATATTTAAGAGCAGGTTAGATAGACATCTATCAGGGATGGTTTATATGGTACTGGGTCTTGCCGTGAGGGCAGGGGACTGGACTTGATGATCTCTCGAGGTCCCTTCCAGTTCCAGTGGTCTATGATACTATGTTTCTAAGTGCACTATGAGTTTTTTGCTCACATCAGAAGTTTTAGCCACTGCTATGGGATACGGCACTGGTTCCTGGACAGATTCATGATATAATTCTGTTTGGAATAATTGACCCCATGGCTAATATCAATGAACCATTATATAAACATAACAATATGTTGCTTCCATTATTATAATTTGTGTCCTTTTTGCTGGGAAAGATGGAGAAAGTAGCCTCACCTAAGCAATAAAAAGCTTCACTGAGGCAATAAAAGGGGGGAAAAAAAGCTTTAAAAATGTTTCTCAGTCTTGACAAGCTGAGTGCAATAAAATACAGAGTTACAGCATGAGATTAGTTGCCAGTAAGTTCCAACAAGCAGCCCATTTATCAAACCTGCTTATGTGCCTGAGGATGGGAGCAAGGGCAGTATGGAGTTGTTCTATGATGACATGCCCTCCTGGGGATGGAGGGTCATACAAAAATAATTTGTTTAAACATTTAACATGTTAGCTGATAGAATTCCTGATGTGTTTCAAGCACTTTGCCTAGGAATGAGGAAGAAAAATGGAATTTGTTTATCTTAAGTCCTTAGATATGCCCCATTATTATACCTGAGGGAAAATATTTTCAATAGTCGACAATAACACCTTTCTACAGACATTCTGAATAGGGTGACTTGATTCCAGATCTAATACCATCAGTCAAGATCAAAGGCAAACCAGGAAGAGAGAGAAACATCACCAGATGGACTGGTATCCACAAGAGAGTGGAAGTTTTACAATTCCGCTGCAACTATGAAAGACAGAAGGTGTTGGTTAACATCCTCATTTTCGGAGATGTCACTTGAAAAAGAAGACTTTCAAAAATGATGTAGGTATTTAGAAGAATAAGTCAAATAGAAAGTAGGGTACTTTGGGGTCCAAGATCCACTAGGTCCATTCACTTTTGAAAATGCAAAAATGTCTCAAAAATGTTACCATGAGCACCTCACAATCTTTAGTATATTTATCCATGCAACTTCCACGTGAGAAAGGGAAATACTATTAGCACTATTTTACCAGTGAGGCACAAAGATGAAGCAAGAACTGAATTTGGGAGTCCCTGGGCTAACACCTTAGCCAATGAGCTGTCTTTCCTTTCAGTAACTGGAATGTCCAGTTTTTGAGTCCTGTGCATCTTAGTTTTCTCAGACAGAGTTAACTAGTGGCATGATAGGAAACTAGTGAAGCTTTGCATTTTGAGACACAGTTTGCTGCATTTACAAAATTAATTCAAATGTGTGAAATGTTTTCTATAATAAGCCAGTACTTTGCCTCTGAGTAATGTATTTAGTTAATAAAAACATTTTTTGGAGTTAGCCTGGATTATGTTACTATTTTTGCTATTTATTTACATTACAGTAATAGCAGAGAGAATCAAATCAGGAATTCATAGACTCCATCTCATCTGATTTCCAGTATAACACAGATCGTAGAACTCACCCAACACAATTCCTAGAGCAGATCTTCTACAAAACCATCCAATCTTGATTTAAAAATGGATGCGATGGAGAATCCAGCATGATTGTTGGTAAACTGTTCCAATGGTTAATTACTTTTGCAGAATGGGGCTATTGCATCATGTTATACCTTCCTCTGCTATAGTGAAGGAAGCCTTTACTTAAACATTTGTTCGCCCCTTAATGTTTTTGTTAAGCTAAACAGATTGAGCTCTTTGACTCTCTCCTGTAATGCAGGGTCTCACACTCCCGACCTGTGAGCCATGCCTGGACAGAGCGATTGTGCAATCCGGCACGGGATTCCTGGTGAGCCCCCAATCTCCACCCCTTCCAGCCCTCTCCCAACCCCATGGCATCCCATCCCCCAAGGACATGGCTTTGGGGTTCACCAGAGGAGCCTGATGTCTCACATCGGCAGTGGTCGTGCCTCTGACACCCTCCATGATGGCAGGAGCTATGGGGGAAGTGGAGCAAGACCACTCGCCCGGTTCATTCCACTTCCCAAGAAGACTGTTTGTGTGTGTGTGTGAGAGAGAGTAACTGACAGTGCCCCCCCCCCCCCGGCCTAGGGGGAGTCCCAGGCTGGATTGCACAATTGCTCTGGCTTGGGATGGCCTGTGGGTTGAGAGTTTGAGACCTCTGCTATAAGGCATGTTTTCTAATCCTTTAATCATTCTTGTGTCTCTTCTCTAAATCCTCTCCAATTTATCAGCATCCTCCTTGCATTGTGGGCACTAGAATGGGGCACGCTATTCTGACAGTGGTAACACCAATACCAAATATGTAATGCCATTGCCAAATACAGACATAAAATAACCTCTCTCTTCTTACTTGAGATTCCCTTGTTCATTCATCTCATTGGCTCTTTTGCCTATTAGGAACTCATGTTCAGCTGATTATCCACCACAAATCCAAATCTTTTTCAGAGTCACTGCTTCCCAGGATAGTGTCCACCAAGTATTCTTTGTTCCCAGGTGTACATATTTAACATTTAGCCATCTTAAAACACATCGCTTTCTCAAGCTCAATCTACCAGTTGATCCAGAGCGCTATCAGTAACCTGTTCTCTTCATTGTTTAACATTCCCCCAATTTGTTGTCATCTGCAAACTTTTTCAGTGATGATTTTATGTTTTCTTCATTAGTAAAATATTAAATAGCATAGGGTCACGACCCGATCCCAGTGAAAATACGCCTGCTTGACGATTCTCCATTCACTATTACATTTTGAGACCTATCTGTAAGGCAGTTCTTAATCCATTTAATGTGTTCCTGTAACTGGATAGCACCCACCTCATGCCAGTGCCCGCCTCTGACTGAGTGCAGGTTCCTGCACAGTCTGCTGCCAAAAGCATCTTTGGCAACTCAGCCCTCGAGCTGAGTCACACCCTGTGTATCAAACGCCTTCCGGGGTGCACCTCTAACAGGGACCCAGGCCAGTGCCATCTTTCTCTGAGCCTCTCAGTTTATTTCCCCACTCAGGAGAGGGTGGTGCCTCCAGGGCCTCTCCTTCTGAAGACATTTTCTTGTCCCTAACTCTGGGTTGCTTCTCAGTTCTTCATAGTTTCATACTAGCTCCCCCGCCACAGAACTCCCCGAGGTGTTATATTTCTGGCAGAATAAGTAAGAACCTTTTGCTATATTCTTTTCCCATTTCTGGATCTGAACCCAAACTAAACCTTGTGTAAGTTACTGAATTATTCAATTCTTTATTTTCATGAATCTGCAGTCTGGAGCGCCAGCTTGGATCCAAAAGCCAAAGAGCTGGGCGATTCTGCAAAGAGCTGTTCTTGCAGTGTGTCCAGTTCAGCTGAAAACTACAAGTACTGGGGATCTTGCAAGAAAGTCCATTTTCATTCAATCAAGTTTAACGAACTCAGGGGGTATGGGTAATGTGCATGAGCATCTAGGACTTTGGGCACTTATCTAAACCAAACCCATATTCTATGCAGTGAGAAGCGTTCCCCTCTTCGAGAGCTGAGAGAGGTCCCCTTTTGAAATTCACCCATCACTGATGCTAATGCTCTGTACTGAGTTATTTCTTGACCTCCATCATTGCCACACCTGATGTACAGAGGGTGGTTTTACTGGCCTACACAGTCTAGTGAATACAATTCCAGCATTTATGAAGCAGAGTCTCAAAACCAACCTTTTTTTTTAAGCACCAGATGACTTATTACATCGAAGCAAATGAGGAAGCAAACATGAATGAGTAGTTGTGCCATTCAGATCCCTCCCCATGCACCTTCCCCAGAGGGAAAAAGAACATGCACAGTGTTTTCTTTTTAGCTGGACTAATAGGTTTTTGGAGGGCTCCTTTGCCACAAGCGCCTACAGAGGGGAATGTTTTGCTGAACTTGCATGCACTTCCTCCAAAACGCAGGTAACTCGATAAAAGTTTACATTGATGTATGAGCGCCTGGGTGGCACCACACACAAATTTCTTGCAGAAGGTTTGTACAGTTCATATTACAAACGAGCTATTTTACAAGCATTTGTCAGGGGATAAATGGCACCATTCCCCTTTCCCTCCCTCCACTGGGACGTCACTGAAAAGTTACATTAAATATTAGATAGCAAAATGGCCAGATTACAACTCAGTAACACCGTTACAGCTTCCTGCCATGAACCAATATTAGTTACTGAACTGTCATTGGCAAACCTAATTTTTCACACTGTTGTCCTTTCCTGAAGCAGCAATGACAGACTTGATTAATTATAGCTTCACCACATTTCTACTCAGTCGGGAGAATTCCAGTAGGAAATGTTAATGCCTATACATACTGTACACAAACTCCTTCCAAGAGGAGAAGTCTCTACTTCAAATGGAGACCACAGAACTTTTCACTTGTACCACTATTTCTTGTTGTCACCCGCCTGGTGCTGACTGGTTGATAGCATCTCAGAGACATCTCTAACCCAGAATTGTTAGGCAGAAAGTGACGCAAATCATTCGCAAAGCACCGGAGGATCCTAATAACTTTATTCTGTAGGTAGGCCCCTTGAAAAGAACGGGATGTCTTGGAGGGTAAGATGCGACACAAAATCTTCAAGGGTGGCCCTATGACAGGCATTTGTCACTGAACACATTCAGACACAGACTGGTTAGAAAAACCATTTGTAGGGGGATCCTCAAATAGCAGAAAGCTTCCATAATGGCTACCCACACTCCACACCTCCTGGCTGCTGGCTGCGATGTCCCTACATAATGATGACCCTGAGGTGTATTCATGGAATCTTGAGGCAATTGGCAGCTGATGCAGGAAAGAGCAGGCTGCTTTTCCTGGCATTGAGGGACTATTTTATCACACAAGAGCCCCATGACTGGAGAACAAAGGGAGCTTTGCATGCACTTTCCTTAGCTATGCTCCAATTTGGCCCATAATGAAACACGGCTCTCTGGATAGAAGTCACCTCATAAAATAAACTTCAGTAAAGGATTATGGACCCAACTAGGGCCCCATTGGACTGGGTGTTGTACAAATTCCTAGCACGAGATAATTCCTGCCCTATGTATACCCAATAGTCAATAAGTCAGCTGTTAGAGCACTCAAGGTACAGTACTTATGTAAATCTGGCTTCCCATATCCCCCTAGCCACCAAGGTATTGGCTATTGTAAGGTTGGTTGGTCAGTCTCTGTTTTTCATAACAAAAAATTGAAAAGTCTTGGTTCCACTCCGTTGCTGCATGAAAATAAAAATTGAGGTTCTGAAATGTAAGGACGATTCTTGTTTTCCAGCCAGCCCTACATTCCACAGCAGTAAAACAGGTAGGACCACCCAGCATCAGTCATGCAGTTGGTCAAGATGCTTCCAGATAGGTTTCCTGACTTTCTGGGGGGCATGCTATTTCCAGCAATGCTGCCAGACCACGTGCACCATGGAATGGAGGTCTAACTCACATTAACACAGTTTTATTCAGGCTCCAGAAGCATCTAGAAGGAGACAATCACCTGACTAGGGGGGTCTAGTTATAGAGGTGTATGCACTGGAAACAGGGGTTATTTGCATTTCAATTTAGAACTAAAACCTGTGGGTATGTTTTTGACATCTTAGGTTTGGTTGTCAATCAGAAACTCCCACATGTGATTTCACTAATTCCCTGCTTTAGGTCATCCCCCCATTAACCTCTTAGGGGGCTAATAAAGCCATGCCAGATTCTGACAAATTCACTTCAATTCACTTCAACTTTGATTCTGCCCACTAGTATTAAAAATCAGTTCCCTGCTCCCTTAAATGACAGAGACCAACATTTGCAAACAGAAATATAGATACTTAAGTCCTTATTTAGGCATCTAAATGAAAGTTGACCTGATTTTTAGAGGTGCTGTGAACCCAGATTCCCCTTCAAACCAATAGTAGCTGTGGGGACTCAGCAACTTTGAAACTTAGATCAATTTTTATTTAAGAGCTAATTTTGGCCATGCTGAAAATTCCACCATCAGTAAGGGAGAGACCTGCAACTTCTTGGCAGTACATTTAAGCCCTTGTTGCTCACTGGACAAGCTGCACCTGAAAAGTAAAATTTCCCCCGAATAACTTGCTGAATACCCAAGAGCCTTCACTGAATTGTTTTCAGTTTTGAAGGTAGACCTTTCTCTTCTGGAAGGAATTATTCCAGCGCAAAACTGAATGAAAGGAAAACATGCCAGATTGACATCCATGTTGTTTTAACTAACACTCTGCTTAGATGTAATTGTATGTTTTTGCATTGTCACTGTGATTTCTCAAACCTTGCGGAGTTAAAACAACTTAAAATGTGAACTACACTGAAATGATTCATCCAGCAATGATTTCAAGACATGCTTGCCATCTAATGGAAGTTGCTTTGTGAAATCATAACTGACACAGGGGTGCAGCTGTACCCAGGTGACATACCTTATTGAAAGACAGACAATAACTCAATTGATCCATTAATCTTTATCATTGCCACATGTTGCTATTAGAGTTGTGATACCAGCAGATCCAGCAGTTGTTGATTCTAAGCAAAGCTTTTTGGAACTTGAATTTCGGGTATATTTCATGTCAAAGTATTGTAAAAAATGCTAAACATAGGAGAGAGGGTAGATACATGGCTGGGGCATGACACCCAGTGCTCTTTAGGGAGGGTGGAGAGGCTGAAACTCCCCCATCTGCAATTCATACAGGAAATCGCTGGCTGTTCTCTTTCATTAGGGAGCAAGGGGAAGATGCACAATTTCTGGCATTTCTCACTCTGGCTGGGGAGCACAGTGGAGCAGATGAACTTGGATCTCCTCCAGTTGAGGGACATGCACCCCTCCCCCAGCTGTGCCTACTGGAGCTGCAGTGGCCATGAAGAGGTGCTTTTTACCTGGCCTCAAGCTGTAGTGGTGAGAGAGGGCTGTGGTGGTCCTCTCCTACCAGGGCAGCCTGCAAACTGAACCCCTCGTCCCCAACCCCACCCCAGAACAATGAACATAAGTGTTTAAATGTTTAAATGAAGCATGCACAAAAACCAAAAATGAATTGAGTTAAGAACCTGAGCAACACCAGGTAAATCTTCTAGTAGCTGAATATAAGACAGGTGTCTCTTGGAGCACATCTATGGATCTGGAAATTTTAACTAAACATGAATTTAGGGGTCATGAAATGGAGCATGCAGAGGGTAGGCAGGTGTAGGAAGCTCAGCAACACCTGTTATTCCATCCCTGTTTTGCCTTGACCACAGACTGCCAACCTTGCCAAATCAGGAGAAACGAGCCATTATTATTTGATCTTTAGGTGCCTGTGTTCAAATTCTATTTCAGCTCTAAAGAGGAAGAACTAAAGAACTATCCGGGGATTCTCCACCTGGACCTATGGCCACCACCAAAAAGCACTCCACTTCTGCCATCACACAGATATAACCTGCCTCTCCTTGTGCCAGCTTTGCCAATCATGCATGCAAATGTGTGGTATTTTAGTAGAACAATTTCCTGCAAACACGTTCTAGAACATGGCTCCCTGGTAGAAATACAAGACAGAACTATGTAGCACTTCAAAGACTAACAAGATGGTTTCTTAGGTGATAAGCTTTCGTGGGCCAGACCCACTTCCTCAGATCAAGTGGGTCTGGCCCAGGAAAGCTCATCACCTAATAAACAATCTTGTTAGTCTTTAAAGTGCTACATGGTTCTGTCTTTTGTTTCAGCTAGATCAGACTAACACGGCTGCATCTCTATCACTATGGGAGAAATACAGTGAGACTACATGATCTCCAGGAAGAAGAAACAGTGCATAGTGGCCAACAGACTCTCAGGCTATGTCTATACTATGGGGCTTTATCAGAAAAATGTGCGCAAACTGCGTTCTGCAATTTGCATACCTTTTTCCGATAGTTTTTTGGAAGAGGTTTACCAAAATTTGGCCCATCTACACTGGGCCAAATTTTGGAAAAAAAACCTCTTTCGAAAGACCCCTTTTCCCTGTGGGAGGAGAAAGACAGGGCTTCCAAAAGAGTGTGTCTGCTCTTCTGCAAAAAAAAAAAAAGAAAGTGGAAGAGCAGATGCGTTCTCCGTAGTCTAGACATAGCCTCAGAAACAGATCTCCTGTGAAGTAGCTCTCAATCATGAAAACACTTTCCAGGAATGGCTTTTGTATTATAAAACAGTATAAAATATATTCACATATTTGTGACAGAACTGCATTAAGAACATAGGAATTGCAATTCCTATCAAAGCATCAGTCCATGCCAGGGTATATCTACCGAGCACTTTGAAACAAGCCTCCCAGCTTGGGTCAACACACTCGGCTGTAGCAGGGCTCATGCTAGCACTTGAAAAATAGTTGTGTAGACAGCATTTTGGAGTTGCGGCTTGGCTGGAGCTCAGGGTCTGAAGCTTAGGAAGAGGTGAGGGTACACAGCCCAAATTCCCACTATTTTCTAGCGTGCTAGCACTAACTCAAGTCTGAAACCTGGACAGGGAGGCTTGATCCAAAATACTGTGTAGACATGTCCTAAGTCAGACAATGTAAACTCCTCCGGGCAAAGATCTTGATCAAGATGAGATTCTTTAAATAGCATTTTTTTTTTTGCAAATCAACTCCTTTAAAGTATCAGTGTGGGCAACCCAAAATGAAGGCTCTCAAATTCATGAGCCATGTGAAATCGTGGCCTTGGCAACAGAACACTAGGTGCACATTGATTACCAAATAAATAACGTCCTGTTTCCATGAGACTCCCTTGCCATAGATTTAGAATGACAGTAGAACAGGGATGGGCAATAAAATGGCCACTGCCCCTATATTTACCTGCACCTCCGCAGATACATGTGTTAGCAGCTCCCATTGGCTGACTGGATCTGACCAGCGGGCTGGTATTTGCCCACCCCAGTAGTAGAAGAAACACACAATGCTTGTAGTAATTATGCAAGACATTACAAATCAATATGAGAGCTTTCTTCCCAAATTTTTGTGCTGTCAGCTTGTGTCATAAAGCATGGAGACTGATAACTCTTGTACTGTACTTTGTAACTTCTTACCTATTGAAATACAGATGAGATTCAAATTCATGTGTGTCTGATCCTTTCTGAAACTTAATATTATTCCCCCTCTGCTACAGAACTAGCTATCTAGGTGTTGTGCTGTGCCCATCACAAAAGTAAGGGCCTGTGGCATTTTGTGCTCAAGAAACCCTAACTCTTTAGCACCACTGTTTATGCTGCTGAAATACTTTACAAAGCTCGGCTGAAATATAAATTCACTTTGGACAGATGGCTGCTTTGAGTTAAAGTTTATTTTCCAGGAGCTAGCTGTACTCTTTCCATGGATACTCCAGTCATTTCTTGGTATTTTGATGCTGTTAGTCCTTCAGTAATCTTCAGAATTTCCATACCATTTGCCAAACCCTATGAATCCATTTAGCCTGCTGTTGACCTCTGTGTGTGAATATATCAGGGTGAATTTCATCACAGAGCAGGGATTCACTATCCTTTGAGTCCACAGCAGTAGCCTCTAACTTCCCTTGTTATAACATGGGTGGGCAATAATTTTTGAAAGGGGGTTACATCCTCAGGCAGAAGGGGCAGGGCCAGGAGGCTTCCTGTGCTCCTCCGCCCACAGACCCTGATTGATGTGGGAGTGGGAGAGCATGTGAAGTCTTTGCACCTCACCCCCAGTGCCTAAAGAGAACCACCAGTTCTTTTGAACAGCTAGCGGTTCCCTCTAGGCACAGTGCGCCCCTGGTGGCAGGAGGAGAATTTGCACGCTTGCCCTGCCTCCAGGCCAATCAGGGCATGGGGGGGAGGGAGCATGTGAAGTCTTTGCTCCCACTCCTGCCCTGCCAGGGGCCCACGATGCCTAGAGAAAACCACCAGCTGTTTTGAACAGCTGGCGGTTCTCTGTAGGAGCCACACACCCCTGGTTTGTGGGAGCTCCCTTGTCCCCAGGTCTCGATTGGCCTGAGGGCAGGGGAGTGGTAGGGTGGCCATGGGCCAGATCAGCTGGCTTGGTGGGCTGGATCTGGCCCATGGAGGCTGTCCTGCCCACCCCTGTGTTATGAGGTTATGAGGATCATTAGCCAGAGGGAGTCAGTTGAACTGAAAAACACTTTAGCTCAACCCCCAGAGTCTTGGGAAGGCTATCTGGGTTTCCAAATAGGTCACTAAAAATGCACTAAAAGTAGTTTTTGCTGGTCATTGTTCCCCCCCCCTCCCCCATATTGAATGATTAGCCATGGGGCAAATTCTGAGATCCTTGCTCAGGCAAAATTCCCAAATATGGGTCATCATTCCATTTCAAAAGGATTACCAAGTGTCTCCCCAGATGGCTCTTAAGGATCCATTCACACATTTTTTTAATTGCCCTGGGTCACTATGTCTTCCTAAATTGTCAAAATGGGTCCCCATCTGGAAAAGGTTGGGAACCACTGATCTAAATAGAGATGAGAAAGGCATCATAGTTTGGAGTTTGTTTTTGCTGTGGAGGGGGTGTTTTGGTTTTGTGTTCACCGGACTAATAGGATTTTGGTGAGAAAGCAGATAAAACGCAGAGGCATTAGTGGCCATGGCCCAAGTAGCAGAGAACACAAGGAGGATGACTGGATGTGGTAGCTGCGGTATGTACATGATTCTGGAGGGGGTACCTGAAAGGAGTTTTGTTTGCATGAAGTGCCGCCTGATCGAGCTGATGGAAGAAAAGATCCGAGGACTGGAGATGCAGGTGGAAACTCTGGTTGAGTTTAGAAGGGGGCTTGAGCAGATGATGGGGCAAAGGCGTGACGTGGCTGAAGGGGAAAGTTTATATATGCAGATGGAAGCAGGATTAAGGGCCTCAGAGGGGGGACTGCTGGGCGAAGAAAATGGACAGTGGAAGCATGCGACTCAGAGAACCAGGCAGAGGAAAAGATGGGTCAGTGAAGGAAAAATAGAGCTCAAGAACAGGCATGTGGAGCTGGAGAATGAAGAAGGGGTACAGCAGGTAGATAATGAAGATGGAAGGGTGAGGAAGAAGAGAAGAGTGGCTAGTCCCATAGATAAAGGGGAAGACTTAATGGAGACAACACCAATAATGAGCATTAGGAGAATACAGGATGGGTTAAAGAGGATTACAAGGGAAAATAGGAATGGCAAGGACTTGCAGCCAGAGGAAGCTAGAGATAGACCAGAGAATTTCACTGTCACTAGGGAAAGACAGGTCTATGTGATTGGGGACTTCTTATTGAGAAGAATAGATAGGCCTGTTACCAGAGCTGATCCAGAGAATAGAAGGGTGTGCTGTCTGCCAGGTGCTAAGATACGAGATGTGGATCTGAGGTTGAAGAGGATTATTAAGGGAGCAGGAAGGAATCCATTGATCATCCTTCATGTAGGAACAAATGATATGGCTAGATTCTCGCTGGAACGAATTAAGGGAGACTATGCTAGGCTGGGGAGGATGCTCAAGGAAATTGAGGTTCAGGTGATCTTTAGTGGGATTCTGCCTGTTCCTAGAGAAGGGCAACTAAGATGTGACAGGATTATGATGATCAATAGATGGCTTAGGCAGTGGTGCTATAAGGAGGGCTTTGGAATGTATGGTCACTGGGAGGCATTTATGGACAGAGGACTGTTCTATAGGAATGGACTTCACCTAAGTAGGGAGGGAAATAGACTTCTAGGATGGAGGCTGGCTCAACTGATTAAGAGAGCTTTAAACTAGGAATTTGGGGGAGACGGTTGGGAGATGCCCAGGTAATCTCTACGCCAGATTTTAACACTGAGAGGGAGGAAAACGAAGTAAGAAAGGATATAGCTGGGGGTAGGAGAATGAACATGAGGAAGGGTGGGGTGGATAGTAGTCTAATAAGTCATATTGGAGGTATAACGTCCGTGCCAAATTGGGTAAAGAATGTGAATGAGGCCAAACAGCAAAAATTAAGAAGTTTGTACACCAATGCGAGGAGCCTAGGTAACAAAAAGGAGGAACTAGAGCTATTGGTCCAGGAAGTGAAACCAGATATTATAGGAATAACAGAAACATGGTGGAATACTAGGCATGACTGGAGTACAGGTATTGAAGGGTATGTGCTGTTTAGGAAAGACAGAAATAAGGGTAAAGGTGGTGGAGTCGCATTGTACATTAAAGATGAAGTAGATTTTAAAGAAATAAAAAGTGATGGAATGGAGAAGACAGAGTCTGTTTGGGCAAAAATCACATTGGGGAAGAAAACTATCAGATCCTCCCCTGGGATAGTGCTTGGGGTGTGTTATAGACCACCAGGATCCAATTTGGATATGGATAGAGACCTCTTTAATGTTTTTAATGAAGTAAATACTCATGGAAACTGCGTAATCATGGGAGATTTCAACTTTCCAGATATAGACTGGAGAACAAGTGCTAGTAATAATAATAGGGCTCAGATTTTCCTAGATGTGTTAGCTAATGAATTCCTTCATCAAGTAGTTGCTGAACCAACAAGGGGGGATGCTATTTTAGATTTGGTTTTGGTGAGTAGCGAGGACCTCATAGATGAAATGGTTGTAGGAGACAACCTTGGCTCGAGTGATCATGAGCTAATTCAGTTCAAATTAAATGGAAGGATAAACAAAAATAAATCTGAGACTAGGGTTTATTATTTCAAAAGGGCTAACTTTAGTAAATTAAGGAAATTAGTTAGGGAAGTTGATCGGACTAAAGAAACTATGGATCTTAAAGTGGAGAAGCCTGGAATTATTTTAAGTTAAAGTTGCAGAAGCTGTCAGAAGCCTGTATCCCTAGAAAAGGGAAAAAATTTATAGGCAGGTGTGTTAGACCAAGTTGGATGAGCAAGCATCTCAGAGAGGTGATTAAGAAAAAGCAGAAAGCATATAAAGAGTGGAAAATGGGAGGAATCAGTAAAGAAAGCTACCTTATTGAGGTTAGAGCATGTAGGGACAAAGTGAGAAAGGCTAAAAGTCACGTAGAGTTGGACCTTGCAAAGGGAATTAAAACCAGTAGTAAAAGGTTTTATAGCAATATAAATAGGAAAAAAACAAAAAAAGAAGAAGTAGGACCACTAATTACTAAGGATGGAGTGGAGGTTAAGGATAATCTAGGAATGGCCCAATATTTGAACAAATACTTTGCTTCAGTCTTTAATGAGGCTAATGAAGAGCTTAGGGATAATGGTAACTTAACAAATGGGACTAAAGATATGGAGGTAGATATTACCATATCCGAGGTAAAAGCCAAACTTGAACAGCTTAATGGGAGTAAATCGGGGGGCCCAGATAATCTTCATCCAAGAATATTGAAGGAACTGGCACATGAACTTGCAAGTCCATTAGCAAAATTTTTTAATAAATCTCTATACTCAGGGGTTGTACCATTTGACTGGAGAATTGCTAATATAGTTCCGATTTTTAAGAAAGGGGGAAAAAAGCGACCCGGGTAACTATAGGCCTGTTAGTTTGACATCTGTAATATGTAAAATCCTGGAAAAAATTTGGAAGGAGAAAGTAGTTAGAGACATTGAGGCTAATGGCAATTGGGACAAATTACAACATGGTTTTACAAAAGGTAGATTGTGCCAAACCAACCTGATCTCCTTTTTTGAGAAAGTAACAGATTTTTTAGATAAAGGAAATGCAGTGGATCTAATCTACCTCGACTTTAGTAAGGCATTTGATACAGTACCACATGGGGAATTATTGGTTAAATTGGAAAAGATAGGGATTAATATGAAAATTGAGAGGTGGATAAGCAACTGGTTAAAGGGGAGACTACAGCGGGTCATATTGAAAGCTGAACTGTCGGGTTGGAGGAAGGTTACTAGCGGAGTTCCTCAGAGATCAGTTTTGGGGCCAATTTTATTTAATCTTTTTATTGCTGATCTTGACACCAAAAGTGGAAGTGTCCTAATAAAATTTGCGGATGACACAAAGTTGGGAGCTATTGTCAATTCAGAAAAGGATTGGGATATCATACAGGAAGATCTGGATGATCTTGTAAATTGGAGTGATAGCAATAGGATGAAATTTAATAGTGAGAAGTGTAAGGTTATGCATTTAGGGATTAATAACAAGAATTTTAGTTATAAGCTGGGGACACATCAGTTGGAAGTAACAGATGAGGAGAAGGACCTCGGAGTCCTGGTTGATTATAAAATGACTATGAGCCGCCATTGTGACACGGCTGTGAAAAAGGCTAATACGATCTTGGGATGTATTAGGCGAGGTATTTCCAGTAGGGATAAGGAGGTGTTAGTGCCATTATACAAGGCATTGGTGAGACCCCATTTGGAATACTGTGTGCAGTTCTGGTCTCCCATGTTTAAGAAGGATGTATTCAAACTGGAACAGGTACAAAGAAGGGCCACTAGGATGATCCGAGGAATGGAAAACCTGTCTTATGAAAGGAGACTCAAGGAGCTTGGCTTGTTTACCTTAACCAAAAGAAGGCTGAGGGGGGACATAATTGCACTTTTTAAATATATTAGAGAGATAAATACCAGGGAGGGAGAGGAATTATTTAAGCTTAATACCAACGTGGACACAAGAACAAATGGATATAAGCTGGATAGTAGGAAGTTTAGACTTGAGATTAGACGAAGGTTTCTAACCATTAGAGGAGTAAGGTTCTGGAACGGCTTTCCAAGGGAAGTAGTGGGGGCAAAAGATCTATCTGGTTTCAAGATTAAACTAGATGGGTTTATGAAGGGGATGGTTTGATGAGATAACATGATCTATGTAATTAATTGTCCATTCATTATCAGTGGGAATAGGTCAATGGAGGGATGATAGGAGTTACTATAGAGAACTTTCTGGGTGTCTGGCTGATGAGTCTTGCCCACATGCTCAGGGTTTAGCTGATCGCCATATTTGGGGTCGGGAAGGAATTTTCCTCCAGGGTAGATTGGCAGAGGCCCTGGAGGGTTTTTCGCCTTGCTCTGTAGCATGGGGTACAGATCACAGCTGGAGGATTCTCTGCATCTTGGGGTCTTCAAAGTATTTGAAGGCTTCAATATCTGAGATATAAGTGAGAGGATTATTCTGGGAGGGGTGGGTGAGATTCTGTGGCCTGCACTGTGCAGGGGGTCAGACTAGATGATCATAATGGTCCCTTCTGACCTTAAAGTCTATGAGTCTATGAGTCTATAGGCTATGTCTAAACTTCAGGCTTCTTTTGGAAGAAGCATAGGTACACAGAGATGCTAGTTATGTAAAAATGGCCCCTTTTGACATGCTCTTTCACCTTCACCCCTGCAAAAGAACCTTCTCTAAGTGGGTATGCTAGCACTTCCCATCTGTTAGCATCATCTCTCCGTCTTCCAGGAGTTACATCAGAACACAGACTCCCAAAATGTCAACAGCCCTCAAACCAGTAGCCAAGACTTCAAAAGTGCCCTGTGATTTTGGCATGTCCAATTTGTGACACTTTCAAGGGGTAAGATATTCATAAGGTGGACGTTCACGCTTTCTGAAAAATCAGATCCCTTTAAGTTACCTAAAAAGCAATCACTAGGCAGTCTGAAAATCTTGGTCATTGGGACCATACTGTATGCACTTTCCTTTTAAAAAACAAAATTTTGACTCCCCAGCCAGTGCTTAGATTGACATAAAGTAGAACAGAAATTGGTCCCTATGCGTCAAGGAAAGGTGCCCGAGTTGCTGTACATTCAACCTCCAAATCCCCATGACTGTGTTAATAATTATCCTGTCACCCAGGCATGGATGCCTGGAAGTCTTGCAGAGAACTAGTGATCACAGCAAGGGTGCTAAAATATAATATATACTGTACATCTGTTAGTGGCCCTTCGCCCAGCAGGAACTTCCACTTTCTTCCCACTCTGTGATTTCTCAGATTTTATTACTATGTAAACTGAATCTACAAATAAGGGCATTAGGGAGAGAGAGCCTGGAAGTGATAAGAACTTACATAGACAAGAGTTTCCATCCAGAATTTTAATAGTTTGCCAGGCTTTATGACTAGAAAGTCAGTACTCAGCTGTCTTCCATTTTCACTAGATTCGGGGGAGGAGGTGATGCACCTAAGATCAGGTACTTTGACTCAAGACATAGAAAACACTTTTGGGAAAGAATGTTGTTGCAGTCCTCATTGATCTGAGGCAGCCTATGACACTGTGAGGCATGTTAGGTTGACTGCAAAGCTACTACAAGTTATTCCTTGTGGACCAATGGTGAAGTTCATCCAAGAAATTATTAGTAACCGAAGATTTATCCTGCAAATCGGGGAGATCATCAGTCAACTTCAGCATCTCCATAGTGACCTTCCACAAGGGTAAACTTTGGCTCCTTTCTTTTACAATATACATGCATACAGCTTTCCTGAAACACAGGCCAAGAAGTATGTCTATGTTGATGAGATCTGTCTTGCGAATGCTGGAAATAAAATTCTATAGGATTCAAGGTACTCTCAGCCAAGACATAGACATTTTGACCACTAAGTTCCAACAATGGAGACTAAACCTTAGTGAAACCAAGTCAGTGGCAACTATATTTCATCTATACAATCTTCGTGCCAAGGGACCTATCTCCATCTGAATGCAAAGGCAACCAGTTGTCACATCCTGGGAGCAAACCTCGACCTTAGCATGACATACTGACTTTACTTGGAACATCTGAAAATGAAGAACTCTTCCTGTACCACCTTGATAGGCAAACTATCAGGAACCTTCAAGGCTATGTCTACACAGCAGTGTCATTTTGGAATAACTGATGTTATTCTGAAATAACAAACTCCACGTCTACGCTACAAGCAGTTATTTCGACATAATGTTGAATAATGTAGAGCTGGGGGACTTCTTAGTCTGACTCTTGTAACCCTCCTTGTATGAGGAGTAAGGGAAGTCGGAAAAAGAGTACTTTATCTCGGACTTCCTGCTATGTAGACAGCACCAAAAGCCGCAATAAGCAACTTCAATTTATGCTACGCAATTGACGTAGCTCAATTTGCATAGCTTACTTCGGCTTTCACCTTCCTGTGTAGACATGCCCAAGAGAGAAGACCCTTCATTCCTCTGGACCTCTGAATTGGCTCTGGTGTTTGCTTCAGCTGAAAAGCACTTTGCGGTCTGGGATTGCACCTGCCACGCTTAGCTTGTCAACGTGGGGCTGAATTCGGCCATTCACATTGGTAGAGGTTGCCAGCCTTATACACCCGCTCCAGTCTAGCACACATAGCTCCAGCTAACCTTCAATGAGATGCCATTAGTATATCCTGGAGAGCTGCGGCAAATTAATCCAACTCATGACATCTCCAATGGACGGACGCCCCCTTTCCAGGAACAGCACGCAGTACCAGCTTGAAAGTCAGCTAGCGTTCGGGGAAAATCCCACACCTGTGGACAACACCTTGGTGGCTCTCTCTGCTTCTCTATGCTATATGAGCTCATGCACTCTGGGACAATAATGCTACTGGCCTTTTACCATGCACAGATGATGAGCATGGCCTGGGAGTGAAAAACTACATTCTTACAGAGTCAAAGTATTGGCTGAAAATAGCACCTAATGCACAAAATATATTTAGGAGACTTTCACTGCTCTGCCCCTGCCTCCTCGTCCGCTTGATCATAGCTCCTGGACCAGGCTTGGCAGGCTACTCTCTGGTGCCCTCGGTGTTGTTACAAACTGTGTGCTAGCTCGGCCTCATTTCTTCTCCACCCTGGGACTGTGGGGCAGCTTTGCAGACAAGAACTCATGGTAAAAATCTTCCCAGCTTGACAAGAGGGTCATTTAAAACGCCTAGCCTCCCTTTGTATAGTGGACGCTATCCACTGGTGACGAGCTTGAACGTCCCTAAATAGAAGGCAAAGAACTTTCCTTACTTTATATGTGAAAATTCTGAGAGCCTCTGTGCAACACTGCCACTACCACGGTAACAGAAAAGCAGGGTTGAGCTATAAGAGTAAACTGTGTAACCCTGCTTTATTTCCTACCTCCCAAAACTAGCTTCATCGGTATAATGAGGCAAACAAGAAATGGCAGAGCAGCTAGGAATAGAAAAGACCTGTTAGATCTGATTGACTGAGTTAAAAAGTGCCTATTTTAGCTCCCTCTATCTTCTTTCAAATGGAAAAAGTATCCCCTTCATCCTCTGCAGCTTTTAACAATAAACCACATGTTACAAATTGTTCTCCACAAGGTCTGATTTACTCAATATTAAAGCCTTCCTCTCATTCTGTGAATAAAGCATCATCCACAGGCATAAATCTCGAAGAGTTAAAAGTGGGGGAATGGAGGGCAAAACCTCCTCTTTGTTATAATGGGAAAAAATAAGCCTCAGCTTTCAAAATGATTTTTAGTATAAAAATTAGACTCCACCTCCACCATAGAGCATTCAGTGCTCGTTTGATTTATTATCTTATCTCCCACTCCACCTCTCTCCCAAAATACCACACGCCCTTCCCATTCCCACACATTTTTGTTCTGCATCATATTTATGCAAATCAGTTAGGATTTGCTTTGGCTGATTTCCAAATACACCCACATAACTGATCTGAAAAAGTTACAAGACTTTTTTAGGTGTGACATGGTGTGCCCTGGTTCAGAAGGGCTACCAACCAGCAATGCTTCTGTAAGGGTATGTCTACACTACAAAGTTAATTCGAACTAACAAACGTTAGTTCGAATTAACTTTGATAGGCGCTACACAGGCAAACCGCTAGTTTGAACTTAATTTGAACTAGCGGAGCGCTTAATTTGAACTAGGTAAACCTCATTCTACGAGGACTAAAGCCTAGTTCAAATTAAGTAGTTCGAATAAAGGGCTGTGTAGCCACTTAATTCGAACTAGTGGGATGCTAGCCCTTCCCAGCTTGCCCTGGTGGCCACTCTGGGCACCAACAGGGAAATTCTTCTGCCCCCCTCCTGGCCCTGGAGCCCTTAAAGGGGCACGGGCTGGCTACAGTGCCCGTGCCAGGTGCAAGCCTGCCAGCACCCAGCCAGCAGACCCTGCACCTGGCACAGCTCGAGCCAGCCACCCGCTGCTACCCAGCCCTCCGCCTCTTCCCGGGACCAGGCTGGTGGCTCCCAGGAGCCTGCCCGGGGCCGCAAGAGGCGGACGCCCGCCTGGTCTAGTGCGGACACCGTGGACCTCATCCACGACCTCCGCACTAGGCACAGGAACGTGGCCGGCTAGGGCAGAATAGCTTCCAGCCTGGCCACCCAAGAGCAGGTGTGCATGAAAATCAAGGTGGTCCAGTGAGACCCCCGACCCTGAGCCCTGAGCTTAGAACGGCCATACTGGGTCAGACCAAAGGTCCATCTAGCCCAGTAACCTGTCTGCCGACAGCGGTCAACACCAACCCAGAGGGGATGGACCGAAGACTATGACCAAGCCATTTGTCTCGTGCCATCCATCGCCAGCCTTCCAAAACAGAGGCCAGGGACACCATTTCTATCCCCTGGCTAATAGCACTCCATGGACCCAGCCTCCATGAATTTATCTAACTTCTCTTTAAACTCTGTTCTAGTTGTAGCCTTCACAGCCTCCTGCAGCAAGGAGTTCCACAGGTTGATTATTTGCTTTTTGTGAAGAAGAACTTTCTTTTATTAGTTGAAGCCTGCTACCCATTCATTTCATTTGGTGTCCTCTAGTCCTTCTATTATGGGAACTAATGAAGAACTTTTCTTTATGCACCCTCTCCACACCACTCATGCTTTTATAGATCTCTATCATATCCCCCCTCAGTCTCCTCTTTTCTAAGCTGAAAAGTCCCAGTATCTTTAGCCTCTCTTCATATGGGACCTGTTCCAAACCACTAATCATTTTAGTTGCCCTCCCCTCTCCCACCCTCTCTCTTCCCCTCTCCCACCTCCTTTTCCCAGTCTCCCCAGAGGTTAACCCCTCCCCCCCGTTTTGTTAAATAAAGAGAGTTTCTATTTTTGAACACACGTGTCCTTTATTTTGTACATCAGGAAGGGGGGCTAGGGAGGGGTAAGTGGAAGGAGGTGAGGGAGGAATGGGGTACGAGCCCCCAATGGGGAGGACTGGGGTGTCTCTGCGGGCTCCTCGGGGTGGAAGCTCTCCTGCCGCCCCCCGATTGACCCCCCTGGATGGCAGCCTGCGGCAAGTGCAGCCGGGCTGATGGCCGAGTGCTGTGATGTGCCAAGTGTGGGCACTCAGGGCACTCCAAGCCAGGACTGCTTTGCTGTCCTCCATCGAGTTAGACAAGCGAGCGGGGAACCCCTGAGAACTGTCTGTCCGGGATGGGGGTCGGGTCCCTTTAAGCACAGCCCTCAGCTAGCCTGAGACAGCAGCTCCACGCTCTAAGTCCTAATCTGATGACCTGCCGGCACTGCTTCCGGCCAGCCTTAACCTCAGTTCAGGGTCCACTCAGTGTGGACTTGCTAGTTCGAATTAGCAAAATGCTAATTCGAACTAGTTTTTAGGTCTAGATGCACTAGTTTGAATTAGCTTAGTTCGAATTATCTAATTCGAATTAAGTTAGTTCGAATTAGTGCTGTAGTGTAGACATACCCTAAGAGACTATCTACGATAAACAAACAAGCAAGCCGCAGGACAATACTGTGAAAGGCCAGAAATACTCCCTGAATGTCAACATCGCCATCCTTGAGCCAAGGGCTTTGTGCTGGTAGTCTCGTCTGAAATTGCTCTTGTGAATCAAATAACAATAAGCTGTTGACAATGACCATCGGAGTTAGCTGGCTTTCCTGCAATTAGTGCCACAGGTTCAGCTTCAGGGGTAGTAGCAAGGTTGGAGCTTTAGCGTAGCTAGTGCTTAATATTCTGATGAGGTATGTCTACACTTGCAGCCTAATTCAAACTAGGGCTGCAAATGTAGGCATTCGGAATTACAAATCAAGCCTGGGATTTAAATATCCCGCGCTTGATTTGCATCTTCCCGGCTGGGCGCCATTTTTGAAATTTACAAGCCCAAAGTAACTGCCTACGTCTACATGTGGCAGTGAAACGGGCGTTCGAAATAAAGCCCTATTTTGAACTACCTGTTAAACCTCATTGCAGGAGGAATAACAGGTAGTTCGAACGAGGGCTTTATTTTGAATGCCCGTTTCACTGCCGTGTGTAGACGCGGGCAGTTACTTCGGGCTTGTAAATTTCAAAAAATGGCACCCGGCGGGAAGATGCAAATCAAGCGCGGGATATTTAAATCCCGGGCTTGATTTGTAATTCTGAATGCCTACATTTGCAGCCCTAGTTTGAATTAGGCTGCAAGTGTAGACATACCCATGGCTACTTGTAATCCTGTGTTGTCTGACCCAGCTCAGAGAAGGCTTAGGTAACATGGTGGTTATAGTAAAAGCTGAGTGTCAGCATCTTATCTCGAAATTGACCTCAGCAGAGGCAATATGGGATAGAGCACTAGATTGGGGTCTACTTCTCTCTCTACCCAAGCCTGCTAGGAAATCTGGGGCAAATTACCGCCCCTCTGCATCTCAGTTACCGCTTTTGTAAAATGGAGACAAAGATACTGCCTTCTTGTGAGCCAATCAGATCTACTGATGAAAAGCACTGTGCAAGAACTAGGATGTATTTTTATGAAACTGACTTAAATTGAAAGATCTCACAAATAATTCATTTGAGGTTCTTTTTATTTGCCTTTTAGGTTTTGTGCTTTAAGGTTACTATTTCCAATCTTTTCTCCAAAACCAATAAGGCCAGAAATGTATTTGTTTGGTTGTCTTTTAAAGTGAAAGTTGAGTTTCTGGTGTGTTCACATGACTACAGTGTAGGCTTTAAAGGAAGACACCAGATACTGAGGCTTTGTCTACAAAGTTTTGTGGCCAAAAACTGCAATTTCCCAACAAAAAAACAGAGTGTACACATTGCAGTGTGACTTTTATCAGGGAAAACATCCAGTTTTGGCAACAACAAAAATCCTACAAGAGACTTTTTTCTTTTCCCCCTCCCTTTATTGTGAACAAAGAGCCAGTGTAGACACTATTTGTTTTGCCGACAGAAATGGCTTCCTCCAGTATCCCACAATGCTTGCCCTGATTGCTCTGCTCAGTGTTTCAATCTCTGCTGCCCTCTAGGAATGCACCCCTGACCCTTTAAAGCTCTGGAAAGTATCTGAGAGCTGAGTGTATTACTCTGTTTGGGGAACAATCAAAAATCAAATCATTGGAGCACTCTTGTTCTGTCCTGCACTAGGAACACATGGGTAGGCAGACGGCTGGGGTGGAGACAGACTGCTGTACTGCTTTGACATTCCTCAGCACGGAGAGCCCACAGAGCTACTCATGGTGTTCCTCTTGGAAGCTGAGGAGACTTTGGGAGTACTCAGAAGGACTCACAAGATTCTCATGGATCAGCTCTGCCTTCCCACAACACTGCAGTGTGGGATATATAAACCCAGAGTGCATTGCTCACACTGACGGTGTTCCCAGTGTAGATCTGATCTGTTGATAGAGGGAGCGAGTATGAACACTCTCTGGAAATTTTTGTTTTGTCAACTTTTGAGAGTTGACATAAGTTTTGTTGGCAAAACTTGGTAGTGTAGACATAGCTGGAGAGATGTGAAATTAAATCACAAGAGTTTGCAACTGTGCTGCCTACCCACCATGGCTCCCACTAAACAACATTCAACAAGAAAAGCTTGATGTTGTCGACAAGGCCTTAGCTGCCTAGGTTCTAGTATTCTTCCTACGTCAGTGATGGATGGAGGTGTGATTTATCTGTCACAGGGGAATTTGGCCTTAGCAGCCTTTCAGGTGTAATGCTAGTGGCCTCACATACAGATTCTGTAAGATGCCTTTCATTCATCTTACCAAAGCGGAGCTGCATTTACGGTGCTTTCCTTAACTCAAGGGCATTACTCCATGAATGCCGGCAATGTTAAAGCCTAAATACTGCACAAAGTCTTCCATTTGCAAAATGCTTCCACCTTTCCTTTCCGCCTTTCCTCCCTCCTACCCCCATGTGGTTTTGCTTTTAAAGCTTCAGTAAATTCTTCTGATGAACAGCAGTTCTTGTGAAGGTTACAGGATTGGTAAAACTGGAAACTGAAATTTGGAGTCACATTCCACCCTGTTAGTGGAGTTACACTCGGGTGAATTGGCCCCTCTGGTAAATTGGTTTACACAGGAAAGCACTGGTAATGTTTTTTGCCATACACAAAGAGCACTTATATACCTTCAGTTAGAATGAAAAGGAAAATCTCAATGACAGAGTGAAACGTGAGATTCATTAGAAACATGTCACGTCAGCTGTGCCTTGCAAAATAGCAGCTGCTTTCTGCAGACAAGCAAGCTGCTTAGAAATTTAAAAGTTATTTCAGGTATCATATTAAGAAACAAACAAATCCCAAATCATAGAATCATAGAGCTGGAAGAGACCTCAGGAATCATCAAGTCCAACCCCCTGCCCAAAGAGGACCAACCCTAACTAAATAATCCCAGCCAAGGCTTTGTCAAACTGGGATTTATAAACCTCTAGGGATGGAGATTCTACCACCTCCCTAGGTAACCCATTCCAGTGCTTCACCACCCTCCTAGTGAAATAGTTTTTCCTAATATCCAAGCTACACCTCCCCCACTGCAACTTGAGACCATTGCTCTTTGTTCTGCCATCTGTCACTACTGAGAACAGTCTCTCTCCATTCTCTCTGGAACCCCCTTCAAGTAGTTATAGCTAAAGTTAAATAGTTACATGACTATACACATCACAGTATAGCTCCTATTTTTTAAATTTTTAATCCAATTTCTGTCTCTCACAGAAATATTCAGTTTGCACTTCAGCTGGGCACCAGTTCCACGTTAAGAAACCATCACATTTTTTTGCCAGACTAACGGAATATTTGTGGTGGTTTTATGATGCAAGCAGCCATCCACCAGAGAGAGAGACCTGAGGCTATTGCATTCATTTCTCTCAGGAATCTGACGGTAACATGCCTCCAAAGCCAGCATTCAGAGCTCAAGATTGGTGCCATCCAATCCATGAAAGACCCCCAAAGGACATGTGTGTTTGCTCAGAAAGGGACAAAGCCTTAGAAGTTGAATGAAAACATCTCTACACAATGCCTTGCTCACCATATCAGCTGTACACTTACAATATATTACAGCCCAAAGAGAGGGAACATGCAGCTGGTCAGCTCCTCGGCTTGTGTATATTAATCTGGGTGCACTGAAGAGAATGGAATTGAACCGATTCTCAGCTGATTCCATTGACTTTAGCGTGCATAAATGGAGGCTCTGGCCTGACACGTGCCCATCAGTGTACACTTTCACTGAAGGGTTCTAACAAAAACGTTTCCTTCTTGGGCAGTGGCACTCTATGTCCCACTGAGGTTGGGTGTTGAGGAATGGGAAGGGATTAGCCAATCTAGTCATTTGTGTTCACATTTAGACAAAAGGGGTCTTACCCACAGAAAGAAAGGCAAACTAAGTTGTATGAAATGCCCTTTGCCAGAAAAGTTTATACATTACTCCTAAAATATATATCCTGAGTGCATACAACAAATACGGCCCAGCGTTCAGCCGGTATTTGAAGTGGTATGTGGGTGTGCGAAAAAAGGGATGGGGAACTGGAGTGGGGTTTAAACTCTAAAAATACTTATTAAATTCCCTGTCATTTGTTGCATTCTAGACCATTCCATAAGGGGGACAAAATCTGCTCTTCAGGGGAATTTTGGAGTCACCGGAATAGTTTGGAAGATTTGCATGTAGCTTCTGTTCCTATTATTTATTATTATTAATTATCTCTATTGTATTAGAGCTTAGGAGCCCCAGTCATAGGCCAGGATCCTTTTATGTTCAGTGCTGTACAAACTCAAATGGTAAAGAAGGTCCCTGCCCTGAGGAGTTTATGATCCGAGTAATCCATTCAAACCCACGTCATCAAACTGCCGGGAGTTTCTGTGGCAGAACAGGCACCACATGAGGCTGCTACCAGACCTTGTCTTTCCTTCTTGAGCAGTTTTTTTCTGGTTGATATTAAATAAATAAAAACCCCTTCACTCATAAGAAATAAGAAAAACATTGTTTAAATGAAGATTAAAATATACATGCACTTATAAAAGGTGGTCTTTACTAATGCATGGCTGCCGTCCAGCATACAGGGGGAAATTTTTCTATTTATAGACTTATCCAAAAAAAAAAAAAAAAAAAAAAGGCAAGATCAGTGGCTCACACTCCTCTTAAGCATGATTAAAATACAGAATTCAGTATTTCAAGCAATGCTGTAATTGGAGGAGCTATTTATTAACTGGCTTCTTAATATTTTTTTACTACCAACAACCTTGTCTTCTTTGCAGAGGCTCTGTTCGCTGTCAGACATACTGACTCCACTTAATAAACTCACTTACAGCAGAACTTTCCTCAGTCACAGTGCAAGTACATAAATTAGCTGTTTCAGCATTAAACAAACAGGCTTCTCCTCTTCTCCTCCGCCACTTTCTCCTGAGCAATGAGCCCCTGTTGGTAGTCTGTGAGAAATAACACTTCCATTGCTGGAGATATCGTGCTTACAGCAGCTCATGTTGGCTTTAGCAGGAATTCCTGGGTGTACTGCACTTTTGGAAAACAGGCTACTTAGTTATGAACATAAATGGGGGTTCAGAAAACTAACTTCAAATCCTGTTTTGAAAATCTTTCTCTGTGCTCAGATATCACAGTGATGGGAGGGGAACAGAAACCTACGTACACAGAGAGATTTCTGACTCAGGCTGTCTACACTGAACACCACGCGTGGAAGCGGCTAGATTCCGTGTAGCTATACACCATGGTAGAAAGCAGGCTGTGTCCGCACTGCAATGTGTAGCTACATGTGTCAGTTAAAAGCTCTGGCAAAGAGAGGGAAAAGGCTCTACCAGTTTGATGTTGCCAGAATCTTTCCCTGCTTCCCTGTCTTGCCAGAGCCTTTCCCCAATGCTGGGGTCATTCACTGTAGCAGAGAAAGGCCCTGACAGCTCCCCACTGCAAGAGCCTTTCTATGGGTCTCATCTGTATAATATCCAAGTACCTCGCAAAGATATGTTAAATTACCACTGGAAAGTAGAGTCCTTGATTGAGAGCCTAGAAGGGACCCATCACAGTCATGTACTCTTGCCTCCAGTTATCGTCACCAAACCCATGAGGTAGTGAAATACTGAAAGGTTAACTGTCTCAGCCCAGGTGCACTGCAGGCAGGGGCACTCCAGCTTGGCTGGAACAGCTCCATAATGTTGAATTGGTTAATTAAATGGGATTTTACATTCCCTATTACAGATGGAAAAGCACAGGGAGGTTGAATGATTTGCCCTTTGTCAGGGGGCATAAGAACATAAGAACGGCCACAATGGGTCACACCAAAGGCCCATCTAGCCCCGTACCCTGTCTGCCAACAGTGGCCAATACCAGATGCCCCAGAGGGAGAGATCACAACAGGTAATCAACACACGATCCCTCCTGTCACCTACCTCCAGAGAATGGAGGCTAGGGATACCATTCCTACTCATTCTGGCTAATAGTCGTTGATGGACCTAACCTCTATGACTCTATCTAGCTCTTTTTGGAAGCCTGTTCAAGTTCTAGCCTTCACTGCATCCTCTGGCAAAGAGTTCCACAGGTTGACTGTGCGCTGAGCGAAGAAAAACTTCCTTTTGTTTGTTTTAAACCTGCTGCCTATTAATTTCATTTGGTGACCCCTAGTTCTTTTGTCGTGGGAATAAGTGTATGTCTACACTACAGAGTTTTGTTGGAAAAACAGGTGTTTTTCCAACAAAACCTGAGTTACTTCCACACTGCAATCGCATTCTTCTGAAAGTAAATTGAAAGAACAGAGGGTTTTTTCTGGTGTTGGTAATCCTCTTTCTATGAGGAAGAAGCCTTTTTCCGAAAGAGCTCTTTCGAAATAATCTTTTTCCAAAAGAGCTCTTTCGGAAAAAGGTATATGTGGACGGGAAAGAGGGAGTTCTTTTGAAAGAAGAGGAAAGAGGTAAAAGTACAGGTCCCTTGGTGGCCACTCTGCCCATAGTAATCACAGCTTAAATGCGAGATAGCATCTATTCAGTATGGACGCTCTTTCGAAAAAGCAGAATGCTTTTTTGATGCGCTTTTGTGTGTGGACGCTCTCTTTCGGAAGACGTTTTTTCAGAAGATCTCTTCCAGAAAAAGTTCTTCTGAAAGAAGTCTGCAGTCTAGACATAGCCTAAGTAAATAACTTTTCCTTATTCACTTTTTCCATACCAGTCATGATTTTATAGACCTCTATCATATCCTCCCTAAGGCTATCTCTAGACTACAGGGTTTTTTTCAAAAAAAAATTGGCCTTTTTTCGAAAAAACTTCACCTGCATCTAGACTGCCGCCACATTCTTTCAAAATTAAATCAAAAGAACACAGGAGTTTTTTCGACAGCAGTAAACCTCATTTTACAAGGAAGAACATCTTTTCTCGAAAGAGCTCTTTTGAAAAAAGATGTTCTTGACTGCAAACAGGGCTTTTTTGAAAAAGAGCATCCAGATTGCCTGGGTGCTCTCTTTTGAAAAAGCGGATTGCTTTTTCGAAAAAGTTCTGGCTGTCTAGACAATCTCTTTCAAAAGAAGCTTTTTCGAAAGATTTTGAAAAAGCTTCTTTTGAAAGAAGTGTGTAGTCTAGATGTACCTTAAGTGTCATCTTTTCTACGCTGAAAAGTCCCAAGTCTTTTTAATCTCTCCTCAGATGGGATCTGTTCCAAACCCCTAATTATTTTTGTTGCCCTTTTCTGAACCTTTTCCAACGTCAATATATTTTTTGAGATGAGGCAACCACATCTGTACGCAGTATTCAAGATGTGGACATCCCATGGTTTTATATAGAGGCAATAGGGTATTGTCTGTCTTATTCTATATCCATTTTTAAATGACTCCTAACATTCTATTTGCTTTTTTGACTGCTGCTGCATACTGTCAGAGAACTATCCACAGTGTCTTCAAGATCTCTCTCTTGAGTAGTTGTAGCCAAATTAGTCCCAATCATATTGTATATATAGTTGGGATTATGTTTTCCAATGTTCATTACTTTACATTTATCAACATTAAATTTAATTTGCCATTTTGTTACCTAATCACTTAGTTTGGTGAAATTGTTTGGAAGCTCTTCTCAGTCTGCTTTGGTCTTAACTATCTTGAGCAGTTTGGTACCATCTGCAAATTTTGCCACCTCACTGTTTACCGCTTTCCCTAGATCATTTATAAATAAGTTGAATAGGATGGGTCCCAGGACAGACCCTTGGAGGACCCCACTAGTTACCTTTCTCCACTCGAAAACGTACCATTTGTTCCTTCCCTTTGTTTCCTGTCTTTTAACCAGTTATCAATCCACGAAAGGACCTTTCCTCTTAATCATTCTTGTTGCTCTTCTCTGGACCTTCTCCAGTTTCTCCACATCTTTCTTGAAATGTGGTGCCCAGAACTGAACACAGTACTCCAGTTGAGACCTAATCAGCGCAGAGTAGAGTGGAAGAACTGCTTCTTGTGTTTTGCTCACAACACTCTTGTTAATGCATCCCAGAATCATGTTTGCTTTTTTTGCAATGGAGTCACACTGTTGACTCATATTTAGCTTGTGCTTCACTGTGACCCCTAAATCCCTTTCTTCAGTACTCCTAGAATTAAATGCAGGGCTCCCAAGTCCCAGATAGATGCCTTAATCGCAAAACCATCCTTCTTCTGTATAAGCAGAACAGAAGGGAGGGAGGGAGAAAACACACCTTGTACCTCTATTTCCCAGTGGCAGGACCAGGGCCTACGCCTGTACACAGGGTGTGTGTGATGGGTGTGAACCCTCCCCCCCCCCCCCACCCGCAATGGTCTCCCAAGTAAGCATGCAAGTCTCCCTCCACTATGCTCTGGCTGGTTGGAGGAAGGCTGGGGATGATTTCTCCCCCTCCTCCAGGGGTGAGGCCAGGGCTGGGCCTTGCTCTTGGTGGAATGGGGGTAAATCTCCAGCAGCTGGCCAGAGCACACTTACTTAGGGGACCATGGTGTCTGGGGGGGGGTTCGCACTCTTGCAGTCCACATTTACCAAAAAAGCACATCCCCAACACAGAAATTCCTGCGTATAGGCCTGGGCCAGGCTAGTTTTGGGGACCCAGGTGCAAGCAGAGAAGAGATGCTTAGGCTGGCTAGTTTGTAGCTATCTACCTTCAACCCACAGGTAGATACATGTGAACTGCTCCCACAACTGGCCTGTGCAGAGACCAAAAGTGAATATAATTGACTTCCATGAAGCCATTTGGGGCAGTAAGGGTAGTTGGGGTTATGAAGCTCTGTTACTGTGCTTGGATTGTCTTAGTTGCCTCAAATTGGGAAACACAGGATTGAAGACTGCTGGTAATTTTTAAAGCTAATAGCTTGATGCATTTGCTTTTTGAACCGGCTATGAAATATATCGTAAATGGTGGCTGTTTTTCCAATAAAATGCATTTGGTTTTAATATCTATATGTTATGTCTCAGTCTAGGCTGAGAATCAGGTCAAGCCCTTTGGTAATTTGTTCTTAATTAAATGTTTAGCTTTCAGTCAGATTCCTTTTTTCTACTCTGTGCATTACAACATTTGGTATTAATCAAACAGCTGATATTTTGTGTTATCTCTAGAGCTGCAAATATAGTGGTATTTATTAATAGACGCTGACAGCAGGGTTTGGCCTTCTCAATCCTCCTTCTCACTTGAATTATAATAATTCATGGAATTAGTACAACTCTGAAATGTATTGTAATGCTCCTCAAGATTTGGGCAGCAGGCAGTTTTACCCTGATTTTATCTTGCTCATTTTCAGACTACAGCAGTTGGTTTAGATGTCTCTTTTTTGTTTAAACTATTATAAAATACGCTTTTCCAAATCATATATCTTCCTCCCTATGATTTACTCTAACGTATCCCTAATAAATTAACGCAGGAGTGTATACCCTCACCTTTCTGGATTAATATCTTAGCCCTGGTCTACACTGGGGAGTTAGTCCGCACTAAGGGGGATTTAAAAATGGCGGCGCCCGGCAAGATGCAAATGAAGCCCAGGATATTTAAATCCTGGGCTTCATTTGCAACTTCGAATGCCTACATTAGCCACCCTAGTTCGAACTAGGGTGGCAGTGTAGACATACCCTCAAAGTGCTTCCTGGGGCTCTAAGTCAAAGGTGCGCATCCACATTAAGGCTATGCCTAAACTGCACAGTTATTTCGGAATAAGCTGTTCCAGAATAGTTATTCCGAAATAGCTTATTTCGAAATAGCATGTATACACTGCAGAGAAGCCTCAAAATTAGTCCTAGGCAGGCTTCCCTAATGTAGATGTGCTATCTCGATTTAGAACCCCAGAAGGAATAACTTAGAATGGCCCTGGTGAGGGGCTATTTCGAAATAGCAGCAGTGAAGCATCTACACACCGCTTATTTCAAAACAACAATTTCAAAGTAGGCTTTATTCTTGATAGAATGAGATTTACAGAAGTCAGAATAAGGCGTCTGTTGTTTTGAAATTATTTCCAATCAACAGAATTACTCTGTAGATGCTCGCATAGTTATTTCGGAATAATGGCTGTTATTCCTGAGCCTGCCTCAGACTAATTTCAAGGCTTCCTTGTAGTGTGGACATGCTATTTTGAAATAGTTATTTCAGGAGTTATTATTTTAAAATAAGTTATTTTGAAATAAATTCCTAGTGTAGACAGCCCTAATAGGGCTACCTAATCTGAGACCTGATGGTACGAATGCACCAGAATAGGACTGCAGGCTTTGACAAGGGCAGGTTATAGGAAGCACCAATTAGACAAAAGATTGAGGTTTTCAGTGATCCAAGTCCTTGTGTTTTGGGTCACGCATGTATGATAATCTTAGTGTATATTTAGCTTGCCGTGCCACATTAGTCCAGGCATGTGAAAGCACCCTCCCTATTTCCCTAAGTAAGCATGCTCTGGGGGAAGGCTGGGGCCGATTTCCCCGCTTACTTGGGGAACCATGGGGAGTGCATTAACACCCTTGCAATCCACATTTACAAAAAAGCATCCCCCCCACACAGAAATTCCTGTGTATGGGCCTGTTATATAAGATTATCCACAGAAGGTAGGTCCTCTTCCCCCAGCCAGAAGTGGAGCAGCCAATTCTATTTGTCTAGGCTTGTGATTGCAAGATAGCAGTTGCTGCTGAAATACCTGATTGTTTATCCAAATATAACTTCAGCATTAAGGATAAGATGACTCATAGAGCCCAGGGTTTTGTGCCGCACTCCAAGTGTCTATACTGGCGTGATCTTGGGCCAAAGCGGCTGCTCTTGCACAAAAACTTGCTACCTGTCTACACTGGCCGCGTGTTCTTGCCCAAGTAAACTGACGTGCTAATGTATGAAATCAGGGCTTCTTGCGCCAGAACTCTGACGCTCCCGTTCAGGAATAAGCCCTTTTGTGCCACTGTTCTTGCGCAAGAGGCCTGTGTAGACAGGCAACATGAATTTTTTGCTCAAGAAAGCCCTATGGTTAAAATGGCCATCAGAGCTTTCTTGCGCAAGAGAGCGTCTACACTGGCATGGATGCTCTTGTGCAAAAGCACATCTCTTGCGCAAAAGCACATGCCAGTGTAGACGCTCTCTTCTGGAAGAGTTTTTGCAGAACTCTTCTGCAAAAGAGTTTTTGTGGGAGAATGTGCCAGTGTAGACGTATCCCAAGTGTTAGAGAGTTTGACTCTGGTTAAGTACTGTGCATGGTCCCTGGCACAGAATGCTTGGATCTTGAGCAGTGTTCCCTGAGCACTTGAGTGGCTGCCCAGGAGAGATTCAAATGCCACACAATCAATTAGCAGAGTGTCCACAGCTTTCCACAGACAGCAGCATGTGTTTCCATTGGTGGTGTACATCTGCACATGCCTTGTACACATAACATTTATTCTGCACATTGATCTTGAGGCTAGGTACAGTGGTACATGGACAGTGCTGCATGGTTGCTAACTTACCTAGATGCTCTCTCAATACATCAACCAGAGGGAACAAGATGGCATAGAATGGTGGGAGTAGTACTTTGCTCCTGGTGTAGTCAAGCCAGGAACTGCTTTGGGATGTTCCTGAGGTAATACAGCAAGGAAACCTCTCCTTACTATGGGTTTTGTATTCTGGGGACATAGTCACGCTCTAGCTCATACTGTTTTGGGAAGATTGTCAAAACTTGTTTGATTTCATTGTTCTTCCTGTTATTTTAATTACAGGTAGTAAATCAAAAGATGCTCATCAAGCTAATGAGTAATGTAAAGAGGAGACAAAGTCGGGCTGGCATAGATGCCTTAGTAAGTGTCTGTCCTTTGAACATTTTCTCTGTTCTTAGTGATGGTATGGTTCAGTGGATAGGGCAATGGGTTAGGAGTGAACACAGGAGTGATTTCCAGGTTGGCTACTGACCTGCTGTGTGACTTACCCAAAGTCACTTCACCCCCCTGTGGCCCTTCTCACCCTTTGACTATTTATTCAGTCAGCTCTTTGGGACAGGAATAGTCCTGTTTTTAGTTTCAGCAAGACCAGACTAACACGGATACATCTCTGTTACTATCCTACATGGGATAGAGAGAGTGAGAGAGTATTTGTATTTCCTTCTAATGACCCAGGAAGTAAGAGGAGATGAAGCATGATTCCATCCCATAGTACTTTGAGAGAAATCCCATTCATGTAGCATGACCACTTTATTTATATTACCATAATAATAATGTATTATATTTCATTAATTATTATTATTTTCCGCATGGCAGAGCAGAGAGGCTGGATCAAGTTTACAGCCTATCCTGTCGTAGGTGCAATATAGGCGCAGAGTGAGAAGGCTCTTGCTCCACAGAGCTTGCAATCTACTTTCAAGACAGGACATAAGTGAATGTAATGAACAACTGAGGGTAGAATCCTGCATTAATATGGGACACTTTTGTGCAGATACTCAAGTTGGATTCAGTTCTACATAGAGGTTTTATTCACTCATTTTCAGTCTCTTTCTATTTAATTTTCATTCTTTTCTGTTATTTCACTCCCTCTGCCCCGCACCCTGGAATCCTTTTTTCTGCCTTTTTGACCCTTTTCTCACTGTCTTGCTTAACCTAGTAGCATTTTGAGTCAAATATTCAAGTGGGCTCAGAGAAAACAAGTTTGCCTGGGTTCCCTCTTTAGCATGCAATTTAACTGCACATTTACAGTAGATAGTTTGCCTTAATTTGCTTTTAAACAGCTCCTTCAAACAGCTCAGAGATTTGGCCATTGTTCTCATAGGTGCATTACAAAAACATAATTAATTAGTTTGGCTCCCCTGTGGATTTTCTCAGATTTAACCCAACCTTTCAGCCAATTTTTAATGACCTTCCCAGTCAGGGGCTTTACATCTGTAAATGCGGATAGCCATTCAGAACTTAGTAAACAAGTGGCATCTGAGCAAAATATCTAAAGCCAGAAATCAAACAGTTTACTTGTTTTTACTACAGGCCCCATTGTCAATCTGTGCGGCTTTCAGCACCTGCAGTGCCTTTTGGTGGATGAATTTTGGCTATTTTGGAAGAAGTAACTTGTGATTGAGCGATTATACTCTAATATAAAGTTGGGTCTGTCAGGGAAATCTGTCCCATAGTAGAAACCTGATTCCCCCCCCTCTTCTTTTCCTAAAAACAAGAAGCAGTACTTTGTTCATTGTTTGTGTGAAACTAGCCTGGAGCTCTAATACAGAAACCACAGAATTATCAGCCAAACTACTTTCAGCTGCTCTCCCTTCCTACTGGCTGTTGGCCAAAATTCCCCAGCAGGTGTCAAATACCACAGAAGAGAAACAATTACAAAGAAATGGGAGGGGGGAATGAAAAATTAGGGGACATGAACTATTTAGCAGAGTATCATGTAGGTAAAAGCAATCTCCCAGCTTGCTTGAGCATTAGCACCAGATAGCTCAGTTCAGGTAGGGACAATTGTGTGGATTCCAGTTATTATCAAAGCCCCCTTTTTTATGTGCAAGCTGTTAATACCCTAAGTATATCAGAAACTCTCTGTGAAATGTAGCCATCTTTTCAGGTGTGTGTGTGGCCTTATTCCCTATGCCTGCATTAAATATTGGGCGGAGCTCAGAGACTATGCTCCTGGAGAATGTATGAAAACCTCAGACAGCAAGATATTTTGGTGGGATTTTAATATCTATTCAGAACAGGAGTGCTGCTTCTAAATTCTCATCTCAGAGACCCTCATGTGAGAACAGATTTGGATCCCTTTGTTCAGAAGAGTAATATTTAGGTAATTGGGTTTGCCAAGATTGAAGAATTCCAGAGAGATTTAATAAAGTGAGCCAAGTGGGCTGCCTAAAGGCAACTGAAAGACCCACCAGTGGGGAGGGGACTTTTGTTAATATATATATATATATATATATATATATAAAAGTGATGAAGAGAAGGCACATTGGGTACTCCTGCAAGTGGTCCCTAAGAACAAGAAGACATAAGCAAATGAAACAAACTTGCAGGCGATTAAAGGAAAATAGCTTATTACACAACGCATAACTGATTCTGTGGAACTCACTGCTGGAACTGTTGTTGCCAAAAGCTTAGCAAGATTAAAAAAAGTTTAGACATTAAGAGCCAGTATTTCAAGAGCTCAGCTCCACTTAGGCACCAAAATAACTGGACACATTGGGTGCTGAACTCTTTTGACAATCTGACATGAATGTATTAATAGAGTCTGTGGTTGGAAGAACAGCCAGCCTGACCTCCTGTATAATAAAGATAGGTATGGGACCTCCCTAAGGTAACGAACATATGCATAGCTACAAGAGAGAAGCTATAAATACAATGCATGTGTGTGCACTTTTAAGGGGGAATAAACGTACTACTAACTAGGGCAGTGGTCACCAACCAGTAGATCGGGATCTACTGGTAGATCTTGGAGCCTCTGACAGGTGATCCTGACTGGTTTGGCCAGAAGGCTATCAAGTGCTAGCACTTCATCTGCCCCTCTAAGCACTGCCATGCTGCTCCTGCTCTCTGCCTTGGAGCTACCTCCGAGCCCTGGGAGTCTCTTGCTTGCTGTGCAGGGCATAGGAAGAAGAGGAGGGGGTGCTGATTTCAGGGTGCCCCTCCCTCCACCCTATACCCCATCTCTACAGAGGAGAGGAGGGGCAGGGTTGGGGAGAGTTTGCTGGCTGCTTTTGGGCGTGGTGCAGGGCCAGTGTAGGGGAGTGCCTGTCTTAGCTCCCCGCACCACCACCCGGCAGCCACCCAGCTGGAGCCTGCATTTCAAACCCTGGCCCCAGGCCTAAATCCCTCCTGCACCCCAAACCCCAGCTCTAGCCCTGAGTCCCCCTGCACCCATACTCCCTTCCAGAGCCTGCACCTCAACTCCCTGCCCCAGGCTCATCTCAGAATCCCTCTCACACTCCAAATCCTTTAGCCCAAGATCAGAAACTGCATCCCCCCCTCCCACCCCAGCCTGATAAAAGTGAGGGAGGATGGAGTGAGCATGAGTTAGAGTGGAGCCTTAGAGAAGGGGTGGGAAGGAGGCAGGGCAAGGGTGTTTGGGTTTGAGGTGGATCCTGGATTGCACTTACATTCAAAAAGTGATCTCATGCTGAAAAAGGTTGGAGACCACTGATCTAGGGCAAGAGCTTCAGAGGGGTAGTTGAGTTAGTCTGTAACAAGAAAAACGTAAAAAACAGCAAATAGTCTAGCAGCACCTTAAAGACTAACAAACCATGTAGGCTGTGTCTACACTGGGCCACTTATTCCGGAAAAGCAGCCACTTTTCCGGAATAAGCTGTGAGCTGTCTACACTGGCCCCTTGAATTTCCGGAAAAGCAGTGACGATTTACTGTAAGAAATCATCTGCTTTTCCGGAAAAATTATGCTGTTCCCACTCAGGCAAAAGTCCTTTTTCCGGAAAACTGTTCCGGAAAAGGGCCAGTGTAGACAGCACAGTAGTCTTTTCCAGAAAAAAGCCCCGATCGCGAAAATGATGATCGGGGCTTTTTTCCAGAAAAGCGCGTCTACATTGGCCACAGACACTTTTCCGGAAAAAGGGCTTTTCCGGAAAAGCAGCCTCCCAGTGTAGACGCTCTTTTTCCAGAAATACTTATAATGGAAAACTGTTCTGTTTTAAGCATTTCCGGAAATTCATGCCAGTGTAGACACAGCCGTAGATGGTCTCATGAGCTTTCGGGGGCCCAAAATGGGTGGTTGTTTTTTTCTACATGTTTTGTTAGTCTTTAAAGTGCTGCTAGACTATTTGCTGTTTTTTAAGTTTATCTAGGGCAAGAGAGAGGCTTCTCTTATAGGTAGGTTATTTTATCTTTAAATTCAGTGGATTTTCTTGCATCTTCCTTGGAAGTAACTGGTCCGAGCCACCTCCAGAGTAAGGATACTAGACAAGATGGAGAACTGGCCTGATCCACTCTCATCATTTTCAGTGCCTATGTCTTCTCTAAAGGAAAGATGATCCTGCTAATGGGGAAAGAGGTTAGCAAATTGGGTGTGCAATAATAGAAATCCTTCTCATCAACCTCCCCATGCAGGAAACATTTTTTCAAGTCTCCGTGGACCAAGCAGTGTGTGGACTGACAGGCTGAAATGTTGCTGTTGCTGGCTGTTTGCCACTTGAAATTGTGGTGATCCAGTCAGTTAATTGCAGTAGGTGGGATACATGGAGAGGTTGCTCTCTCTCAGGCTGCACACAGGTAAACAACAAGAAGCAGCAGGGCAGGGTCTGGAGTATGGCCTAAGGGAAGGGTTTATTTCTGATTTTGATCTTTGTTTGGCAATTTCCATATTAAGAGAGACTGAAGCTTAGAATTTCACACTTATTTAACACCACTTAACCTCTTAGCATTGGTTGAATGCATTTTCATTAAGCATAATTTTTGCTAATATTGTCCAGACTAGGTGGCTCTCATTATCTGTCATTAGGCTTAAATAGGCTCCGCTTGATATGCCCCCAAGTAAAGGTCTGAGCCTGCAGAGTCTCACTACCATGTTCTGCATTTTTGAGAGCCCACTGGAGTAGTACACCTGACAGAAGTAAAAAACAACAAAAAATTACAGCATGTGTATATAGCATTAATTATCTATATCCATGTAGGGAATAGCTACATACTAATGTCTGTATACTTATTTATAATACTATAGATCTTAGGAGCCTTAATCAATGACCATGACCCCTAGTCAAAGAGTCTGCCAAAGAGTCTTCAGTCTAAGTAATTAACCACCAAGACAGATATACATGACAGATGTAAATAATTACCTGACTTTATGATTACAGACCTCATCCTCTTTTCTGGTGTTATTTTTCCATCTGTTATGTGAAATAGGGATGTAATAATATAGTCAATTAACTGATTAATAAAAGCTTATAGGTTAATGCTATAGATTACATGCATTTCCCTCCCCCACCTTTGCCAGAAAATTTTTTAGCAGGCTGGCCAGCAGCCCAACTCAGTTCTGGCTCAGACCGAGTCCAGAACCGACTTCTGCTGTGGCTCTGCATTTAAAGTGTATTAGGAAGTAGGTAGGCAGGCAGCCTGGCTCAGTTCTGGCCCATCCTGGGTCCAGGAGCTCAGACCCACCTTAGACAAGGGCTGCTGCCACCCTGTTCCGCTGCCTCTTTATCAGAGGCAGCAGCACTGGGCAACAGGCTGGTTTTTAAACTGGCTCCCTTCGTGGACCAGCTCCTGCCTGACACCCTGCACTGCTGCTTCAACTTTTTTTCTGTTTCTCTTTTAAAATATTTCTATAAATACATACCATAAAGTCCCCCAAATCCACCCTGCTTTTAAATCACACCCCCAAGAATTAAACCCAGAGTCTAATCCATACAGCAGTTCTCTCAGCAGCTTGGAACACCTCAGTTAATGAATGGCAATTTGCAAACTAACTCATGCAGCAAAATCCACCTGTTCATACAGCCAAGTGTTGATTTACTAAAGGCAACAGTCTGCCATAAAGTTCTTTTTATTCTGCTTTGATTTCTACCATCCCCCAAGAATTATTTTATTTTAGCAATGGATTTAACTTTCAGTAGCCCTCAACCCCACTTCCTCATATTGCTTTCATTAGTATCTGAACACCCCAATTTGTACTGTAGTAGAGGCAGGGTTGCCTAGTGGGTAGAACAGTGCCTGGCACCCAGGAAACATGGGTTCTACTTCTAGCTCTGACCTGCTATGTGCTCATGAACAAATCACGAGGGTTGTGTCTACACTGCCTGATCTTGCGCTAAAGCGGCCACTTTTGTGCAAAAGCTTGCTGCCTGTCTACACTGGCCGCATGTTCTTGCGCAAGTAAACTGACGTTCTAATGTATGAAATCAGGGCTTTTTGCGCCAGAACTCTGATGCTCCCGCTCAGGAATAAGCCCTTTTGTGCAGCTGTTCTTGAGCAAGAGGCCAGTGTAGACAGGCAACATGAATTTGTTGCACAAGAAAGCCCTATGGTTAAAATGGCCATCAGAGCTTTCTTGCACAAGAGAGCGTCTACACTGGCATGGATGCTCTTGCCCGAAAGCACATCTCTTGTGCAAAAGCACATGCCAGTGTAGATGCTCTCTTCCGGAAGAGTTTTTGCACAAGAACTCTTCCACAAAAGAGTTCTTGCACAAGAAGCTGCCAGTGTAGATGTAGCCTTCACTGCTTTTTATTCTGTTTTCCAGATGGGGAAACAGAGGAAAAGATTAAGGGGACTATATTTTGGGGGCCATAGTCTTCTCCAGTACTAGGCTGATGGTGCCACTTACCTAGTGACCATTAGGGAAACTCAAGCTCATGCATTATTCCAATCCAGGTACCCTCAATCTAGCAGCACTGGCTTTATTCTCTCAGCCCTCCCTACTCCTTCCCTAGATAGCTGCTTATCCCACCAGGCTGCCCTCAGTACTCTGGGTGTACCAGCTTCAAACCCTCCTCCACCTACCCAGAATGAGGTTTCCTCTGCCAGTTTCCCCACTTAAATAACCCTCCACCTGTTCCTCCTCACCTGGGTGCTGTCTGCCATTAGGCCCCAGCCCTCTCTGGTTTCTCCCCCAGGTGCAGTCTGGGCAGTTGGGGAGCTGATCTAACCACCTTAATCCAGTAGACACCCCAATACAGAGCAGCAGTGTTGGTCCCAGCATATCAGAGAGACAGAGTAATACTTTTTATTTTCATTTAGAAGTTGTTCCAGGAAAGATATTACCTCCCCCACTTTGTATCAGTTAACTTGTAGCATCTGAAGATATAAGGAGGGATATGAAGATGCAACTGGCAGAGAAGATGAAGCCCTAATTCAGCAAAACACTTAAGCACACTTAACTTTAAGCACATGTTCAACTCCCATTGTGGTAGATAACATTCAAGCATGTCTGTAAGTGCTTTGCTCAGGAGGAAAACTGGGAGGCTACATCTACACTTCAGGCTTTTTGCACAGGAACAGACGTTCTTGCGCAAAAGCATGCAGAGCGTCTACACTGCACGTGCGTTCTTGTGCAAGTAAATTTACAGTAGCGTATTGAACAGAGGGCTTCTTGCGCAAGAGTTATTCCTCTCCCTATGAGCTCTTGCCCAAGAAGCCAGTGTGGATGGACAACAGGGGTTTCTTGCACAAGAAACTCCCAAGGCTAAAATGGCCATCGGAGCTTTCTTGCGCAAGAGAGCTTCCATACTGCCATGGACACTTTTGTGCAGAAGCACATCTCTTGTGCAAATGCACATGGTAGCGTGGATGCGCTCTTGCGCAAGACCTTTTGCATAAGAACTCTTGTGCAAAATAGTTCTTGTGCAAAAAGCCTGCAGTTTAGACGTAGCTGGAACGTCTCGGATTAGAATTTGGTTGGTTATTAGAGTGAGTGTTAAGAGAACTGAATTGGGGAGGGAATGAGTCTAAAAAAATGTGGCCTTGTGTTTTCATATTTACAGGCAGTCCCTGGGTTATGTACAAGATAGGGACTGTAGGTTTGTTCTTAAGTTGAATTTGTATGTAAGTCGGAACTGGTACATATTGTACCCCAGGTGTCCCCGATTTAGCCGCTGTTGAAACTGACCAGCGCTGACTACAGGAAGCCCGAGGCAGAGCTGCTTTGCCCTGGGCTTCCTGGAATCAGCCACTGATCAGTTTCAGCAGCAGCTGACTTGGGGACACATGGGGTAGAGCAGCTGGGGTACTGCCAGGTTGGTCCCCGCAGCGCTGAGGTGCGGCGCTGCGGGGACCAACCCAGCAGCGCCCCAGCTGTTCTGTCCCAGGCGTCCAAATTCAGCCGCTATTGAAACTGACCAGCAGCTATTGAATCGGACACGCCTGGGGCAGAGCAGCTGGAGTCCCGCTGCCCGTGTCCTCCGCAGCTTTGCTCCGCGTCTCCGCAGCTTTGCTCCGCGTCTCCCTGGTCTGCTGGGGGGGCACCCCCAGCAGACCAGGGAGACGCAGAGTGGCTTTTCTCGCAGCGGAGGACGCGAGCGGCAGGACCGCGGCGCGTCTGGGCGGTCCTGCCGCCCGCGTCCTCCGCGGCGAGAAAAGCCCTGTTCGTAAGTAGGGATCCGACATAAGTCGGATCCACGTAACCCGGGGACTGCCTGTAGTTAGCGGTTAGTTTTTGTTCATACTGATATACTTATGCAACTTTAGTAGGCAACACATAATACAAATATGCCAAATGCTTCCTCCCTTGGTTAATGAATGAAGTACACCCTTCCCCTCATGATTCTGCTCTACAAATCTGAAATATACATGTGGCACAGTGTCAGATTAAGAATGTCTTTTATAATATTCGATGAGACGCAATTGGGGAAAAGAAAGCCCTCTCACACTCAAGAGAGATTTTTCAGCTCTAACTTTCCCAGCACTGCTAGAAGGAATTGCTTTTTCTAAATGATTTGAAGTCAACGTGGGCTGAGGAGTCACACAGACATAAGATAGGATTAAAAAGACAGCCTGGTGTAAAGTGGTTCTGTATGTGGAGATGGGGATTAAAAATCATTGTCTGGGGATTGTTGTGCAAGGTAGGTCTACTCTGAGTTTGCTGCTAATGAGAAGCATTTGTCTTTTAACACCTATTACACTGCAGGAGGCAGAGTCTTTCTATTCTGTTTGTGGACCTGTGCCCATCAATTTTCATTTTCTCCCATGGTTAGACAGTGGAACTGGTAATTTGGCAGGAAGGCAGTTTGTTAAGTTCCCTACAAATAGAGAGGCATAGCAAAGTGGCAGGTGGAGGGAAAACACTTCAAAACTTTTTAGTTGATTGGAAATCCAATTTTAATTCAGTGTGTCAGTAAATGTAATGCATCCATCTGTAGGACAGAGACTGGTCTGACAACTGTAGGCCCCATAACCAAGCCATTGGACTTTTCCTCTGCTCTCATCTTCTTCTGTGATGTTGAAGTCAGGAGGAATTTGCCAGGGCTGAGACTGCAAGACTATCCAATAATCAGAGATTTAAGGCTATGATATTGCAAAGGTCACTTCTGCCATCCTAGGGTATGTCTACACTACATGGTTCCGTCGACAGAGCCATGTAGATTTGTTTATTGGGCAAAGGGAAATGAAGCGGCGATTTAAATCATCGCCACTTCATTTAAATTTAAATGGCTACCGTGCTGAGCCGACAAACAGCTGATTAGCTCAGTGTGCTAGTCTGGACGTTCCGCTGTAAACATCAAAGCCCTTTGTCGACCGCCCTGGTAAATATCCACGAGGAATAATGGGGCGACAAACAGCTGGATATCTTTACAATAGAGAATATTCCCCTTGCCATTACCATCCTTATATTTCTGACACGTTTAACTAGAAATCATAGAATAAATATAATAAATACTGTAAATTTATTATTAACACGGTCTATTAAAAATCTTAGAATACTATAAATTCATCACTGTTATAAATAAATATCTTTTATTTGCTAAAACGGTCCACCTGGTTCTGTCCTTCCCCCCTTGGGTATGCATCATCGGACCTGTGATTCTCATGAAGGCCATCTTCTCTAGACCTTTAATCATTCTTGTTGCTCTTCTCTTGACCCTCTCCAATTTCTCCACATCTTTATTGAAATGTGGTGCCCAGAACTGGACACAATACTCCAACTGAGGCCTAACCAGCGCAGAGTAGAGCGGAAGAATGACTTCTCGTGTCTTGCTCACAACACACCTGTTAATGCATCCCAGAATCATGTTTGCTTTTTTTGCAACAGCATCACACTGCTGACTCATATTCATCTTGTGGTCCATGATAACCCCTAGATCCTTTTCTGCGATACTCCTTCCTAGACAGTCGCTTCCCATTTTGTATGTGTGAAACTGATTGTTCCTTCCTAAGTGGAGCACTTTGCATTTGTCTTTATTAAACTTCATCCTGTTTACCTCAGACCATTCCTCCAGTTTGTCCAGATCATTTTGAATTATGACCCTATCCTCCTATCCTCATTTGCATATGTCGCGCTCTCAGTTGCATTTCCTCTTCCTTTCCCTTTTGCACAAAGAAGTGCTACATAGATGGCTCCTTTTTGCACAAAACTCCGCTTTTTCGCAAGAGCCGTTCTTCCTCAAAAAAAGAGGCCACTCCCCCCTCCCTCTCTCTTCTGCCAATACGAGCTGTGCCACATGTCCCAAGTGGCCTTCCGTTGGGCGCCCGCGCTGGGCCTCGGGAAAGAACAGAAAATACTGGACATTTTAGATATCTGCTATTTTCTGAATTTTTTTTTATCAGAAGGAGGATGCAAATACCGGGCTGTTCGGTTCAATACCGACACCTGGTATCCCTACAATTTGTACCTGGTGGGTAACTAGTTCACCAGCTTACAGGATCTCTACTCTCCTCTCTCAACTTCTATTCAAGACCAGAAATACCAGAACACACACTATAGAACTAAGCTTTTGGTCTTTCTGAGTCCAGCTGATTAGACCAATGCTGGGACTGAACTACCCTGATTTGAGGAGTGGCTATGTTAGGTACAGGGTCAAACCTAAAAACGCATTATGAGGCTAAAACACAGGCTGGAATGTCTTTTGTTTGTTTGTTTTTTGAGGAGGGAGGGGAACCAGCCATATAGAAACAAAAGTTATATGATCACCTGAACCTGGGAGTCCCATACTTTCAAAGATCCAGAGTAGAGATCCCCAGCTGTGGCAAATAGGAAGATATCTTAGGTCCAGGTTCAGATTTCATTTACAGCAGTGCAATGCCAGGGATAGCTCTGGCCACCTAGGTGGAGTCATACAGAATGTATACCTGTTGTACCCAGAGTTGCATTTGGTCCAGGAACTCAGTGACACATCTGTAGCAATTTACAGGCATGAACTAATGGAGTCTCAGTGTGAGGCAATTTCCACTGTGGGATAGGGAGCCTTCTATCTTTCCAATGTTAGGTTTACAAAAGCATAATTCAGAGCAACAGTCAAAGGATTCAAATGTATTCATTACAGGTATAGCTCGTCCCTTTGGAGAAAGCCAGTGCAAGGTCTGTGCTCTATTTAACTCTCTCATCACCCCTAAATTAAACTGTTACCACAGTTTGTGAATACAGAAAAGCTATTCTGAATGCAGAACTATACACATATCTTTGATATTTTTATTTTTTGTTCTACTTCCTTTTGCCATGGTCAAACCTGTCACTTGCTAAAACTCACCACCAAAAACTTCCTAGTCCTGTGCAGCAGGTCACACACATACAATTTGGATTTTATTCATTGCAGACCAGCCATCTGTCTGCTACTGATAGAAAAGGGGAAAAAAATCTACTCCTTTACATTTCATGATCTTTCAGCCTTTAACTCTGAAAATGTAATATCTGCAGAACAGGAAGTGAAGGGCTTTGGGGAAATCAAAAAGAAAATTGAATAATAAAATGTTCAGAGAGGCAGTGTGTGAATGTGCAGTTTCAGGTGGAATGACTAACCTATGGAGAATGGACCAGGGCAATATGGAAAAGGAAAGGGCTCAAGTGAAAAATCAAATTGAACATGCACTAATAAACTAGGTAAAAATAAAATAAGAAAAACCATTTTTGAAATGTTCATAGTCAATAAACAATTTATCTGCTCCATATCCAATTTCTAACAAATCCCTTGGCTCAGATCACTTGGTCACCTGTTATGCCTGCAGCAGGTCTGTGGCACTTACATTGTAAAAATTTCTCTGAGAGGTCATGATCTGGAGTGGGAAAGAGGGACAGGATGTGGAGAGGGACTCATTTATGGATCTTAATCACTGTAAGTTAGTCAGCTCAAGCTTTTACTCCATGAGCCAAACTTTTAAACACTTCCTAGTTCCTTCTGGGACCTGCAGCAGAAGTGCTAAAGTACCCCAAGAAAGACTATTCCATCAGGATGGCCAGCCCATTTTTGCAGTCCCAGAAGGCTGGATATTTTAGAGAAACATCTGTATGTTTGGATGCTTAACGCACCTGAATTGCCAAATATTTTGAAGTTCACCACTCAAGTGGCCTTACTCATCGCACTGCCATCTTGATACAAAATCCGGGACATTGGCACTCTGAGGGATCAGAGGGACTGATTCAAAGCCCATTGAAATCAATCCCATCCCCATCCTCATTCTAAAAGACAAAATCGGCTTTCAATCAGGCCCAGAGGCTGGTGCAGACTCTACTGAACTCTAGCCGTTGCTGTGCATAAGCATCCAATTTATAGCTAAGTATGGTATATGTATATGTATCCCTTTGTTGGCTGTTGAAGTTCAAATATGTTTCCTAGGTTTAGAGTCAACCCCTCCAGTCTCTGGTCCTTTGGCATCCAGGATCAACAATCAATCTGCCTCCATTTCCACCTGATTCTCCACAATAAATGCAGGAGTAAACTTAACATCATGAGTCTGGCAGAATTGCCCACTTCTGCCTCTGAATTTAAACTCTCTTTGTTTATTAATTGCTAAATGCTGATGATAGGCTCAGCACTGCACAAGGTACAAACTGAAGACAATCCCTGCTTCAGATAAGTTGCAGTCTGAAAGAAAGAGAAAACAAAGTTTGGAATTTTCATAGGGATCCGAGGGAATTGGGACTAAACTCCTATGGACTGCCAAAGTAACCTGAAGTTTGGTTATCAAACTGATTTTGGGGCATCCTCAAGATTTGGCCTTGGGATCAATCTTATTTAACATTTTAATTAGTAACCATGGCACAAAAAGTGGGAGTGTACCAATCAAAATGGTAGATGACACAAAGTTGGGAGGTGTTGCCAAGAGAGCAGAGGACTAGAATAACAAACAAGAAGATTTGAACATCCTTGAAAATTGGCGTAATAGAGATGGGGTGAAATGTAATAGTGCAAAGTCCAAGGTCATGCATTTATGAACTAACAACAAGAGTGTTTGCTATAAACTGGTGATTTACCAGTTGGAATTAACAGAGGAGGAGAAAGATCTGTGGGTATTGGCAGATCACAGGATGACTATGAGCCACAAGAGTGATGCAGCCATGAAAAAGGTTAATTTAATACTAGGGTACCTTTAGCAAGGTATTTCCAGTAGAGATAGGGAGGTGTTACCACCATTATACAAGGCATTGGTGAGACTCATCTGGAATACTGTGTTCAATTCTGGTTTTCCTGTTTGAATTTGTCTTTCTTGAACATGGAACAGGTGAAGAGAAGGGGTTCTAGGATGATTTAAGGGTCTTGGCTTATTTTGCCTAATCAAGGGGTGCCGAAGGGGCAATATGATTGCTCTATATAAATACATCAGTGGGATAAACCCACAAGAAAGGGAAGAGGAGTTATTTACGTTGAGCCAATGTTCGTACAAGACTCTGTGCCTTCCAACTTCCACTCCAGTGCCCTTTCCATTAGAATACACTGCTCCCAGTAGTTGGCCTCAAGACAGTGTGTTGCTCTCAGGAGTAAACAGCTCAGTATTGCTATGAAGTTACATTTAAGTTTTAAACAATGCTACAAAAATGCATCATCAAAGCAACACACTCATAGCACTTCCTAAAGCAAGGAGTTATGCAAACTGCTCAGAGAGAGAGAGAGAGAGAGAGAGTTAGTGAATCCTGATCTGCAGCATCTTCTCATTCCAGTCATTGGTCTATTTAAGATACAGGAAACCAGTTTTTCTGAACCCTACTCCACTTTAGGACTGATTCTGACCTAGCTTAGTGCCTAGCAGAGGTAAGGGCAAGAGCACCAAACCTATGCCAAGTTTTCCAACAGCGATTATTGCAGATTTGAATTCAGGACTCCAGAAGGAGATTTGCAGCTTTTTTGTCAGAATAAACCATTTTAAAATGTTGATTCTGTAAAGCTGAGCAGTTTGCCTCTGTACCTCCAAATGGAGAGAGGAAGGTGGCTTATTCTCAAAGGTTTTGGATACACTTGGGACAAAGTCTGTTCTCAATTACATTCATGCAAATTCATTAAAGCCAGGGCCATTCCACTGCTGCCAATGACAACAAAATTTGCTCCACTGGACCAAAACTCACTGCTGACATTTACTCCTCTGCAGATGGCCAGGACAAGGTCCAGGCACACTTAAACCCTCAGAACAAAGAGGGTTGAAGTGGAACCTCATGATAATAAGCAACAATCAAATTACTAATATAATCATAATGTTAGAAGGAACCACTAAGGGACCCATCTAGACTAATCCTCTGCCAAGATGCGGGCTTTGTTATTTCTATGTGCATAAGTTGGGCATATGGCTTGTGTTGGCCTTAAGGGGAGAGGGGAGAATTTCACTTACAGACTTGATTAAAGGGTTCTGTTGGGATTTACTTCTGAGAAAAGATAAAGTCAATATGTACAGCTCAGCTGGATCAGAGACTTTGGTCTCTTGTGGCACAAGCACATTGTGCAGCCTGAACATCAACCTTGTCATTTTCTCATTCCTCTTTCCAGGGCAAGTCATACCTGTCAATCTCCATAACCGGTCAATTAGACATTTACTATCCATTGGGGCTAAATGTGTCACTTCCATGTGCTAGAAACCTGTAATTGTCTCACACCTTCTTATCAGAGACTAAAACTACATTTCCCGAGCTGTTCTTACTTTTTATAGCTGTTTTGGCTTGCTGTAAAACTGTCTCCACTGGGTATACCTCATTTAGATCCTTTCACTCCTGGCCACACGGAGTTTCTTTAATTGACTCCAGTTATTAGAAATTCTAGCCATCACCTTCCAATCAGAATTGAGATTTTCTGTGTAGTTGTTTGTACTTTGTAGAAGCTGAACTAAATCCTTTTAGCTATACCAGTGTCAATTCAAAATTAACTTTGTTAATTTAAGTAGAGTAACTGAAGGCAGAGTCTCATCAACTGCTACCTTCTTTCAAGGTTTAATTAGAAAGCTATATGCTAAAATGATTCCCTCCTACTAGGAAACTGGTTATTCTTAGAGATTGGAAAATATCTTCCTTTTATAAATCCATGGGCTACTAAAATGACTTTCCAATTCCATACAAATTGCATGAATAAAATTAATTGTAGTGACCTGCCTCAATCTCCATTTTCATATTACTATTTATTATTATTGTTATTATTTATTATTCCCAACAGTCCAGCTGTTGTTTTATGGTATGAGAAGGGAGATGTATAGAGCTGTTTGGACAAATGGTTTTGGACCATTACTGGGTGAACCGATCTCTTTTCTGTTTCAGAATTAGCTACAAAAAAGGTTTGTGATATTTTTACAGCTTTGTTCTTTAGTGGCAGCTGTTCAATGAATCATTGCTGGGAACAACTTTTTAGTGTATGTTTGTGTGTCTCATTTGATTAATTGTCTCCTTGCAAGGGCCTGAGCCAGGGGTATTTTTGAAAGTGCTATTGTAACTCTCCTATTCCCATGTCGACATATGCAACAATATTCTCCAGTCATTTGTAGTCATTTATTGGCATGGCATTACAAGCAGCATCACTGAGTGTCTACCTGTTTTGTGTCAACTGATGTTTTAAAAATGTGTGTGGAACATTTAAAAATAAATGAATATTTTTGTTTTAAATTGAAATGCATTTTGTTTCTTGAAAATGGGAACGTAAACTTGTTTCTGAAATTTTTTATTTTTATTTCCCTTTTCTTTTTCTCCCTTTCTGTCAAAGAATGCAGAAGAATGAGTGAGCCTGAGATTTCCTATCTTTTTTTCCCCAGAGTCAATTTTTTCTCACTGTAATTTTTCAAAAATTCCTCTGCTTTGGAGAAATTATAGTGTAGTAAAAGGAAAATGTGGGAGAAAATATTGGATATTATTGAATTTATTGCACTTAATGAAAAAGTGGGTAAAAAAAGAAATGATGACAAATTTTAAAAATTAAAAATATTTTACATTTTTAAAAAACCATTTTGAATCCCATGAAATGGAAGCAAGTTTACATTTTTTTAAACTTTTTTTTTTCTATTTTAAAACCAACTCTATTGGCCATGCTTCCACTGCAGGCTGTGTTGTCTTTGAACTTGCAGTTGCTGTGGCTATTTTTAGTTAAACTGTCACTGTTATTTGCAGAGATGCTATAAAGCTTAAATAGCTGTTACAGAAGTGACAGTCACAAATTGTGCCTTCGTTCACCTGGGAATGCATGTTGGTCCCATCGGAAAGACACAGCACAGAGTTGTAATGTAAATGAGAGGATTACAAAGAGGAAAGCATTCTGATTTAGTTTAGGACTTGGAAAAATGGTTAGTGGACAGAACAAATACTGGGCAATTGTGTTTTGATTACAAGTGACGTTTCAAAAGCACTTAGGAATGGAATCTTAAGGAAGCATATTGTGATCACTTAGGAAAGTGGTATAGTAACCAGCAGTGGACCTAAACAGACGATCTGGATACTGCTGGGATATATTTATGTTATATTTATAAACCATCTCTTCATCTGTGTTTTTTCAGTCACTAGCACAATGATAATCCAATTCAGCTAGAAGTCTTTGCACATCACTGTATAAGTGATCATTAATAAGCAATCTAGGCTTGCAGGATGCTATGTTATGCCTGCAGCAACTCCAGCCCTGGAGCAGCCCAGGATCACATGGAAATAAAGGTAACTGTGAGTTCTATGCTGTGCCTTTTGGGTAGATATAAATGGCAAATAGACACTTGCAGCTGGGGAGTTGTTTAATTGTGATTTAGATGTCCCAGCTCAAGCTGAAATCCAGGTTCTAGGAGCCTGCAAGATGGGAGGGTCCCAGAACTTGCCAGGCATCTAAATTACTATTAAAACACCCCTTAGTCTGAGTCAGCTGGCACAGGCCAGCTACAGGGATCTAATTGCTGTATAGTAGACATACCTTAAGTGCTGCAGCACAGAACCTCCTGGCAAACAAATTCTAATGCTAGCCATACCAATGGCCTAGGTAGTACTGTGTGAGCTTGGGCCTCCATTTCCCCTTCCACTACATCTGAGTGGGAAACTGTTTTCCTTTACCCCCAATTTTTTTTTTTGAGATTTTCCTAAACCATGATGAAAAGCTGAAACCTTGAAAAGTTTTTCAAACTAAAGATCCAAACACAAAAGTCCTGGTTCAGACCAGTTTTAACTCTTTTCATTTCAGTAATAATAAAAAAAAAACCCACAGTTGGGATTTGAAACCATTTTTCATTAATTTTCAATCTAATTATCTTAGATTTTAAAAAAATAATTTTGAACAAAACCCCTAGAATTTTTCATGTGGAAAATATCAAAATGAAACCTTTTCTCAGTTTTGAAGATTCTTTTCCATTTGACAAATTGACACTTTCCTGATGAAAAATGGTTTGTCAAAACATTCCAGACCCGCGTTATCTGTCATGCTTTGTTTGTCTTGGAGATCATTAATTCTTTGGGGCAGAGACTGTCTCTTACTGTGTGTTTATTTAGGCTTAGTTGGTCTAGGTGCTATCATAAAACACAAGTCGTTATTATTGGTAACAACTATAAATATGGCTATGGATGTATTACATGGGCCGCGGGTGAAACTAGGACTGGGGGAGGGAAGCCCCGAGCCTGAACCTGCCACTCAGGCCCCAGAGGAGTCAAGGGTCCCCCCTCACTGTAGAAGCATGCCACCCCTCCCCCAGCAGGTGGTATGTGGCCCCAGCCTTCCCCATCCCAGCCCGAGAGCATGGGGTAGAGGGAGTGGGCGGTACACTCACAGCCCCAGCCTTCCCTAGCTCTGGCTGGATCATTGGGGAGAAGAAATGTGGGCAGTACCCAGCCCTAGCCTCCCTAGCCTGAAGGGTAGAGCAGGGCAGAGGTGGCAGTTTGGGAAGTAATTGCCTTTCCCTGCCTCTTATACATCCCCCCCCCCATGATATGTTACAATACAAACCTGAGGCATTGACCTATCCTTGATCCATCAGTATGAATAACAAGGATTCAGAGGGATGAATGGTGCAGGGGCCATATAATGACCGAATTCTGCCAAAAAGGTTGATGGGGCTCCATGCAGGCAAGGAGGGGAGGGGGTGGTGGTCAATGAACAGAAAGTCATTTGTAGGATTAGGCCCCGAGAGTTCCCTGAAATTTGCATAAACCCCAGAAACCCCCCTCCCCTGGCTTTCCCTTATTCCAAACCGTACTCAGGTTTCTTCTTAAACAAACTTTCCAGTTATCAGTTCTTTGGACATTTATTAACGTTCCTCCCCAGAGAACTACTGCCAGGGATCTTTACTTTTATTTCTGATTAAAAAAAAGAAAAAGAATGTAAAAAGCTACCATCATGAACAACTGTACAATACACATAATTGTTCATTATTTGCTGATGGTTGGCAGTGCCATTTCATGGGAGAAATATCAGATTTATAATGATTCAGACTTGTAAATAATGGGTCACCTACAATGACAAGGGGCTTAAAACATTTCATGTCCTTATGTATGGGGTTAACATGCAGTTTCATTTTTGCTGCAAATATCCACCCTGCTTCCCCTGAGAAGAATGGGACCAAAGCAACAAACCTCCTCTTCCTAATGCGTTTACTGCCTGCATTCTGCTGACATATTGCAGAATGACAGCGAGCTTCAGAGCCAGTGCAAAGCTGGAAGACCTTGTTTTTATGGTCAGATAGGGAAAACATCTGTCTTAGGCCTTTGCCTTGTCAGGATAATTATCCCCAATCATGCAGCGAAAACAAATTCCCCTACTGAAAACAATTGGTTAACAACCTAGAGGGGAGAAACATAATTCTTTTTGTGCCATGCAGGATATCTGACATCCTGATCTCTTGCGAATAACCACTCATCCACATAAGATTGGCCATTCTGGGTCAGACCTACGGTCCATCTAGCTCAGCATCCTGTCTTCCCAAAGTGGCCAGTGCCAGGTGCTTCAGAGGAAATGAACAGAACAGGGCAATTATGGAGTGATCCATCCCCTGTTATTCACTCCCAGCTTCTGAGAGTCAAAGCTCAGAGACACCCAGAGCCTGGGGTTGCCTCCCTGATGTAGGATTGCTAAGGGTCTGGTTTTCAAACAGGAATGCCTGATCAAAAAGGGATATTGGCAGCTCCAGTTAGCACAGCTGTTTAGACCACTAAAAGTCCGGTTGGCTGCAGTGGCCGGGTCTGCTCTCCAAAGCAGCAGGTATGCCCTTCTGGCTTCATAGTCTCACGAGGTCTGGTGTGGGGAGGGGAGTCTCCATGTGCTTCCCCTGGCATAGATACTTCCCTGAGCACTTGCTCTGAAGCGCCCATTGGCTGGGATCTTTCATATGACAAATCATGTTTTTAATAGGGCTTTGTTATGAGTACCCTCCTTACCGACTGTGTGAACAATAGAGCAGGTCCCAATCAGACCAGTGTGGGAAAAAAATAAAAAAATAATAAAACAGGCCCTGTATGAGATCAAGACCCAAGATGACGGTTACTTCCTTTTGCTAGGAAATCAGTGATGCTGAATACCTATAGAGACACTCCACCCTTACCCCTCACCTGCCTCTACATTAGAGATTTTCAAGTTTTCCAAGGGGACTGGTAGAGGAAGGGTGGTTTGGCAGTCAGGAAATTAGCCTGGGACTTGGAACACCGGGGTTCACAGATTTCCTGCGTGACCTTTGGCAACTCCGTTTGGACTTCACTACATGAGAGAGTTCTAAAGGAAGCGGTAAACAGTAGTGCTGGAACTCCCTGTGTGAATGCTATGATTCTGGAATAAGTACTACTCTTTTTGGTTTAGCTTAACCCCTTCCAAAGTTACATAAGCTAAGCCAAAAAAGGCACTTTTATTTCAAAATGAGACTGCTGACATAGGGAGTTACACTGGTAGGAGGTTAAATTCACACTTTAGTTTATACTAGTATATCTGTCCCATGTAGACCAGCCCAAGGACTGTAGCCTTCAGTTCCCCATCTGTACAGTGGGCCTTGCCTCAGGCTAGCGCCCCCTCCCCAGAGCACTGTGGGGCCTGGCAATGCAGGCCTGGCCTTCCCAGCCCGAGTGTGGGGTTGCCGGGTGGCAGGGAGGCCAGGCACGCAGCCATGGGGGAGCCGGAAGCAGGAGGGGAGTGAGGGAGGGGTGTGAGCGAGCCACCTCCGGACACCCCCGCCCCGACCCAGTGCATCAGCTCAGAGCCCCCCCTCAAGTGAGCAGATGCAGGGGGCGGTGGAGAGACAGGCAGGCCGATACACTCAGGTGCAGGGGGGTCTTGTTCTGCCCTGGGATGGTGCGTGGAAATGGGGTCTGTTTCCATTGGCTGGTCCTGTCCTGAGGGGATCGGCAATAGAGCACGGGGAAAGTCCGGCCCCCCGGCTCGTCCCGTTGCTGCCAGGCATGCCTCGGGGTTGGAGCAGGAGCTAGGGGGCGGAGCCAGGCGTTATAGACCAGGAACAAGAGCTGAGGAACAGGACCGGGTTACCTGGTGCAAGGCCGGGAATCCTAGAATCCCAGAACTGGCAGAGACCTCAGGAGTCATCCAGTCCAGCCTCCTGCCCAAACCAGGACCAATCCCAACTAAATCAACCCAGCCAGGGCTTGGTCCAGCCGGGACTTAAACACCTCTAGGGATGGAGATTCCACCCCCTCCCTAGGGAACCCATCCCAGCGCTTCCCCACCCGCCTCGGGAAATCGTTTTTCCTAATATCCAACCTAGACCTTCCCCACTGTAAGTTGAGCCCATTGGTCCTTGTTCTGCATCGGCCCCCACTGAGAACAGCCTCTCTCCAGCCTCTTTGGAACACTTCCCTACCTCAAGTAGGGCTTAGGAGAACAATGTGAGAGGTATGCAGTTATATGACAGCGGGGGCCACTTCAGTTCCGTAGACAGACTTTCATGACTTAGCTATGATCTTTGAAAAATCATGGAAGTTGGGAGAGATTCCAGAAGACTGGAAAAGGGCAAATATAGTGCCCATCCATAAAAAGGGAAATAAGAACAACCCAGGAATCTACAGACCAGTCAGTTTAACTTCTGTGCCAGGGAAGATAATGGAGCAAGTAATTAAGGAATTCATCTGCAAACATCTGTAAGAAAATAAGGTGTTAGGTAACAGCCAGCATGGATTTGTAAAGAACGAATCATGTCAACCCAATCTGATAGCTTTCTTTGATAGGATAACAAGTCTTGTGGAAAAGGGAGAAGTGGTGGATGTGGTATATTTACACTTTAATAAGGCATTTAATATGGTCTTGCATGACCTTCTTATCAATAAACTAGGGAAATACAACCTACATGAGGCTACTATAAGGTAGGTGAATAACTGGCTGGATAACCATTCTCAGAGAGTGTTATTAATGGTTCACAATCAAGCTGGAAGGGCATAACAAGAGGGATTCTGCAAGGGTTTGTTTTGGGGCTGGTTATGTTCAATATCTTCATCAATGATTTAGATGATGGCATAGAGAGTATGATTATTAAGTTTGCAGATGATACCAAGTGTTTTGGAGGATAAGGTCAAAATTTAAAATGATCTGGACAAACTAGATAAATGGTATGAGGTAAAAACGATGAAGTTTAATAAGGACAAATGCAAAGTACTCCACTAAGGAAGGAACAATCAGTTTCACACATACATAATGGGAAGCGATTGCCTAGGAAGGAGTACTGCTGAAAGGGATTTAGGGGTCATAGTGGACAAGTTAAACATGAGTCAACAGCGTGATACTGTTGCAAAAAAGCAAACATGATTCTGGGATGCATTAAGAGGAGTGTTGTAAGCAAGACACGAGAAGTCATTCTTCCACTCTACTCTGTGCTGATTATGCCTCAGTTGGAGTATTGTGTCCAGTTCTGGGCACCACATTTCAAGAAAGATGTGGAGAAATTGAAGAAGGTCCATAGAAGAGCAACAGAAATGACTAAAGGTTTAGAAAACATGATCTATGGGGAAGACTGAAAGAACTGGGCTTGTTTAGTTTAGAAAAGAGAATACTGAGAGAGGACATGATAGTAGCTTTCAAGTATCTAAAAGGGTGTTTCAAGGAGAAGGGAGAAAAATTGTTCTCTTTGGCTTCTGAGGACAGGACAAGAAACAATGGGCTGAAATTGCAGCAAGGGAGGTTTAGGTTGGACATTAGGAAAACTTTCCTAACTGTCAGGATGGTTAAACACTGGAATAAATTGCTTAGGGGGGTTGTGGAATCTCCATCACTGGAGATATTTTAGAGCAGGTTAGAGAGACGCCTGTCAGGGATGATCAAGAAAGTGCTTGGTCCTGCCATGAGGGCAGGGGACTGGACTCGATGACCTCTCGAGGTCTCTTCCAGTTCTAGTGTTCTAGGATTGTATGATTCAATACCTAGTTCCCACTTAAGTGAATTTAATCTCAACTTTTAGGGTGCGTCTACACAGCAGGGCTCAAACTTGAAATAAGGTATGCAAATTGATCTACATCAATTGCGTAGCTTATTTTGAAATTGAAATTGGGAACGTCTACACAGCACTTATTTCAAAATAGAGTACTCTTCCTCTGACTTCACTTACTCTTCATACAATGAGGGTTGCAGGAGTTGGAGTAAGAAGTCCTCTAACTTGACAGTTTTTGACATTATTTCTAAATAACTGCCTCCTGTGTAGTCACAGACTTAGTTATTTTGAAATAACGCAAATTATTTTGAAATAAAGTTGCTGTGTAGGTGTACCCTTAGGCATTTGGCAAATCTCAGCTATGAAAAGGCCTCCCTCATAGAGACGTGGTGAGTCAGTGCCCACTCTGGGATCTGAGACGTTTTCCTAGCAGCTTCATGCATTTGGCTAGGCCAGCTCACAAGCTCATTTTAGAGCTCGACGCTGGTATTTATTTTTTTTGGAAATACCATTAAAAAGACATTATCTTCATAACAGGCAAGTGAAGGTTGAAAACAGGTTAGACTGCAAATAATTTTATAGCTAAATTCCTAATTGTGTTTTTGTAATGTTTCACATTACAGTTTTTCCTCGTCTCCTAAGCTGCTTTCACTTGATAAATATACTTGTATCACGAAACTGCCCACTTTGTACATTCTTTTTTAACTTTCTTCCTTCACATCAAAGCCAACATAAATAAAGAATAAATTGTGCAGCTAACAAAACTGTTAGAGAATACACTTTTTTCCCCCTTAGAGCTGTAAAGATTTCCAATCGCCTGGCAGAACTGTCTTAGATCACTAATTGTTAGTGGAATAAAACAATGTCAAAAAGCAAACAGTTGTTTGATAAGTCAGGTTGACTGTGCCTTTCTGGTCCATGTCTCCTGCCTGTCTGCTTTTGTTTTGTTAAGATTAGCTGTTCTTAGTTCAGGGGAGTAGCCAGAAAATGAATTTTGTATACACAGCTCTGTTTGTAACCTCCTGCCTCTGTACTCTTTCATTTTAACAGTGCTGCTGATAGGTAATGCAAAGCCGTCTTGAGAATAGCTTTTGCAACACACTATTTCAGTACTTCAGGTCAGTTAATTCTCTGCATGAACCCAAACCACAAACAAACAAAAGCCATGGAACTTGAAAACACTAGACAACTATAAACTAAGAGCAACCCAACAACTGACACAGGCAGGGCAACAATATAACCCTGCTCAGATAAGAACTGCTTGAAAAACTAAAAGGTTGAGCAGGCTGCCAGGCTATTGTCCATATAAGAAATCCTTTGCAGTGCTTCTTTCTTCTTCAGTGGAGCAGATATTCATAATTTATATTAGAGGGAGCTGAGAATTGGAAGCTCAAGCCTGTGGCCTGCCAAATTATTTATTTATTGAAAGAAAAGCTCCAGGCCTGTCTTTAAGGATACGTCTACACTGCAGAGTTTTTTCGGAAAAATGGCCATTTTTCTGAAAAAACTTCACTTACGTCCACACTACAATCGTGTTCATTCAGAAAAAAACTGAAAGAAGAGAAGGGTTTTTCTGACATTGGTAAACCTCTTTCTACGAGGAAGAAGCCTTTTTCCGAAAGTGCTTTTTTGGAAAAAGGCATGTGTGGACGGGGAAGGGAGAGTTCTAATTAAAGAAGAGGAAAGAAGAAAAAGCACAGGTGCCCTGGTGGCCACGCCTTCCTTAATAATCACAGCTTAAATGCGAGATAGCGTCCATTGAATGTGGATGCTATCTTTCGAAAAAGCTAATTGCTTTTTCGATGAGCTTTTGCTGTGTAGATGCTCTTTTTCAGAAGAAGTTTTTTCGGAAGATTTCTTCTGGAAAAGCTTCTTCTGAAAGAAGCCTGCATTCTAGACATTGCCCAAGGGTCTGATTTTAGTGTTAGGTCCAAACTTAACATCCTCCATTATTTAATCCATTTTGGCTGCAACCAAACATTTGTATCCAATAGCCAGTTTCGAAGATATTAGCCCAAAATGGCTGAAGTGTACTGAGCACAACTGACCATGCAAGAGATCCACCATTAAAAAGGAGAGAAATCTCATGAAGGCAGAAGATCTCAAAGCATCTCTACCATTTTGGGTTGGAAACCTTGCAAGAAAAGTTTGTGAGGTTTTGGCCAGCAGAACTGGATGGGTGGGGTCTTCTAAGCCAGCAGGGCCTGGGCTACTCTTTGCCCTTCGGTGCGGGGTCTGTCCGCCCCGTTGCAGGGTGACAAAGGCTAAATTAATTACCAGCTTGGAGCGCACAATACTAGCACAATTTGGCAGTATCATTTTGGGCTGAATGCATAAAAATGTCACTTCTCAGAGCAAACTGAAATCAGACCTGGAATCGAATGCTCAGTTCTAGGCACCACATCGCCAAGATGTTATTACCAGAAAAATACTGTTAGATTAGAGGGAGCTCAGTGAACAAGAATTACTAACGTGTCTAGAGGAATTAATCTACGGAAGAAAGATTAAAAGAATCAAACATGTATGTCTTAGCTAAGCAATTACTCAAAGGGAGAAGGTAATGGTCTACAAATATTTGAAAATGGAAAATAAGAGACAACTATATGAAAAGACCAAATAGCATGCCCATAGGAGGAGGTCCAAATCAGACCAGTGTGGAAAAAAACAGCAAAATGTTTCATTTCAGATTCTCTAAACTAAACATTTAGATTTCAGTTTAAATTAGTTTTCATGTCAACAATCAGTATTATTTAAGTCTTTTAAAATGCTTGGAATTGAAGTGTTTAGAGTGAGTTTTGTTGCTAGTTATTTTTCAGTTTTTATATTTCAGAATTTTTCATTTTCTGCCTCATGTTTAAAATTTTTTAGAAATCAATTTGTCCAGCTCTAATAAATAATTATTTGTTCTTATGCTTTGTGGACTCCTGTATTTCTTATCTGATATATTTCATGCTTAGTGGGCCATTCAAGTATTTGTTGCCAGAGTCCACCATTTCTCCTCGAACAAGACTCTGCTTCCCAAACCAATGTGAAATTTTGTTTTGTTTTTTCTTTTTTTTATAAACTTCTGTAATAAAGTTTGCAGATAATTGTGTATTAACACCTGCTGTCCTTCATTTTTAGAACGAGGACTTCAGTGTGGAGTGGTTTCTCATGTTACATGCTACAAGGTTATGGAATGCTTAAATTGGATGGCCTACTTGGTATTCTAGAAAAAAGCTTCTATTTATATTTCGTGCATTCATACACCAAATATGGGTGAACGCTTGCCTATTCTCAGTAGGAATGTCAGTATTACAGTAGGTCAATTGTATCTTTGAAGTATAGTAATCCTGATTTTCTGAAAAAGTTCAATAAAAAGTTAATTAAAAAAAGATATTCCTTGCAGTGGATAAGACTCACTCTCCTGGGATCCAGGAAGAGCAAGAGAGGAAAAAAGATTAACCTCTTCTCTCCCACAAGTGGTAGGAAAGAGGTGGCAGAAGGCAAGGAATACCATTTTAGACTTTGCACGGTATGAGAGCCCTACCATAAGGTAATAATCAAGAGGGTCAAAAGAGAAGACTCTCAGTAGATTGTGCATGCTTCATTGAGGTGAGTAGGTGTTGGCGCTAACAGGTGGTGAGTCTGGCTTCATGCCCCTAAAAGGGGCAGGGCCTCAGGTAGAAGGGGCGGGGTGGGGACAACCAGCCTTCAGCACTGCCTGGACCATGCTACATGCCCCTCTCAGCCAGTCCTTAGCTGGCCAGGGCTCCAGTGGTGATTTAAAGGGCTCCTGGCCACCAAGAGGAAGTTACTCACCTTCGTGCAGTAACGATGGTTCTCCGAAATGTGTGTCTCTGTGGGTGCTCCACTGTTGGTGTCAGGCTTGCCCAGGCACCGCAGCTCAGAGTTTTGATAAGCAATCATCAGCCGGACTGCGTGTGTGCAGCTTGCGCCTCAGGCCATTTGTGCCTTTTGATCTCTCGTGCAGTCCAGCTCCCGCCAGTTCCTCGAGTCCACCCCGGTATCTGAAAGATAAAATGGAGAATCCAAAGCGGGGACAAGGGGCGGGCAGTGGAGCACCCACGGGGACACACATCTCAAAGAACCATCGTTACTGCACAAACGTGAGTAACTTCCTCTTCTTCGAGTGGTGTCCCCGTGGGTGCTCCACTGTTGGTGAATATGTAGCAGTATTTAAGACCAAAGGAAAGTGGGTCTCAGATTCATGGTCTGACTATGGTAGATAGGACTGTGGAGGCCACAACTGTATCTTGTGCCTGAGAGTGCAAAATTGCATAATGTCTCATAAAGGTATCATGGGTGGACCACATCGCCACCCTACAAATGTCTTTAAGGGGAACCCCACATAGAAAAGCTGTTGATGTCGCCATAGCCCTGATAGAATGTACTGTTGGGTTCTGGGCAGAGGTTTGTTTCTTAGGACATAACATTGCCTACTGAAGATGGTGTACGGTGGAGTTGTCATTAGAGCCACCAACTTGCTTACCCTGCAGGCAGAAGTGATTGCTAATAGAAAAACCACCTTCAGTGACATCGTATGCAAAGAACAGGTAGCGAGGAGTTCAAAGGGGGGTATGGATTAAAGTATCCAGCACCATTTCCAAGTTCCACAGAGGTGGTGGTGGTCTGAGTGGTGGGTATAGATTAGAAAGACCCTTTAAGAGCATACTTGTAGTGGGGTGCATGAAGACTGAGAGTCCTTGTATAGGTTGATGAAAGGCAGCGATAGCAGCCAAGTGCACCTTTATTGATGCGAGGGCAAGGCCAGAGTCTCTAAGGGTATGTCTACACTACCACCGTAGTTCGAACTAGGGTGGTTAATGTAGTCATACGAACTTGCAAATGAAGCCCGGGATTTGAATTTCCCAGGCTTCATTTGCATGTTGCCAGGCGCCGCCATTTTTAAATGTCCGCTAGTGCGGACTCCGTGCCCGCAGCTACATGCGGCACGGACTAGGTAGTTTGGACTAGGAAGTCTACCTAGTCTGTGACGCGTGTAGCCGTGGGCACGGAGTCCGCACTAGTGGACATTTAAAAATGGCGGCGCCCGGCAACATGCAAATGAAGCCCATTGATGTTTTTATGTTGAGGGAGTTTAGACTGGTGCTGAGCGGTATCGACAACCAATGAGTTGGGCTGTGGATGTGCAAATGGGAAGTCAGCACCATTCTGGGGGACAAAGTAGCTTTTGTCAGCCCTCTTATTAGTGGGGGCATGGAGTCAGGAGTCTGCCATTTCTCATCTGCTGACTCCATAATAGCCTCATCTATTGGTATAGAGATCCTACCCCTCTGGGAGGGCTGCAAGTTTTTAAGGAGCCTGTGTTGTTTTTGTGGCACCTCCGATAATTGAATATCCTGCGAGGCAGCAACTCTTTTGAATAAGTCCTGGAATTGCCTGAGATCATCAGGTGGAGACTGGTCCCCAGGTACAACAGCCTCATCAGGGGATGATACGGATTGATCCGTTGGAGAAACATTAGGTGGTTGTTCATCTATTTCTGAGAGGTGTGTCTCCTCCAGTTCTGAATACTGAGTTGTGGATTGGGGTCCCGGGGATGCCGGTGGTAATCGTTGAGCCTGGTCCTGAGTAGGGGAAGCTGAAGGTGCTCGACATCTGGGATAGCTTCAGCTATGCATATAGTGATTCTTTTGGTGATGATGGCTTTGAACAGAGTCTTGCAGCGAATAATGTCGGTGGTGAACTGGGCTGTAGCGACTGTATGGGGAAGAGTGTCTAGAAGAGACTCTGTATCTATAATATATTCATTAGTGTCTGTAGGGCGAAGGTGGAGGGGAGTATGATGCATAAACCCTATAAGGTGAAGGGAAAAGGTCATATCTAGACCTGTATCTGCCATGTCGATGTGCCCTGTCTCCATCTTTTCTGGTTAAGTATGGTGAGTGTGGTGGAAAAGATGCTGTTGGAGAGAAGGATAATGGCTCTGGGCTTAATTGTGACTTAGGGTCAGACACGTGAGACGCTTTCTTTAGGATTGGAGGTTTTGGAGGGCTGTATGGAGGCAACAAATGGTTGATCTTGTGGGAGATGAAAGCAGCACCAAGCCCTCCCGTGCCGATGGTGACGGTACTGAGTCTGACCGTGCGGATGCAGGTGGTGCTGATGAGGTCAGTTCTGGGTGCGCCCGCGCCACTGGTGCCAGTGCTGATGTGACCGTAGGTGTGGTGGGCACCTGGTCTGCCGGTGCTGGGCCAGTCAGTGCCTATAGGCGCTTCGGTGATGGCGCCAATATTGTAGATGGTGACGGCACCAATGTATTCGGTACGGTTGCCGGTGGTGCCAAGTGACAGACTATTATGGCGGTTGGCGGCACTGAGATCAGTTTTGCTGCGATTTCGGCTCTGAAGCCAATTTTTGCCTTGGCAAAGTAGTGCCTGAGGTGCCTGGTTTGTCGCCTAAGCTCACTCTATGCGAAGGCAGGAACCGAGCCAGAGATGGCCATTTTCAGACTGGACCAGACAGCAGTGACGCAGCTCTCTTTTTCTGTGATGAAGGAGACCGGATGACATTTCCGCCGGTTGAAAGGCTTTGTCAAATAATATCATTTTAAGCCTTATCTCCCTATCTCACCACGCCCTCCAGCAGCAGCCCGTGAGCCTAGGCAAACTAGGCAGTTGCTTAGGGCACTGCTGGCTCGGGCGCCCTATGAGGTTGATGGCTGTGCAGGAGGAGGTGCCGATCGTGCCTCTGCCTAAGGCGCCAGCTGCCACAGCCACCCTCGGGCCGCTCCTGGCGCCCTCACAGTGGGTTTGGGACAAGGGGTGTACTTTTGCGGGATATGCACCTCACTGAGGCACTTAATGCACTCCATGTGGCTGTCTGAGGCAGGCATGGCTTCTCTACAAGTGACGCACTTCTTAAAACCCGGAGAACCAGGATTTTTAGTACTAAGTCTAACTTCAACTAGAAATACAAGAACTTTTTTTTTAAACAAACTGCTAACTAACTATGAACTATTAGCTAACTAACAAGGAAACTATGCCTAAAACACTTTTCTTTTGACTCCTGACAGAGATCTGTGAGGCGGTTGAGCTCGCTCCGTCTACAACCGCGGGTAGTGAAGAAGCAACTGGCGGGAGTCCGACCACATGAGAGATCAAAAGGCACGAACGGCCTGAGTTGCAAGCCGCACATTTGTGGTCCGGCTGATGACTACTCAACAAAACTCCAAGCTGCGGCGCCAGGACGAGCCCGACACCGACCCTACGTCTAGTCTACAAGCTTCTTTCAAAAGAGGCTTTTTTGAAAGAATCTTTCAAAAAAGACTCTTTCGAAAGAGAGCGTCTAGACTACAGCCACTTTTTGAAAAAGCAAGCCACTTTTTCGAAAGAGAGCACCCAGATAGTCTGGATACTCTCTTTCGAAAAAGCCCTGTTTGCATTCAAGAGCACTTTCAAAAAAAAGGCGTTCTTCCTCATAAAATGAGGTTTACCGTGGTCGAAAAAAACTGCTGCGTTCTTTCGATTTACTTTCAAAAGAACGTGGCGGCAGTCTAGACGCAGGAGAAGTTTTTTCGGAAAAAAGCTACTTTTTTCAAAAAAACCCTGTAGTCTACACACACCCCAACAGTGGAGCACCTATGGGGACACCACTTGAAGAAGAACATGAATTGCCAGACCCTGGGGCAGTTGTGTCTCCTGCCCCCTTCCATCAGCAGGCCTGGTTACAGCTTACAGGGCATTAGAAAAGGAACGTACATTTATATTTGAATTGCTGATGTATTATACATGCACGGCTTCTGTTCCCTTTTTAAATTACAGAACATTTGAGGGATAGGCTAGTCTTATTGATGAACTGAATAAGGACCCAGAATATCTGGGTTCAATTCCCAGCCCTGTCACAGATTTAATATGTTGCCCTGGGCAGATCACTTAATCTCTCTGAATACCTCAGATCTCTATCTGGGGACATTTTTCTGCCTTGTTCATTTTAATTATAAGTTCAGCATAGCTGGGAATTGTGCAGAGAGGGATGCTATGAAGTTATTTATGCTAATTTGTGAAGACTAGAAAGTATGCCTAGTGGTTCTGCCACACAACCTGATGCAGACATCCCAAACCTCAGGGTAATGAGAACTTTATAAGCACTCCAAGTGGCTGTTCACATGTTTATGTTGTCATTCAGTTCTACCCTGAATCCATCTATCCAGGGTATAAACAGTCTTTTCTAATTTGGAGTCCAGTAGTTATATGGGAAAGAACAATATAGTTGGTCTCTGGGTGAGCTGAGCTACAATGAATTGAAGAACCACCTCCTGGTCTCTCTAGCTACTCTTGTAATATGACATCTGCAATACCATTCTGGTTTATGTAGTATAATAGCCAACAAAACTTGTTTTCCCCCCAGCTTGTCCAATTATCTAGTGGGCACTAGTTTGGTATATCAACTTAAATGAGAATGAAAGTAAGCTGCTTCATTGCCAGGACTGGGTGAGCGTGGAAGAGGAAAGAAAGTAATATTTCTAGTTGTGACAATGACATTTGTAACTAGAGAGATTGTTTCTGTCTTGTAACCTACAACAGAATGAAAAGCTGAAGTTCTCTAGCAGACACTGCTTGAGCAGTTATGAATGACAATCTAGAAGAGCACTCTTCAAAGCTGTACATAGACAGTTTGACAAGCTGACACCAAATGCGATATTCTTCTAATTGATTCTTCTAATTAATGAAATTGATTTTTTTGCAGTGTTCTTTCTAACTGGGTTGCTAAGGGCTAGCATGTTGGTGTGAAAATAAAATAAGGCTCAATCAGAAAAGGATGAAGCTCTCAAAGCTGGTTTAGGCACAAAAGTGAAGGAGAGCATAGAATAGTGGCTTCATACTAGAAACATCCTAAAGTGCTTCAGAAAGCAGTAATTAGGTTGGAAAGTGGCTCATCCTTTACGTACTTCTCAACTCAGACTAGAATTGCCAACTTTCTAATTGCACAAAACAGAACGCCCTGGCCCCAACCCTACCCCTTCTTAGGCCCCACCCCTTGTCAGAGGCTCCACCTCCACTCACTCCATTCCCCTCTCTCTGTTGCTTGCTCTCCTCCACTCTCACGCAGGCCACGCCTACGCTACAAATAAGATCTAAGCAGCTGCAGTCGATCTTCCGGGGTTCAAATTAGCAGGTCTAGTGAAAACATGCTAATTTGAACTGAGAGGATGCTCCTGCTGTCGATGCTGGTAGTCCTGCTTCTACGAGGAGTAAGGGCAGTTGAAGGGAGAGTGTGCTCCCTTGGACTTCCTGCAGTGATGATGGCGCCAAAATTTGAGTTAAGATACTTCGATTTAAGCTACGCAATTAATGTAGCTGAAGTTGCGTATCTTAATTCAAACTCCTCCCCTGGTGTAGACCAGGGGTCGCTTGCTCATTTTCACAAAGCTGGAGCATGGAGTGGGAGGAGGCTCTGGGCTGGGGCAGGGATTGGGGAGCAGGCTCTGGGGTGGAGTCAGGATTGAAGGTTTTGAGGTGCAGGAGAGAATTGAAGGTTGGGGGGGTGGAACTGAGGGTTTCAGAGGGGCTCCAGGCTGGGGTAGGGAGTTGAGCTGCAAGAAGGGGTGCAGGGCTTTGCGTGATGCTTGCCTTGGGGGGCTCCCTAGAAGAGGCAACATACTCTTTGGCATGTAGGTGCAGGGGTGGCCATGTGGCTCTGAGTGGTGCCTGCTGCCTTTGTTTGCAGGTACCATTGCCATGGTCCGATGGGCTGTGGTTCCCAGCTAATGGGAGCTGTGGAGTCAGGGCATTGGGTGGAAGAGCACGCAGAACTCACCCGGCTGTCCCTCCATCTAGGAGCCAGTGAGACGTGTTGCTGCTTCTGTGAACCATGTGGAGCCAGACAGGAAACCTTCCAGCCCCACCAACCACAATTTCAATGCAGGAGGGCTGACCAATGCCACATTTTTGACCGGACATTCCCAGACACCTGGACACCCAACCCAGACACTATCTTGCACATTAGAACCTGTTTTTTCTAAAGAGCGGATCCTACTGGCCAGGACACTGGAATCTGTCCCAGAAGGGCTAACTTCTGTTCCCAAGTCCATCAGAGATAATGTGAGCCAGCGGATTGTAACGAGCCACCCCACAGAATACAACAAGAATGGGCATCTTGCAACCAGCTTCACTGGCCCATGTTATAAAATGCAGGCCAGACTTCTCTCCTTTCACATGTATGAAATGAAGACAGGACTATAGTGGCAGAAAAGTCATGAAAAGTAACGTTTCCACAGAACACTGAATTCCCTTAGCATTCTTACACTCGGAGAGAGGGAGTAAGTCCATAGCAAACTGGACTGTAAGTCTAAGTGCTCCAGCCTGTCACATACTAAGGCCATGTCTACACTACACAGAAGATCAACACTGTCAATCTTCTGGGGTTCGAATTGGCGGGTCTATTGAAGACCCGCTAAGTTGAACCGAGAGGGCTCCCCTGTTGACGTCAGTAGTCCTGCTCCTCACGAGGAGTAAAGGAAGCCAACAGTAACATTTGCTTCCACCTCCCGCTGTGTGGATGGCCCGAAAACCTGATTAAAGATACACTGACTCCAGCTACATAATTAACATAGCTGGAGTTGTGTATCTTAAGTTGTCTTTCCCCTTTAGTGTATCCCAGGCCTAACTGTCAACGGGGACCCTACCATTGTGCGCTAAAATTTTCTCGGTGCATTTTGATCTACTGCCACTAGGAAAATTTAAGAACATGGTACCAGGGTTCACATAGATAGCTAGTGCATGGCAGGCTAGTAAGCTGTAGGCTTACATCCCAGCTTGCCATGCACTAACTCTTCATATAGACAGAGCCTCAGTATAACTGAGTCTAACTTATAACTCTGAATGTGACCTACCATCTCTTTACTTTCTTCATAAGGTTCACTCAGTCCTCACTTTGAGATATCATGGGGAAATATTCTCCTATTGTATTTCAGTCTCCAGGCTCGGAAGACACTTCTGCTTTGAGACATGGATACTGAATGAAAATGTAAAGATAAAATAAGAACAGCGGGGTTTCATTATCACTTTACATTTCCTTTCTCCACAGCTGCTGCTGGACTAGAGCCCAGGAGTTCCAGAAAAGACCACCGATGTGTCTCCACAGAATTCCAGCACCACAGTAACATCTGGAATCCCTGAAGTATCCCCACAGTAGGAGGTCAGAGACATGAAGCAAAAGAATGAGCTACAGCAGCTGCAATGTTATCCGGGCAGAAAGGACAAAAATAATTTATCTTTCTGTTATAGAGGATGGTAGCACCAGATCACTAAAGAACAGATCAACACTATGGCGCGAGGCACAGAGAATGGACAAATAGAATAAATCTCTAATGGACAGAGTAGAAAATTAGCAAGAGAAATGGGCTGTTTAGTAGCAGTGGAAAATGCCTCAGTGGAGAATCCTCTGAAAGAAGCTAAGGTGGTGAGTTTTCAGTCTGGATGAGATAAGCCTAGTGTTTAGGAGCTGAGGTAAAGAAAGAATGAGGACTAGGATCTGGATCCCAAGGTTCCAGACTCTCTCATGATCCGTCAGTCCAAAGTGAGATCAGATGATCTCAGCATTTTTTAACCAATCTGGACTCAGTAGTTCATTGTTTTGTTCATATCTAAACAAGAAATGGGAATTTGCCTTCTTTTAGTTTTGTGTGTCACTCAAATTTCATGGAAGATTTCAGATCTAAGCATTAGAATCCAAACCTTCTGAGACCCAGTTAGGGGTTCATGCTGCCATGATACACTTACCGATGATACTTATTTCTTCTGTATCAGAAATCCTGGTCTGTTCAAGGTGGAATTTTCTTAGAATCCTAAAGCAGAAGAGAGAACTCAATGTGCCTCACTTAAGAGATTGCAGAAGGATATGATCATCATGCAGAAGGAGAATATTAAAAGGATCACTAATATAACCAAATATATGCATCTTGGACATAAAAAAAATCTGCAATTAGAAAGTAACAGTTTTGATCTCTCAATAGTGCTGATTTATTTTGGAAAAATATAGGAAGTAAAAACAAATAGTTTGTAAGAAAAAGCAAAACATTGAGGCTGTAGGCGAGAGAAAATTAAACTGGAAAGCAAAATAATTACTGGTAGACAGCAATGTTTCCTCTAATCTTTTCTATCCATATGTGGATTTTTTTCCATCCACGTGTGGAATACATTTTATATGTGTTTGCTCTGAACCTGTGAATCCAGACAGGAGTAATGATCCACCATCCATCAAGAAGGACTATCAAAACTAAGTGGGCCATTGCGAAACATCACAACACTAAGACTTGATTAATGGCCCTTCCTATTCATTGAGGCTGTGTCTGCCTTGAAAGGATATAAACCTTCTAGCTTCAGGGCATGAGCCAAGCACTTTGACCAGCTCATGAGTATTGGAAAGAGACTTCTCCTATGGACAGGTTTTCAACAATTGTCCAAAGATTCTGGTATTGGTCACTGTCAGAGCCAGGATACTGGAAAGAACTGATTGCTTCTCTATCTGCTCTGGCAATTCCTATGTTCCTGTCTGGTCTCTCCAGAGGCGACCAATGCAGTTTCTTAAAGAATGGTGCCTGGTTTTCTGCTACACTTTTGCTGTGCAAAATGGGCTCAAGTGATTCATGGCCACTGTTGCACCATGTTGTGAACAAAAACATGCCTTTCAACCCATGCACTTCTGCCTCTAGAAAACACTGTATCAAACTGAACAAAACAGGCTCAAAGGCAAAGTGAAATATAAACATTTTCTCATACAAGTGAAATGGGAAGTAAGTGGGAAAACATTTAGGAAGGGTAATAGTGTATTCTACTCCCTACTGGGTGGTATCCCCTTGTGGTAGTTCTGGGGATTAGCTCTGCCTCATTCTGCACTCCTTTCTGGTCTTCCTCCATTGCTGCTCTCCTTCCATGGGTGGAGCTTCAGTACAGCTGCTTTGTGACTTAGTCCACTAGCCAGGTCCCCCATGATTTCCCCTTCCTAGGAGTCCCTCAAAATCTCTCCACATGAGCACTATCAGGCAGTCCTCATGCCCACTGCCATGACTATGTCACTTCCACAGTCACTCAAGCACTTCTCTCATTCACTATACGAAGCAGAACCACTCTGTAGTGGATGGCAGGGGCCCTTCGGCCCACCCTCCAGTGCAGTTAAGCAGTTAAGATCAGGGACTTCACCAACCCAACTGCTCTCTTCCCTAGACTACTTCCTACTATCTTCTTGAAGCTCCTCCTTCATCAGCTTTCCTAATCGTACCCCTGTCTGACAGGCCACGAAAACCCTTCCTCATGGGTTCCTATCCCATTTCTCAGCGGTTTTTATCTCCCCTTCCTTTTCCTTAGGTAGAGAGATTGCAGACTTCTCCCATCCCACTCCGTTACCAGACTCATGACTTTATAGAAGCCCCACCTGTTCCCATGCAGGTAAGCTCCTTTTTAATTAGCACCTCCACATAGCTTAATTCTCCCCCATTTGCAGTTCAATTGGTTGAGTGCGCTGTCCTGGCCTAATTCAGCTCTTGCTGGACCAGTGTGGGGAGCACACCCCAACACAGAAAGTCACATCTCTGTGGGTGCCATATCTGTAAGCACTACTCTGGCAATATCCATAGAAGCCCGTTACACTTAGGCCTATGGTCTGTGCTACAGAGTTTGTGCCCTACAGATGTATGTCTCAGAGCAGCCAATACAATCTGTAAGCATAAATAAAATAATTTGCCTTCCAAGGTCTTTTTTATCATTATAGCTTTTTATTTGTAAATAAATGGTGCAAGTGTCGGGCAAGGTAGCCCGTGCCAAATGTCTCAGGCCATTGCTTTTGCACACCGCCATGATCTGCTAGATAAGCATGGGCCTCTTCCAAGAACAATGAGTGGTAAGAGTTCTCTGACAAAGGCTTGTAACATCTTCCTTTTCCTCAGTCCTCCAGTTATACACTGAAAGTGCTCAGAGAGCAGCCATCAAATGTTTGTTACAAATTCATTCCTTTTGGAATATTTCTCTCTGGGCACTTCCACCACAACCATCTCTTCTGTGCTTTCTGCTTTTGTAAGCAGAGAAATGATGCATGCTCACACTAACTACTATGCTATTAGAGAAGAGATCTGGTGCTATAGGATGACATGCTGAACTCTCATTATACCAGGATAGGCCCTGAACATATTTATCACCTTTTATTTGTGTGCATGTACTTTGCAGCGTTGAATTGCAGTTGTCAGTTATGTCAGCTGAGAAAGGCAGCACTGTTGAAAAGATGCAGGGCTCTGCTTGTGTAGCGTATGAAACTGAATTTTAGTGCACAAAGGAAGTGACAGCCTTGGATACTGAACACCGGCTGTGTCTAGACTGGCCAGTTTTTCCGGAAAATCAGCCGCTTTTCCGGAAAAACTTGCCAGCTGTCTACAGTGGCTGCTTGAATTTCCGCAAAAGCACAGACTTCCTACTGTAAGAAATCAGTGCTTCTTGCGGAAATACTATTCTGCTCCTGTTCAGGCAAAAGTCCCTTTTGCGCAAAGCTTTTGCGCAAAAGGGCCAGTGTAGACAACTCAGATTTGTTTTCCGCAAAAAAGCCCCAATCGCGAAAATGGCGATCGGGGCTTTTTTGCGGAAAAGCGCATCTAGATTGGCACGGATGCTTTTCCGCAAAAAGTGCTTTTGCGGAAAAGTGTCCATGCCAATCTAGATGCTCTGTTCTGAAAATGCTTTTAACGGAAAACTTTTCCATTAAAAGCATTTCTGGAAAATCATGCCAATCTAGACGCAGCCAACATCTTTATATAGACATAAAATTGATGCAACTGGTACGTTTGCATTGTTACTCTTTGCAGCTTTCACCGGGCCCGGGAGCAGGTCCAGTCCTAACCAATTAGCAGCCCCAAGCGACCGTGCAGCTCACTTTTTTTTTGTCAAGAAAAAAAAGAAAAAAAGGGGATCGGGGAGTAACCAGGGAAACCTGAGGGGAGGATTCGGGAGGTTGGGACGAAATGCAGTCACGGCCCGCCCCTAAGACTGGGTCAGTCGGTGGCCCTTTGAAAATGGCAGCCCTGGGCAACCACCCAGTTCATCCACCCCTAAGACTGGCTCTGCCCGGGAGATACCATCTCTGTGATTGAGAAGGTATTTCATTCTCTGTATCAGTTCAGTTCTTGGCCTATTAATAACATGGATTCTTTCCTAAAAAGAATTATACTGAGAATTATGAGACTTTGAATTCCTCTCAGACAGACCATGATGCAGTCTTTTAACTGCTCAAGCAGGTAACAAACTAACCAACAAACAAGATACTCAGGTGCAAATTAGGGCCAGATTTTCCAGTGTTCCCCACTCACAACTAAATGCAGCTTTTCAGAAGAGCTTAGCTCCCACTTAGGCACCTAAACAAAAGGTGGATTTTCAAAAAAGCTCAGCTCCTCATGTTACGACACTTATGGCCAGATGTTCAGTGAAGATCAGCAGCTAGTGCGCTAAGCTGTCTTCATTCTGGTGTTTAAACAGGAGTTGAGCTCAAATCTAGCCTTTATTACAAGGGTGGGCAAATACCAGCTCATGAATACTGGTGGGCCACAACTGCTATATTTACCTGCGCCTCTGCAGGAGACAGTGATCGCAGCTCCCACTAGAAGCTACCTAGCTGCCATCTATTCATGTGAGCAACAAATCAACCCTCTGAAGAACTGGCTCCTGCATGGCCACTGAAGTTGAGGGGTTTGCATGGCCATAGGAGTTTACCAACATAGATCCTGTTGCAAAATATGGTCCTTTCTTCTGTGAGCTCATACTTCAGTTAGGTACGCTCAACACTGATATCGTCAAATAAAAAACTGTTTCTCACATCCCTGGTTTAGCTTGACATTTAATTAAAACACCACACTAGTCCTCTTCTCTTTTCCCTTTGATAACTGTACAGTTCTGATGCGCTTTTTTTTTTAAAAATCATGCTGGCTCTGAATACAAAAATCATTGCCTTGGAATGCAAGGCAGGAATGCATCTAAGGAAAGCCTAAAGCTGTGCATTGGGTGTACTGTCCCACCTAGTGACACTGAGACCACTGACAGAGCATAATGAGTCTGCTGTACTGCCTTAGCTAATAGCCAGCTGGTTATTAGGATTCCTATTCTGAACTACAGGTACACCTCGTGCGAACTACCTAGTTCGAGCCCCGTGTAGCCGCGCTGCACGGGGTTCGAACCAGCGGGGTTTTAAAAATGGCGGCTCCCCGCTTATGCAAATGAAGCCCGGGAAATTCAAATCCCGGGCTTCATTTGCAAGTGCGGTATGCCTACATTACCCTCCTAGTTCGAACTAGGAGGGTAGTGTAGACATACCCCCATACACTAAGTTCCAGAGTTCCCAGGTTTGATTCTACTTGTCAACGTTACACATATCCCTAGCCAGCATGGTTTCCACAGGAATCCCTACATGACATCCATGTGTTAGCCTTGGTGGGAAATTCAGAGACAGCCATGCTATAAGGCCAGAGTAAGAAATTCTCTTCCAAAGCAGCATCACATAGCACGCAGAAGAATGTAGGAATACTGCTCCACTGGGGCCATCTCAGAAACAGGATCTTTCCTGCTTCCTTGTAATTATGCAGTTACAGATGTATGGAGTTTATGACATCAAATACACAAGTATTTCACTAATTTCACTGGTGAGTATTTCAGAGGTCAGAGAGTCAAAATGACCATTTTTCATCCCTTTAATGGTCAAGAGCACAGGCAGTAATTCCTACGATTGATCAGTTCATTGCATTTTTAATCATCTGGCATGGCAGTGATGAAGTGCAATACAAATATAGCGAAATGCCTAAGATTCCAAATCTGCAGGGTGATCGCATTTGCACTGTCACCTTCCTTCTCCTCCCTAAAAACTGAAGGAATCTCTTGGAACACATGTGAAACCCTTGTGACTAGATACAATGGACCAGGCAGTCAGGAATTGTGGCATGTCTACAGTAGGAGTGGTTTGATTGGAGGCACTGTTACCACTCCCTGCTACTGAGCAGAGAAAGTTGAACCTGGCCTCCCTTTGCTCCAGGTTGGAGGAATTATTGGGTACATGCTGGGCTGGAATTCCTTTTTATGCTAACTAGGAAAATAACCCTGCTCCTTCCTACATTTACTTTCCTGTGACATTCTGGCTTAGTAGTTTCTCTAGAAGTATTTTTCTTTAAAGGGTTTAATCAAAAATGGCTTATTTAAAACTTTAAATACTGATTCTCATTTATACTAGGGTACACCACAGGCAACACCATCACACTGGGAGGTGTACCCTAGTATAAATGAGAATCAGTATTTAAACCTTCACATTCCTACCATTAACATCAATAACAAAACTCTCATTGACTTCAGGGAAGCATGAAGAAGTTCAGGGCAGAAATCCTGGCTCCATTCAACAAAACCCAAACAGACTCCATACCTTTTGGGCTCACCCATTGCTACCCCTCTCATCCACCTAGATAATTTTACCTCTCCTTAGGAGTGCCCTATTTCTTAGTATCATAGAATCATAGAACTGGAAGAGACCTCAGAAGGTCATCAAGTCCAGCCCCCTGCTCTAGGTAGGACCAATTCCAACTAAATCAACCTGGCCAGGGCTTTGTCAAGCCGAGACTTAAACACCTCTAGGGATGGAGACTCCACTACTTCCCTAGGTAACCCATTCCAGTGCTTCACCACCCTCCTAGTGAAATAGTTTTTCCTAATATCCAACTTGGACCTCTCCCACCACAACTGGAGACCATTGCTCCTTGTTCTGCCATCTGTCACTACTGAGAACAGCCTCTCTCCATCCTCTTTGGAACCCCCCTTCAGGAAGTTGAAGGCTGCTATCAAATCCCCCCTCCTTCTTCACAAGGAGAGTCCTAGCTTACAAAAAGCCTTAAGCAGGGGGACTATGGGAAATGGAATTTGTTGTTGTTTTAAGAGTCCGGTGCCATTTCATGAAGTGAATTGTAGCTCATGAAAGCTTATTCTCTAATACCCGAATAAGTGCCACCAGACTCCTTGTTGTTTTGCTGAAATAGACTAACATGGCTACCACTCTAAAATTTCCTGTTTTAGTTTTCCAGGAAGTATCACTGATTTGATACCTCCAGAAATCAAGTGCTGACATTTCACTACACTTATTCACAGCCTGGAACACTAAAATATGTGGTAACCATTTTTTTTTTTGCCCACTTGGAGAAACATTTTAAAATGCATACACCTACTTATTAGATTTAACCCGCCTTCTACTCTTACTTGTGACATAAAAAAATTCATAAAATCCAAATCCACAAAATGATAACAGGCTTTTAAACAAATAAGCATATTTCTCTAAAAGAACTTAGATCTGCTAAATTACTTGTATAGCAATGTGGTAAATCAGCCCACAGACTAAGTGATACTTGATAGAAAGCACTAGCTGGATATAAAAGCTTATGTTTCCAGGATGCAGCCAGCCCTAATGTTTGCAAAGCTAAGACTTGCTATTTAACATGTTGAATGTGCGTTCCATTTTTACTTTCTTGCTGCTGCAAGCATCTCATGTCAGCATTCCTTAGAGGCTGCATAATGCACATAGATGCTTATCTTTAGTTTCCTTGTCATCACCCAGACCAAAACCAATGGAGGGACTCAACACTGGAGGGACCATTAGTTTAATCAAACAGACCGGCTGCTGCACAAATGTGACGCCAAGGAAGACTGAAATGGGTTGAGGCTTTTTTTCTCAAACATAAAAATTAGTTCCCAGAAATTTGATGCAGAAGGAGATAGTTTTAGCATCAGCAAAATCATGTCAGGTAATGAAAACTTTGCACCCGAGGTGTGAACATTTTTCAGCTTTGTTTTTTTCCCTCTCATTACACTGCTCTACAGCCAAAATACTTCTGAAATAAATGTAGTCAAACTTTACTAATTCTGGGTCACTGACAACGAAAATGATGCTTAAAATTGTTGATTGGCTCTAATTTTCAAGATACGCTATTGGGTCAGTATATACGACCCTTGACTTGTGAATGGCGGAGGATAAGTGAGTTATAAAGGGAAGGGATCTCAATTTAAACCAGAAATGACTAAAATACATCTTTGACTGGATCTATGAATAAATCTATGATTGGGTTTGGACAGTACTTGCTTTTTAGGCAAAACAATGAATGATGCAATCTGAAGCTGGTATTGCGTCATACATGATATGAATTGCATTATGTTATTCCTAGAAGTCATGGATGTTTTGCTGCATAATGGCAATGTTTTGCCATCAATTCCAGTTGGTCATGCAGTCCATATGAAGGAAACCTATGACAACATGAAACAACTTTTGAGGTGCATAAACTATGACCAACATCAGTGGCAGCTTTGTGGCGATTTGAAGGTTGTTGCTCTCTCGCTTGGTCTGCAGACTAGATATACAAAGTACTGCTGTTTTCTCTGCGAATGGGATAGTCGTGCAAGAGATTCCCACTACATCAAGATAGATTGGCCACTCCAACAGTCATTGGAGCCTGGGAGGAAAAGTGTTCAGCATCCACCACTTGTTGAATCAAGGAGGATTTTGTTACCACCCTTACACATCAAGCTGGATCTGATGAAGAACTTTGTCAAGGCCATGGACAAAACACAAGCAGCTTTCAAGTACCTCCGTGGAAAATGTCCAAGGTTAAGTGAAGCTAAGATAAAGGAAGGTGTTTTTGTTGGTCCTCAGATTCGTGAACTTCTTCGAGAGGATGCATTTGACCATGCACTGTGTGGCAAGGAAAAGATGGCATGGAAAGCCTTCCAGTTATTGGCAATAAATTTTCTCGGAAACAAGAAGGCAGACAACTACAGGCTGTTGGTGGAAAACCTCCTCAAGGCATATAAAAGCCTTGGTTGCTACATGTCACTAAAGATACATTTTTTGCATTCTCATCTAGATTTTTTCCACCGAACTGCAGAGCAGTGAGCGACGAGCACGGTGAGCGATTTCACCAGGACATTGCAACAATGGCGAAACGCTATCAGGGCAAATGGAGCCCATGAATGCTTGCAGACTATTGCTGGACAGTGACAAGAGATGCTCCATTTAATGAATACGAGAGACAAGCCAAGAAGCGCCGAGTAGACACTGAATAGGACTAAACTATGTACATAATAGTTTTTTGCCTTTTGTTTCATAATAAATTGTATTTATATAACCCTTTTGCTGATTTTTAAAGTATTACATTAACATGACAGGTGAAATATTGTCATGTAAAGCAACTATAATCACATGAAAAGACCTAGGTTACACAATATACATAGACGTAAAATGTAAAAAGTTAAATATCTTGGAAACAGTAGCCAATCAGTTGTTTTAATTGTCATATTTGAATTCAGCACATCAAAATACATAATAAATAGCACATTTTATCTCTGAAGCAGACGACTTCTAAAAAATTGTGTTATAGGAATTTTCTCAAGGTCCACGAAAACATGGTTCACTCTCCCAGATTGAGCTAAATCAGGAATAATGACAGAAAACAACTGTTGTCCTTCCCACTGTATGACCAATTGGGCCTTGCCTCAAAGGACTGGAGTTTTAGATGGCAGCAGTGCAGGGATGTGAGAGGAGGAAACCCTTCTAGCACTCCTCACCCACCCCCGACCTTGTAGGCATTAAGGCACAGGTAGGGCCAACATTAATCTGAATGAAAGCAGTGGGACTGCAAGTAGGAGGGAGAGCTGTAGGGCTCAAGCTCCTAAAGAAATTTTCATGAGAGACGACACAAACTAGTGATTGACTACTATAGAGATCCAGTTTCCAGAATTCATATTTCTATGGTGTACTGCACCAAGCCCTTTGGGTTCAATGGAAGTCTGTTGTGGAAGAGCTGGAATATCTGTTACTTCCATCTGTTAATGGAAGCTTTTGTACAGAACATGACAGCAGAAGCTCAATAATCATAGAATCATAGGACTGGAAGAGACCTGCAGAGGTTCAGTCCCTTACACTCATGGCAGGAGTGGGTATCAGTTAGACCATCCATGGCGGGTGTTTGTCTAACCTGCTCTTAAAAATCTCCAATGACTAATCACTTCCAGTGGCTGAAAAGCATCTAAAAGTATAACCCTCTCTTATTCCCATCAGTAGGGGAGGTATATGCACCTCTTCCCTTATTTTAAATCACTTTTTGGTTAACATGGTCTGGTCCCACTGTAGTAAAAAATGGCTTTGAAAATCCAAGTCTAGAAACTCTTGAAGCCACTGAGGCTACTGGCATAAGCAGCGCTCGCCAGCTGTGCTGTCCGGCGATCTGCACGTGCACAGATCGTTCTGCGCATGTTCAGATCGCCCGAACTCGGCTCTTCCGGGTTGTAATCTACTCGCCACGGGCGAGTAGATTACATAGTTTGTCGAGCCCTGGGCATAAGTACAGAGTATGTGTGTAACAATGTAGCAAGGATAACAGTTGGGCTACCTCTACACTAAAGCACTATTTCGGGATACTGGAGGTATCCCGAAATGGATATTCAGTGTCTTTTGAGCACTCCCATTATTTCAAAATATAATGGGCTCGCTATTCCAACATCCCTGTAAACCTCATTCCACGAGGAGTAAGGGACATTTTGGAATAGCGATTTATTTCTAAATAAGTGCTGTGTAGACAGCACCAAATTTCAAATTTCAAAATAAGATCAAAATAAGATATGCAATCTGAGTAGCTCAAATTGCGCATCTTATTTCGACCTATGGTGCAGTGTAGATGCACTCTTATATAGACCATCAGTCCCTTCTTACACAGCTGGGTGGAGTCAGGGTGGAATATTGGTGCCATTCTCCCCAAAAAGGGAGAAGGAAATTGCCCCAGAAAGAGGGATGGCTAGCACAACTTACTGCCAACCTGGAGCACAGGGTAGCTCTGCGGCTGCATACGCCTAGATACTGCTGGCCTTTACTTAGCGTGGATTCTAAGGTTTGCAAGAGCACACAGGAATGTCTCATTATATATCTGACTTAATTGGAAAGCAGTTAAAAAGCACTTGCTTTCTCAATCCACTCTCCTGGCACCCAGTCTCTATGTGCCTCTCTTCCACATCTGTAAAATGGGAATAATACACATCTCCCTCCTGCAGGAGCATTGTGAGGATAAGTACACTAAGCCTACGTCTACACTGGCATGATTTTGCGCAAATACTTTTAACACAAGAGTTTTTGTGTTAAAGTATTTGCGCAAGAGAACGTCTACACCGGCATGTGCCTTTGCGCAAGAGATGTGCTTTGGCGCAAAAGCATCCATGCCAATGTAGACGCTGTCTTGCGCAAGAAAGCTCCGATGGCCATTTTAACCATTTGGCTTTCTTCCACAAGAAATTAACGTTGCCTGTCTACACTGGCCTCTTGAGCAAGAAGTAGTTGTGCAAGAGGGCTTATCCCTGAGTGGGAGCATCATAGTTCTTGCGCAAGAAGCACTGATTTCCTACATTAGAACGTCAGTGTTCTTAAGCAAGAACTCCCTGCCAGTGTAGACAGGCAGCATGTTTTTGCACAAAAGCAGCCGCTTTTGCGTAAAATCATGCCAATGTAGACACAGCTTAAAAGACTGTGGGGTTTTATTATTTTCCTTCTCTTCTGTATGCTTCTTTCTTAACCCCAAAGCAATACCTAGCTAAACATCTTATAGGCTTTGTCACTTGTAAATGAGCTATATATAGACCCAGGTTTTATTCAAATATCTTTTTTGTGTACTTACGTACAGCCCCTCATAAAATAGAGTAGTAATGCTAGCCTTTCACTGTGTTCCAGCTAAGACAGCATAAAAAGTGAATCTTTGTGTGTTAGCTATAGGCATTTTTTTTTTGCCAGCCAAATTGACCTTTTTTTTTAAATGCATAATGAAATCAATATGTACGTTTACAGATAAAGAAAACCAATGTATGTTGTAAAATATTCACTCAATTTACTTTTACATCTTACATCTCCATTTTGCTCTTTATGTCTCCTAATAAAAATATTTATTTTTGTGTTTAATATAATAAAAAGGAAAGCTCTTCATTCAGGTTTTATCAAGCTAGCACTTATTACTCCCATATGTCAGGATAACAGCCAAATCACTCTACCAGTTCATTCTCCTCCTCTTCATCTGATTAGGGAAAGTTTATTTTCTTTGCAACAAGCATGTACAAGGGAGTTGGCCCACCAGTCACCATTGGATAGAGAGGATAAAAAAAAATATCTACCAAAGTGATCTACAGGCAGTCCCTGGGTTACGTACAAGATAGGGACTATAGGTTTGTTCTTAAGTTGAATTTGTATGTAAGTCGGAACTGGTTCCAGAGTCAGCTGCTGCTGCTGAAACTGACCAGGGGCTGACTACAGGAAGCTGGAGGCAGAATTGCTCTGCCCCCAGCTTCCTGGAATCAGCCACTGATCAGTTTCAACAGCGGCTGAATCTCCAGCCTGGGACAGAACAGCTGGGCTGCCAGGTAGGTCCCTGCAGGACCAACCCGGCAGCACCCCAGCTGCTCTACCCCAGGGTCCACAACAAAAGCCTGATCTGCTGGGGGTGGGGGGCACACTAGCTGTGCCCCCCGCAGCAGACCAGGGACACGGGGAGCAAAGCCGCAGCGGCGGCAGGGTGCCGCACCTCTGAGGCTTTGCCAGAGCAAAGCCTCAGAGGTGCGGGACCCCTCCGCCTCCCCGGCTTTGCTCCAGGTGTCCCTGGTCTGCTGGAGATGGTCCCCAGCAGACCAGGGGCACCCAGAGCAGCTTTTCTCGCCCCGGAGGTCGAGGTGGTGGGACCGCTGCACTCTGGGCGGTCCCGCTGCCTGCGACCTCCGTGGCGAGAAAGCCCCGTTCGTAAGTGCGGATCCGACATAAGTCGGATCCGCGTAACTCAGGGACTGCCTGTATTGTGTTTATAAGGAGCAGAGGGTGGCTTTTCCCTCATGCATCAAATCAGAATGATCAAATCAAAATTAAAAGTCTATACCAGTGAAACAAGGCTTCCTGATTTCAGCTGCATTGTTGAGCTTGGACCTTTGCTCATGCCTGTAGTCCCATCACAGACTACGCTTTAGCAATAATTGAAAACAGTGGCCAAACAGCCATGGATTTCAATGGGACTAGGTTCAAAGCAAATAGGGCTACTTGTATGACGAAATCTTGCAAGACCAGATCCTTTAGCATTCATGTGTCTGAGTACACTGCAGTCTAGTTTCCATTTGGGATGACCATAAGGTTATATTGAATTGCATTTGACTTTAATGCATTAGTATTTACAGTAGGCTTTGTAATTGATGATTTTAAGAGAGACAAGCTCAAGTTATGAAATGGAGTTGGGTCCAGAGGTAAATGTTTCTAAAACTGGGATGGAGTGAGAGAGGCAGAAGGTAGGGGCTACGTCTTCACTACAAAGAAAAGTTGGAAAAAGATACGCAAATTGCGAACAGGGCAATTTGTGTATCTTTTTCTGCTTTTCTTCCAAAAAAAGCTTTTCCGACATTTGGCCCATCCACAGGGAGCCAAATGTTGGGAAAGAGCCCCTCTTTCGGAACATCCCTTCTTCCTCATAGAACAAGGTTTACAAAATGTGTGTGCTTTTCTGACATTTTTTTCAGAAAAGCGGGCACGTTCCTTGGACATGGCAGAGTTTTTCCGATATCCCAGAAAAGCTCTGTAGTCTAGACGTATCCCAGGTAGAGTTTTGAGGGGTTTTTAAAAAAGAATATTTAAATATTTTTACAAACATCAAATCCCTGATTTAGCCAATCACCTCTGCTCAGGGCAGAACATTAGTATATATTTTGTCAGGGAAACGTAAAGCACATGCTTAAGTGCAATCCAAAACAGAAAGGGAGTTAAACATGGGCTTAAGTACTTACCTAAGGGCTTGTTCCATTGAAACCCATGAGAGTTTGCTATTGAATTAAATGTCAGCAGAACAGGGTCTAAATGAATAGTAATAGAGAGGTAGCCCTGTTAGTCTGATCTTGCTAAAAAAAAAAAAAGGAAAAACTACGTAGCACTTTAAAGGTCTTTCAAGTTCTACATAGTTTTTCCTTTTGTTTTAACAGGGTCTAAATGAGATAGACTCTGATTTGGTAAAGGACTTAATGTTCCTGAATGTTTTACTGAATCATCCCCCTAACTGATTTACCTTCAAGCATTCTCTCTGAGGTAGATAACTATCTTTATTGTCTCTAGTTTATAAATAGGGAAACTGAGTCACAGACAAGCTGGGATTTGAAATAAGGAATTCCTGGCTCTTGCCACCCTATTTTAATCACTAGACGGTCTCATCTAGGGTAGATAATTTGGGGAAAATAAATGCAGCTTTTTTTCCTTAAGGTATAATATTTCAGGTTTTAACTTGAAACTGGCTGTGAAGGGCAGATGTACTAAAGGCAGGAAAAAATCCTTGAAGTGGCACATGAAAATAGATCTCACACTGAAAGGGAAAATGACCACCTGATTACACTGAGGCTATGCCTAGACTGCAGGCTTCTTTTGGAAGAAGCTTTTCCGGAAGAGATCTTCCAAAAAAACTTCTTCCAAAAGAGAGCGTCCACACTGTGGGTGTGTCTAGACTACATGCCTCCTTCGACGGAGGCATGTAGATTAGCCAGATCGGAAGAGGGAAATGAAGCCGCGATTAAAATAATCGCGGCTTCATTTAAATTTAAATGGCTGCCCCCATCTGCCGATCAGCTGTTTGTCGGGGGAGTCTGGACGCGATGCCCCGACAAAGAAGCCTTTCTTCATCGACACAGGTAAGCCTGGTTTCACGAGGCTTACCTGTGTCGATGAAGAAAGGCTTCTTTGTCGGGGCATCGCGTCCAGACTCCCCCGATCTGCCGACAAACAGCTGATCGGCAGATCGGGGCAGCCATTTAAATTTAAATGAAGCCGCGATTATTTTAATCGCGGCTTCATTTCCCTCTTCCGATCTGGCTAATCTACATGCCTCCGTCGAAGGAGGCATGTAGTCTAGACACACCCTGTGGCTGTGTCTAGACTACAGGGTTTTTTCGAAAAAAGTGGCCTTTTTTCGGAAAAGCTATACCTGCGTCTAGACTACTGCTGCGTTCTGTCAACAGTAAATCGAAAGAACGTGGTGGTTTTGTCGACCGCGGTAAACCTTGTTTTGCGAGGAAGAACGCCTTTTTCAACAGAGATCAAAAAAAGGTGTGTGTGGATGCAGGGAGCCAGTTTTTTCGGAAAAAAAAGGCCTCCAGGAAGAAGCCCTGGTGGGCAGTCCAGCCTTTACATGTTGAGCACCTCTATGATTCCTGACCACAGCCGCTTAAAGGCACAGGCACCCAGATAGGCATTGCTGTCAGAAAGCCAGCCAGCACACCCATGCCATCCATGCTAACCATGTCCCAGCCTCAAGGCCTCCCTGGCCTTTCTTGGGACAGTGAGAAGAACCCACCCAGGGGCACCAAAAGGCAGGCACCAGCCTGGTTTGGCCCAGAAATAAAAAACCTCCTGGAGCTCTGGTCCCAGGAAGAGGCCCTGCAGTCGCGCCACAGGAATGCGGACATAGATGGGCGCTTGGCCCAGGTACTGGCCAAAAAAGGGCATTGTTAGAGAAAAGAAACTGTCCCCCCCCCCCAGTAAAAAAGTTTGGCCAGGCCGCTCTTGTTCTGCAGTACTCCTTGGCGTGAGAACTGCGGGGCTTACCTGGTCGCATGAAACCTGCACAGTTTCGGCCCAACCCCTGGGACACCGACCCCCCCCACTTGGTGACCATTGGGCCATATATGGTAATATGCAAGCGTGGGAAAGCGATGTGCAGATTTGGGGATAAATACCCATCACACAGTTCGCTCGAGGAGGTCTTCACAACACACGTACCATCGTGCGTGTGCCTTCTCGTACACTTCAAAGCGCTGCCAGCCTGATCAACCGACCAGCCACCTCCCCCGACTTTCGGGCGTAACCAAGGCTTTCGCAACCGAACCGATATCTGTGAAATGTTCCGTGTGCTGTGTAAGTTGGTATGTATGATTTGATTTTTTCCTGTTGTATAAGCTTAGTGTTGTAGTTGTTTTTGGGTAGTATCTGTCGGAGATGGCCAGCTTCCACAGGACGATTGTGACCTGCTTCTGCAGGGGGATGGCGGGCCGCAGGTGGGTGTCCTGGTGTTCCAGAGTGGGGGTGAGCCAGGCACACAACTCCAGGAATGTGGCCTTCTGCATCTGGAAGTTGCAGAGCCAGTGGTCATCGTCCCAGAGCTGCATGACGAGCTGGTCTCACCAGTCCGAACTCGTCTCGTGTCTCCAAATCTGCCTCCAAAAAAAATTGAGGGCAAGGACAGAGCTCCTGCATCCCAGAGGAGGGTCTCCTCAATGTGTCCGGGTCCATATGGGGCAGGAGATTCATGACAGAGTCATGAAGATGCAGCATAAGCTGCAGTATGGCAGTGTGGGGCCATCGCCTGCCCAGGGACAGTTCAGGCTCCATGGCCAAAAACAGGGAAAAGCAGAAAAAAAACCCTGAAAATAAACTGCTGTGGTGTCCGAGGAAGTAGGGCAACCAGAGCAAGCACTGCAGCAATTTTGCTTTCCCTCTAGGAGGTAGGAAGCCAGAAGCAGGAGCAAAGCAACGGCTGTCCCAGGGAATCCCTTAAGCCACGTCTCTGAAAAAGGCAGGCAGCAGCACTTGGAAATAAAGGCTGCCCCCATGCCCTGCCAGAAGCACTTCCAGGTGCCTTTTTTTTTTCCAAAAGAGTGTCCAGCAGTGTGGACACTCTTTTTCAAAAAAGCGGATCGATTTTTCGATCTGCATAATGCAGCCTAGATGCTCTTTTTTGACAGAGGCTTTTTCGAAAGAGGCTTTTGAAAAAGCCTCTGTCGAAAAAGGAGTGCAGACTAGACGTAGCCTGTGAAAGCACATTGAAAAAGTGATCTGCTTTTTCCACAATAGCATCCACGTTGAATGGATGCTATTGCGCATGTAAGCTCTGATTACTAATGGCCACCAGGGCACCTGTGCTTTTTCCTCTTTCCTCTTTTTGCGAAAGAACTCCCTCTTCCCCGTCCACAAATGCCTTTTTCCAAAAGAGCTCTTTCAGAAACAGGCTTCTTCCTCATAGAAAGACGTTTACCAATGTCGAAAAAACCCCTCTGTTCTTGCAATTTTTTTTCAAAAGAACATAATTGCTGTGTGGACATCAAAGAAGTTTTTTCGGAAAAAACGCAGTTTTTCCAAAAAACCCTGTCATTTTTCCGAAAAAAAAACTCTGTAGTGTAGACATATCCTGAGATGCCAGTGTAAGTATGATGCTGTTTTTGGGGGTGTACCTTCTGTCTTAAACTTAGAGTAGTTTTGCAGTGGAGACAACCAATTTAAGCCATTACAAAATATATTTGATAAGCATTTAAGCATAAGAATACTTTGGCCAAATTATATAAAACCTTGTCAAAATTTAAAACAAACACCAGGAACAGAACAATAACAAATATCAGTAGCAAGGGAATCATTCTCCAAGCTATTCCATAATACCAGAGAAGCTAAGCTACTGAAGTATGTTACAAAACCTGCTTGAGAGCAACACATTCAACAAGACTTACAAGTTGTGACATAGTATCTTGTTCAAAGGTGTTTTTGCTCCAGAAGAAGGTGGGAGAAAAATCTGTGAAAATACCAATGAGATATACCGGTGTGCTTATTCCTACTAGTTTCCCTGATTTTTATTTTCCATTTAATTATTAATAAACAAAAACAGTACTTCCTCTTGTTTGGTTTGGTATAAGTAAAATAAAAACTGATTGCACTGAGAGGGTTATGTGTTTTAATAGCATCCTTCATTTTTGGTCAATCAAGTGTTGCCAATTCGTTCCATTTTAATGTGAGTCTTGCTGTATTCAGTGTTCCTAAAACCTCAGTCTTCAGGAATAATGTGATTACACATAAATCCCAGTCCCCTACCCTGCCCCCCCCCTTTTTTTTGGAAAGCCCTCATGCTTGCAGGGAAAAACTTGAAAATATTACCTGAGGCTACATCTAGACTGCAGTGTTTTTCTGGAATACTGGAGGTATCTTGGAAAAGCACTGCTGCGTCCAAGGACCACGTCTGCTTTTCCGAAAAAAAATTCAGAAAAGCGGACGTATTCTTTTGCTATCCCTGTAAACCTCGAAAGAGAAAGTTTTTCTGAAATCTGGCACCATGTAGACACGCCAAATTTTGGGAAAGTTTCTTTTGGAAGAAAAATGGAAAAAGATACGCAAATTGTGCTTCACAATTTGCGTATCTTTGTCCGACTTTTCTTTGTAGTGTAGACGTAGCCTGAGTGCACCCTGCAGGCTCAAAAGCCAAAAACTAATAAGCCAATCTACCCCCACCCCTAAGCTTCATTGTTTATAAAGTCTCATGATGTAGGGACTTGACTTGTGATTTTGGAAGGCTTGGGATTGGCAATACTGTGAATCTAAAATGCCTATTCTTTTCTGGGCATTAGGGGTTTGTTCTTTATCCATTTAAACCATGGGTTATTGTATCTGTGGCTGAAAAGGTATATGTGCGATGGTTAATGTGTACCAGTAACCCATCTACAGGATGCCAGCTCTTGAACTGTTTTGGAGCAATGTATTGCTTTGTTTGTGTGTGTGGGTATAACCTGTAAGCAACAACTGTATACCTGTGAATGGATCTCAGTCACAGGAAATAAGCCAAGGGACTGACTTTAATGGCAGAATGATTGGCATTTACAGACAAACACACCGGTGCTAACAAACAACGTTTCTTCCAAGATACAATTACCTATTCATTTAGTTAAACAAAACGTGCAGCCTTGCCTATAATAGTGCTATCTGGAGATTCCCAATATTTGTACAGCACTATGACACAGCGGAGTAGATGGAAACTAAGGAAATTTACATATATGTGAATAAAAGGGCTAGGTATCCAAAAGCAACCCATGGTTTGTTCCTATGATTGTCATGCAAAACTGGTTGTATATAGCCTGACTTCTAAATTGTTGTGAAAATGTAGCATTAAGCTTTCAAGGCAGATCTTCAGTCAGCCAGTAAGCCATTGAAACTTGTTGATGACCTATTTATTTTAATGTTTTGAACTGGTATCCATCAACATGGTGCCTGAGCTTCCACCATATTGATTAAATTGGCAATAGCAAAGTCTCTAGTTGTCTTCAGGGAGTCTCAGTATCTTCTCTATTTCTCAGGTCATAGAAAACTCTGCTTTGAATCAGTGCATTTGAGTTTGGGTTGGATATTAGGAAAAAGTTCCTGTCAAGGTAGTTAAACACTGGAATAAATTGCCCAGGGAGGTTGTGGAATCTCCATCTCTGGAGATATTTAAGAGTAGGTTAGATAACTGTCTATCAGGGATGGTCTAGACAGTATTTGGTCCTGCCATGAGGGCAGGGGACTGGACTCGATGACCTCTCAAGGTCCCTTCCAGTCCTAGTATTCTATGATTCTATGACTCTAACTCCTGGGATGCCCATTGGGATTGAGGACTAACTAGAGGGTTGGAACATGCAAAAGCAATACTAGAGAAAACGAGAGGGACAAGGTGGGGAAGGTAATTTTTTTTTTACCATCTTCTGCTCATGAGACAGACAAGCTTACATGCTGGATAAAGACTTGAAGAAGAGATCTGTGGAGTTGGGATGTTTTTCTCTCTCAACAGAAGTTGGCCCAATAAAAGATCACTATCCCACCCACTTTGTCTCTCTTATATCCTAGAATCAACATGCCTATAACACCACTGCAAATTAAGACAAATAGCATTTTGTTACCATGACTTACTGTGCTGCTTTGAGTCCCTAGACAAAGGAAGCATGTTTCAGTGATTAAAGCAGACGACGGTGGGTCTAGCAATCTGGGTTCTATTACTGGCGCTGCCACAATTTTTTCTGTGTGATCTTTGGTTTAATCTCTATGTGCAGGTCCCCCCCCCCACTTTGTGCAAAATGGGGCGTTAGGAGCTTTGAAATGTATTAGTGTTTTGGGATCTTTGGATGAAAAGGGCTACAGAAGTGCAAAATATTACCATGACTTCACCCATTTATAAACTAGTAATGATTGCTAGTTGACATTTTGTTGTTGAAGTTATTTTTGTGCATAGATATAGAGCTGGTTCAGGATGCCTGTGTGTCAAAAGGAAGACTTCTTGCTTTGAATCTTACACTTCATCCTGGGATACTCGTCAATGGATTGCAGAACAGCCACTTGAGGAAGACAAAATCAGGGCTGAAGACAAAATCATTTCTTCTCCACACTCCCTCTCTGTCTGTGACTTTTCTGCATGTGCCTCAGCATAAACACCTAGCCCTACATGCCCTGTGTCAACTGTAAACTCATTGACATTTGTAACAATGAGGGAACCATATGAAAGAGCAACACGCAGCAGAAAGGCTGTTAGTGGGGAATGTGGAGTAAGCAAAATATCTCCCTTTGAAAGCCTGTACAATCACTTTGATAATAGACACACAATGCTCCAGATGGCAATGTCAATGTCATGTGATGATGGCAAATATGCAAGGCAGCCTTTGGTTCAAGGATGAGCACATACCAAGCAGTATTTTGCTATTTATTTCCTAGTTGGGATTTAAGCCTTTTTGTACACCCAGTTTTTGTACTGATATAACCATTTCAGTTAGGAGTGAGATTTTTTACAGATATAGTCACACCAGTACAACTAGCATGAATGAATGCCGTTAAAGTTTAAAGGTGCCTTGTATTTCTTTCTTTAACAAGAATAGCTGGGCAAGCCGACAGCCTTGCCAGGCCCTGTCGCAAGAACCACAAGTCCGATGTCCCAAGAGGGGAAGGACAGAACCAGGTGGACCATTTTAGCAAGTAAAAAATATTTATTTATGACAGTGATGAATTTATAGTATTTATTCTAAGATTTTTAATAGACCGTGTTAATAATGAATTTACAGTATTTATTATATTTATTCTACGATTTCTAGTTAAACGTGTCAGAAATATGGGGATGGCAAGGGGAATAGTCTCTATTCTACAAATATCCAGCTACACTAATTAAATAACAGTGCTAACCACAAGCTCTATGTACTACCCAACACAACTACAACACTAAGCTTATACAACGAAGAAAATCAAATCATACATACCAACTTACACAGCACACGGAACATTTCAAAGATATCGGTTCGGTTGCGAAGGCCTTGGTTATGCCCGAGAGTTGGGGGAGGTGGCTGGTCGGTTGATCAGGCCGGCAGCACTTTGGAGTATACGGGAAGGCACACGCACGATGGTATGTGTGTTGTGAAGACCTCCTCGAGCGAACTGTGCGATGGGTATTTATCCCCAAATCTGCACATCGCTTTCCCACGCTTGCATATTACCATATATGGCCCAATGGTCACCAAGTGGGGGGGGTCTGTGTCCCAGGGGTTGGGCTGAAACTGTGCAGGTTTCATGCGACCAGGTAAGCCCCGCAGTTCTCACGCCAAGGTGACGGGTGGGAGAGTCTGAGGCTATTTTCCCCTTTTCACACCTTCCCTTTTTCTAAAGGCAATGGTATGCAAGAAGGGTGCAGCTGGTTTCTCCCAAGGAGTACTGCAACCCACTATAGCAAGAGCAGCCTGGCCAAACTTTTTACCGGGGGGGGGGGGGGGGGGGGACAGTTTTTTCTCTAACAGGCCCCTGGGTAAAGAGAGAGAGAGAGAGAGAGAGAGAGAGAGAGAGAGTGTGTGTGTGTGTGTGTGTGTGTGTAATCCTGGAAGGGGCGGGGCGTTGGACAGAGGTGGGTGGGACTGGGAGCAGTCAGCCTTGGCTCAGTGCCTCCTGGAATGTACCATCTTCTATCCTCCCTCCCAGTCAGCCCTTAGTGTTGCCTGGAGCGTGGGGCTCCAGAGGTGATTTAAAGGGCTGAGAGCTCCAGACCCATTTTTAGCACCAGGCCCTGGGACACCTGCCCAAACCCCCCCCTTTCTCTGCCATCACTGGGCCTGGGAGTGGCTATACCGGTATCCATTCATTTAAATTAGAACTAGCAGATTTACCCAGCATTGTTTGGGTTCTTATCTCAATTAAGGGTTTCTTTTTAAATAAAATGTATATGCTTTATTCATATTATTGTATTTTTAAATGTTATTTTTATGAAGTTTATTTTGGATTTCTTAACAAAGGAGATTATTCAAAAAATTAGAAAGAAAAATATTTAGTCAAATGGTAATTTAAAATGTATTTTTCTTCATCTCTATAAACTCTTATCCTTCACTATGTTTTAACAAAAAAGGGCTATAGGACCAATCATATTTTTTTCTGGTTTTCAAATCTTCAGCATTGATTTAGCTGCACCAAACAAAGCACTACTCCAAATTTCTCCGTTTTATCTCTTTTCTGTAAGGTTTATTGAGAAGCAGTCCTATTCCAGGTTCATCCTATTTTCTGGCTCATCTTGGTTCAATCTCTTTCAACATTCGTTGATATGTCAGTTTTGAGGTTTGTACTTAATTTGGTGATTCTCTCTCTTTTCTGTTTGGTGTTATGAGAAGTAATCCCATTCCTGGCATACCCTATTATCCTGGCACAACAAAACCCTGACGATGCTTTAAGTTATGGTAAGAGGAAGCTGTATACTGAATTTGGTAGTCCTAGCTCTTACAGTTTAGGAAGAGGTCTTGATCAAATAGACAGACAGACAAACTCTCTCAAATATATAGTACATTATATCCACACTAGTGGAGTTGTATTGCTTTAACTATAGAGCTATTGTTAAAACAAGCCAAGCCAACTGAATTTTTAAACAGCTTCTGACATTGCTTGAACTTCATGTGACTTATAATAGACCATATTATAACATGTCCACAAGGCAACAGAGCACAGGTTGTACCTCCCTTAACCAGGACTCTCTGGTCTGGCAATATCTGTGGTTTGGCAGGACCACGGCTGTTCCTTGACCACAGAGCCCAGGTATAGGGAGGTCGGTTGCAGGGCAGGAGCAGTGGGGGGAGGGAGGCGGGAGAGAGGGGTGTGGATATTCAGCCGGAAACCAGGGGGCAGGACGCAGAGGGGCGGGTAGTGCAGCAGGGAACTCTGGCCCCTACAGCCAGATGGTGACAGAGGCCCAGCAGCCATGGAACTCTGGCCCCAGCTGTGGAGCTTGGGGACTGCAGTGGCAGCCATGGAGTTCAGAGATGGCAGCAGCAGCTACAGAGCGCCAGCCCCAGTCCCAGAGCTCCGGCAGTGGCAGGGCTACGGATCCGGCTCCGGCTCCGGCTCCGGCTCCGGCTCCGGCTCCAGCCATGGAGCTCCATCCCCAGCTGCCAAGTTCTGGCCCTGGCTGTGGCGCTCCAATCCCAGTGGCAGCCATGGCTGGATAGGCAGAAAGGGAGCTAGGCTGGAGCCCTAGCCTGGGGTAGCAGGACAGCACAGTCCATGTTGCGGGGGACTTCTCCTGGTCCGGCAAATCCCCTTGTTCGGGACCAATCAAGTCCCAAGGGTGCTGGATGAGGGAGGTGCAACCTGTAAAAATTAATGGCTAGGACTAGGCATCATGAGGTCATCTTACCCATGTTACCAGCACTGACTTTATTTTTATACATATGTAGACACTCATATGCTGCCTCACCATGGAATGCTGGCAGCATAATAAAGGCGGTTGCTTTTTAAGTGGCATACATTGTACTATAAAAATTGCATATTATGTACATACTCATGTATTCCGCCTTTCAAGATGTTTAGAAAAGATTAGTGATTTAGGGTGGGCTTTTATTTTTAGGTGCCCAAACGGATTTTCAGAAAGTGCTGAGAATTCACCCTATGTAAAAAATTACATATTTCGATCATGTGTCAATCTATTGCTGAAAAAGAAGGAAAGAGATTGATAACCAATAGGGACAGAGAAATATGGAGAGGGGATCTTGGGAGGAGGATATGAAATAAAAGCAAAGAAAAACAATGACAGAAAGAAAGGGGTGAAGTGAAAGAGATGAAAAGAACGTGTGAAATAGAAGAGGAGAAAGAAAGGAATAAACAAATTGAACTGAAAACAAAATTGAGATGGTAAGTAAAGTTCCAAACCTGATGTTAAGATGCATACATTTTGTTCCTATTTTATTCACATTCCAGTCAGGTGACTATGACTTGCCAGGCTGTGATTTATTATATTTTTCTCCCTTGTAGTCTCACAGGGAGATGGCCAGAAAGGAGATGAATTCTTTGCCTAGGGCACCAGTTTTCCTAAGGCTGGTCCTGAATTCAGAAATGTACTCAGGTTCCCCTGAGTTTGGAATGCAATTAATTTTATATGGCACAATGTTCCAAACAAAGCTTATTTGGTGAGTCTCAGGTTTGTGATTTTAGGCTACTCTCAATCTATCTGTGTAAACAAGATTTGCAAAACCAGCAATAATGGATATAACAGATTTTATATTTGGGAAATTAATATGCTTGGGATTTTTAGACTAAAAGCATTTATGCAAAACAAAACAAAAAAATATTTACATGGCATTTCATTGAACAAAGAGGATGGGGGGGTCTCATTTTACTCATGTACCACCAATCCTGATTCTATACAAGTCCACAGCAAAACCTGCATTACCTTCAATGGGAGCATGCCAAAGATTTCATTTTTACTCTGTTGTATATACGCTTTGTCAACTTTAAATTTGTAGCTAACTTTCCAAAACATGTTTAACCGAAACTCTGGATCATTTGAAAAAGTAAATAAAAACAAGAGGCTCCAAAGATAGTTTAAGGGGCAAGGATTTCTCATTAATAAGTTGTTTTGCATTACAGCAGCCTTCAACACTCATTGCACTAGCCCAGATACTTCCAGCTGCAGCTTCACTGAAAGCAAGATGCCCGAGGTATAAATTAGTGTATCTCCACTGAGGTCCATATGCTTCACCTCTAGTCATAACATTCCATCTTCCCTTTCATCAATGGAGATGTGCCGAATTATACCAGCAGAGGATTTGAATCAAGGCTCTACTCATCTCCTTGGCTCTTAGTTTCTTTGTACACAATATGCCATAATATTCCATCTTCTCCTTCTGCCATTCCAAAGGAAAGGGGTGGAAAGCAATACCACCTTCACAGCAAATGTCTTGGATAACACGCATTTCCCATTAGAAATCTATTCTCATAGAACAGTGGCCAAATTTTCAAATGTGAATAGCTAAAGGGAGGTGGCTCCAACCTTTCCACCTCATTTACTCCCTCTGCAAAATAGAGACAATACTATTTTCCTACCTCTTAGAAGTGCTGCAAGAATTAATGTAGTAAAGTTGGAAAGGATCTTTGATATCACAATGGTTCTTGCCACCCAAAACGAACAATACAGCAGGTCTTCCCAAGTGTCAAAACTTGCTCGATATTAGGAGAAACACCCTGCACTGGGACTACCCAGTGATATTCTTGATACCCTAACAAGCCAGCTAGGCTGGCTGATGGACTGCCCTGCCAGATTGGCTGAGGAAGTCAGCAGGCTGGTTCTTAAACTCAGTAACAACAGTAGATCTCTGGCTGCTCAATATACATGCCCATGGACATCTTGCACTTGTCTTTGCTAAGCCATGCTCTGGTTCTCCACAACTCAAGCCCAAATCCTACCCTGCATCCATTCTTGCTCTCATCTTATCCCAGCCTTGCTTCTGCCTCAGAATCAGCTCTGATCCTGCCTTCCCTGTGGGGTTATACAAAGAATAGCATACAGTACTGCAGCGGTGTTTTGGGAAGAGAGGGAACTATGTGAGAAGCAGAAGCGTTTACTTGCTACCTTGACCTATGGTTAGAATTAATTTTTGAGGCAGAATTGCTTCCTGGTGAGCAGCAACTGGTGCTGGGCTGGCATTTCTGTAAGAAGGAATTGCCATGAATGCTGTTTGAGCATCACATTTCAAGGCTATTGTATCTGTGTAAACAAGTGACACTTAAAATAGATGCAGAGTCTGCCACCAATTTCTTTTGCACCGCAAACCAACCTATGGCTTCAGTGTCTGTTTCCACTTGAGAGAGGGGTAACGCTAGTACTAGACTAGAACACTGATGCCAAAAGAAGGGACAACAATCTTGCTATTTGAAGCATAATTTCACATGTTTCTGGCTTTCCCAATCCTACAGATACTTTTTATCACCTTTAATTCTTTGTTGCATTTTATATCCGCAGTGAAAAAGGGTTTGTCTATACTGTAATCATGGGGTGTGATAATAACCTAAGCGAAGACACCCAAGATAGCGTTTATTTTACCTAGCTTGGATCTTGGAACAATGAAACTGCAGCAATGTGTGCTTCAGTGTGGGCCGGACGAGCTTGCTGGGAATCCTGGGTAACTAATCGCAAGGCCAGTTCACACTGCTAGAATACACTGCTCTGAGATCCACGCTAGACAGGTCAAAGCTAGTTTAGGTATGTCACACTGTATTGACAGTATAGACACAAGGAAAGAAACATTTCGAGGGCAATGCAGTGCTTAGTGCATTCCAGCGTCCCGTTTAATGAATAATAGAAAATGGTTGTACCAATTAGATATGATCTCATATGTTTGCATAAGACACAGAACAAGTGCGGGCTGCTGGGAAGAAGCTAAAGTGGGTTGACAATATATAAACTATTCTTTGGAGGAAAAAAGGAGTATTTCTTTTTGAGTCATTGGCTTCAGTTTCAGGAGCTGCTGACCTTGAATGTAGTGCACATTCTCTTCTCTTGAGTCTTAAGGGGGAAATTACATGTTTTAACAATCTCATTTTGCTTGTAATGTGTGGCTAGACTATGCATCTCTGACTGGACGGATTCAGACGGCTCGAGCACAGATCATGTTCCTTATACTGCTAGTTGATAGAAAGCCTCCTTTAAATGGCCTGTGATTTTGCAGTCTAGGAACCTGAACTGTATACTTGCTACCACCATGAAGTTTTGAGTATCTAAGGAGTTGAGTGCAGCGACTGCTCTCCTTGAGCCTTATTTACAATTGGGCCTGAGCTACATGGGGCAAATGACCTTTCTGTGTCAGTCACAGGCCCAGGACCCTTCTGAACCATGCCTGGAGTTATGGCTCTGCTGGACCAACGAGTTAGGGTACGTCTTAACTGCGGGGTTTTTCCGGGATCCATCCAGGGAATGAGTTTGCTCTTCTGCTTTTTTTTGCGGAAGATCAAACACGCTCTTTCAGGGAGCCCTGTTTACTTGGTTCTACGAGGAATAAGGGCTCGTCCGAAAGAGGAGGCTTTTCTGCCATTTTGCCCCATCTAGACAGCGGAAAAGCCTCTCCTGGAAAAGCAAACAGAAAAAGCTAAGCATGGCTTTTTCCGAAAAAAGGCTATAGTGTAGACCTAGCCGTAGTCAGCGCTAGCCATCACTGTGTTCCTGGTTGGGGAGCAAAATGTGGGATCCCTTCTTCTGTGCTGGTTTGGAGACTCGGTTGTGGCCATCCTCAGGCCTTATCTCTGTGCTTTGGGGTGGAGAGTGGAGTGGAAGCAGCCATTTTGGCCTTTTCCAAGTGGAGAGATTGACACCTCCTACTGTGTTCCAGGCTGGAAAGACCGTGTGTAAGTTCTGAACTGGCTTAGGTGCAAAAGGGTGCCCAGTCAGCGTACATATAATGGCAACTGTGCCTATCTCTGCATGGCATTATAAAGCTCTCTGGAATGAAGCCACACTGGTCTTGCTATCATCTAAGTGAGGACAATTTAAAAACAACAAAACAGGTCAGGCAGGGGAGCCCTCATAAACATATCAGAAAGCCAATTTAGCACTGGGTAAACACTGTAAAATCTGAATGCTATTTACCAGCCATGCCCACAACGAAGACAGAAATAATCTTGTTAAAACATGACCTTTGATCACCAGGCACAGAAGTTAGGCCAAGCAGGTTTTTGCTTGGCTCAAGTCATAGCTGTGTGCTGACAGAAACAAGCCTTCTTCAAAAAACAGCTTAGCCAGTGTCCTGACCAAAAGCCCAAACTCAGCATATGGAGGATTTGGTGGTTTTGAGAACATGCTTTGCATCAACATGCATCATTTAAGGAATGTATAAACTAGCACTGATTACTAGCAAGGAATGCGGGGTTTTCTTTTTAACAATCAAAACTATGACCAATGTTTAAATCATATAAGTTGGTGATATACTTGTGGCAGACAGTGGGAGTTGGAAGAGGTGGTGCTGCAGAGTAATGAGAAAAATGTTTTTAAGCTGTTTGCAGGCATTGGGGTTGAGTCTGGCATTGCACATACAATATCTGAACATGCATAAACCGTATGTAAGTGGTGCAAAGCTCTAGGGAAAGACAGGCAGGGAGAATGGTCTGGCTTGGTGGCTAAGCCCTAGGACTGGGAGTCGATGCTTGTTGGCATTGCTGGCTCTCTCATAGATTTCTTCTATGACTGCGATAAACCCCTTAACCTGTTTTAGGGCTGGAACTGAAAATGTACATTGACATAACTACAAGTCTAAGGGGTGTAGATTTTTCCACTGTAGACAGTACTAGACCAATGGAAGAATTCCTCAGTTGACCTAGCTACCACCTCTCATGGAGGTGGATTAACTACTGTGCCACAGTAGTGTTGTAAGTGTAGATATACCCTTAGTCTCAGTTTTTCTAACTGTCAAATGGACAATGGTACTTCCCTATATCACTGGTACTATGAGAAATTTAACTTGTTAACCTTTTTACATAGGACTCTAAAGCCATGGGAGGGGAGACACTGTATAAATGTAGTGTATTGTTATTTGCATACATGGTCGCGCATCCTGCACCATTTACATATGCAGTTACCCATTTTGCTATCATAGGTCTCGATCCTGAAGTCTGATCCATGGAAATGAAGCCAGTGAAACTCCTTCTCTGGGTGCAAGGATTCTACATGGCTCAGTCTGCAAGATGAAGACCCCAGACGTGTATAGATGTACAAATCAGCTGTTAGAGAATTTCCAGAAGCAGAAATTCTCATTGATATGAGTTTCAAAAAAGGTTTTTAGTACATTCAGTCCTCAAGTTTTGCTTCAGTTTTGAGCGTGAACAAACTCAAAACCTCAAAGTGAAATCTATCCCCAAATGCTAAGTGTGGCCTGATGTCAGAGTGAAACCAATCAAAGCCAACACATAGAATCCTAGAAACCTAGGGCTGGAAGAGAAAATATCATTCATTTTCCATTTAGACCTATAAATCCCTCCACCCACCCACCTACTTTAAACTTTGAGCAGATACACAGAAGATAAGTGTTTTGGGTTGCTCAAAACCAGTTCTAGCTCAGCACAGCTAGACTGACAGTTAGCCAGGTTGAGTATATCTATTTACCTACCATAGCAGTAAATCTAGCTTGAATTCAGTTTATTTTTTAAAAGTATATTGATGTTTTATAGGGACAGTGACAGTTAAGCACAGTATATGAGCAAATGTATATATGGAATATACACAAATAGGTACAAGGGTTTAAGGTGTGGTATTATGATTGGCAGCAATGCAAAGCCCTAACATAGAGAGATAATTATGCAAAGATAAAAAACGTCTGGTGGTTGCTGCAGGATTGTTCTATAAGTCTTGAAATGGCATCATTATACATTAATATTTACATACTGGGTTAGTGCAAAACTACCATAATCAGATAAATAAGTGTTAAACTGGAATTAATGTTGACAGTAGAGCTGGGTGAAATTTTTCAGCCGAAACATTTTCTTTCAGTGAAAAATGCATATTGGGCTACACCAAAATGTTTTGCAAATTCATAGCATTTTTGCCAAATTGTTCTTATAGGAAAATATTTCATTTCAATATATTCAAAATGGAATGTTTTGATTCAATGATTGTGTTGAAATTTTCTTAAATTTTTTTTTAAGAATAACATTTAAAAATGCTCAAACTGAAAAAAATGCGTCTTTTGACACACAAGGATTTTTTTTTTTGATTTGCTAAAAAACTTTGAAAAATTACATTTTGGGGTTGATGTAACATGATTTTTTAAAAATGAATTTTTGTGGTTATGTGGAATTCACAGTGAACCAAACACATTTAATAGTGGGCTCTGAAAGTGCTTTATCTGCACCCTGCAGGGTAGAATTTCCCCAGAAATATTAATAATTAAAAAACAGTTCAATTAAAAAATCAATAAGTATGTTGGTGTTATTTATTCAGAACAGGCTGAACCAGATGGTAACCCCTTATCCAGCTCTGAGGAACTACCGAACAGAGCCCTGGGCTCACTATTATGAGTTTGAGAGAGGAGTCACAAACTAAAATACATGAGTAAGAGTTGGATACAGTAAAACATTTTCACATGTAATTTTGAGCATTTCACTAACGTGCACCTATTTCCCAAACATTTATTTAGCTAGTACCATACACACACAAGCACGGTGACATGGCTATTTCTGTGGCAATTTGTTCCAAAGATCAGCTGCTGTCAACACAAATGTAAACTTGCAATGTTTATTATGAGTCACCAGAGCAAGCAAATTAGTGGTAGAATCTGACCTGCAATTCCTAGAACAGGGAGGATCTGAAGGGAAGGTGATTTTTTCCCTGGTTGTCATATTCGGTGGTGTGTTAGTAGCTATAATGGGAAAGTGCTAGCCATGAGTATCTGTGTGAAATAAACACGAGCGATTTGGACATATTGGATAGCATTGAACACTGTTGGAATTGATTATGCTGCAATATTTGTCTGGCTGCTTGGTTACAAAGGGCATGGAATGGTTTTTACCTACTGCGGGCTTGATGCAAAAGCTCACTGAGGTCAATGAGAATCTTTTCATTTCTTTCAATGGGCTTTGGATCAGGCTCTATGTGAATAACTGAATAGCAGAAGTCTCCGGTGCAGCAATGGACCATAAACAATGCACGTCCTCCCTCTGCCCTAGAGATGACCTCATGTCTGAACGGAGAAACTTCACAAAACTGCCAAACAGACTTTTCCAATCTATCCCTAGCCCAGCCTTTATCCTCCGGATGTGATTATTATTATTATGTTTTATTTTTGATAATGCCCAGTGTGTACTAGGTGCTGTCCAGACACACACAGAGGACAGTCCGTGCTCAGAAGAATTCACAGAGTAAGAGAAAGCAAGAGAACAGGGACAACAACAACAGGGAATTTATACCCACCTTAGCCCCTCATTAAAACCAGTGGTTCTTTTGGGAAGGATCAGAGAAAACATCATCTTGTGTTAGAGCTCAATCCTTTAAGCTTGACTCATGGGAGTCATCCCATTAATTTCAGTGGGATTGATCACACAGGATGGGGCCCTTCAATGCGCTATAGGTATGTCTACACTACAGAGAAGATTGACCCTGCAGAGGATGATCTTCTAGCATTTGATTTAGCGGGTGTAGGGTAGACCCCTAAATCGAACACCGAGGGCAGCCCTTGCCAACATCTGGTACTCCTCATTCTGCAAGGAGTAAGGGAAGCTGGCAGGAGTGTTTGCTCCCATTGGCCTCCTGCAGTATGGATGCCGTGGTGGCTTGGCTTAAGGTAAGCTGACACCAGCTACGGATTTTGTGTAGCTGGATAGCATACCTTAAGCTGACCTTCCTAGTCTAGTATGGATCAGGCCTATGTGGGCTAAGCTGTAGTTTTTCTAACTCGTCTGAAGTTAAAACATTAGCTTTCATCGGAACTACAGATCACAGAATGAAAGGCCTTGCTCACTGTATTGTATGAGAAAATTGGGTAATGGATTTTTTTTAAACCAACAGAAGTAGTTCTATCAATAGCTGCATTAGAGAAGATGTTGCTTCTAATGTCAAATGGATTTAAAACATTTAGTCAGTTCCCTGCTGAAATTCCCTTGGAATTCAAAGCACCAGATTCTGTTCTTAATTATATTGATGTAAGTCCGTTGGAGTCAGTGTAACACTGGTATAAGTGAAAAGAGAGACAATTCTGGTGGGTATAGAATGCATAAGGCCTTGGATTGGAAGGTAGTAGCCTCTATCTCTGTCTCTGCCTTAGTACGTGAAGTTGGACAAACCTCAATTTACTCACCTGTAAAATGGAGACAAGTGCCTTATAACAAGCTTAATGAGTGCTATATAATTCCTGGGGTATTCAGATGAAAGGCAAACAAACTGACAGAAGTGGTCAGAATTTTTCCTCAAAACGATTTTGATGGAAAATGCCGTTTCTGCAAAGTTGTTTATTTTTTCTGAGAAAACCAAAATCAAATATTTTGGTTTGGGTCAGTTTGACTGAAATCAAGATACCTGAATTTGCTAAACTGACCTAAATTATTCTGAGTCAATTCAATATTAAAAATCTTCATCTCCTTATTGTATTGCACTACTTCACAGAAGGTATTCAAATGTTTCATGTCCCTAGTCACTTCTATGTCTTGGACTACATCTCCCATCATGCAAGAGAGAAGACTCTAACTGAGTCACATGGTAGTAGTTCCAGGGAGAGTCTCATTCTTAGCTGCCATTTTGTTTAAGTTCAGGTGCAGAACAGTTGAGTGAAAAAATGCACACCCTTACTTTGATCTAATGCATACTTCATTTGCTCTTTGTTATTCATTTCCCTTAATCTGAAATAAAAATAACTTGGCCGAAATAACATATGTTTTATTTCTTTGTGACTGGGGAAAACTCAATCATACCCACTGTATGTAAATGAAATATGTTGGAACTGAATTGGAATTGGAGTCTCTGAATTACATGGTAAGCTCCTTGACAATATGGGCTTGATTATTTGCCTTGGTTTGACTGCTTTGAATCAGCTAGCAGAAAGCTACCCCAATACGTACCTGATGGAGGGGTATTTTGCACAGATGGCCCTTTACAAGTCTGTCTGCAGTCTGGGCAGGTACTTGTGTTGCTAGCCTGTGATGAAGTCCCATGCCTTGATAGGTTCACTGCTATTTTTAGCATTAGTTAAATGAAAGCTAGTGTGGGTATGACTACCCGAGCTGCAATCACATATGTGACCACAGTGTAGACATATCCTTAGGCTGCTCTAAGTTATACCAAGGCCATTTCAGCCTGAAGCCAGCCCCAAAACAGGAAAGTTGAAAGGTGAAACAGCTGATGATACAGTGCAATGGACTGTATTAAGTTAGCTGAGCAGACTTCAACAAACAAACAGCAATAAAGAATGTCCAGATTTTCCACATAAAGTAATGGAATTAGGTCGTGAGTCAAACCGAGATACAGTTTAATAGGCTCTTTGGAGAGTGACTCTGTGTTTTTAAACCACCCTGTAAACTTCTTCTACTGAAAATCATGTGCATAGGAAAATAGTAACATAGTAAAAAAATAATTATAATGGAGAGTGGGGATAGAAAGGGTGTGGTGGAGTTAGAACACCTGGCTTGGGATCGGAAGTCCAACTCCACCACTCATTTTAAGCTAGGAGGAACTGATTTTCAAAAGTGGGCCTTTGATTTTAGGTGCTTTAGTTTTTGGGTGACTATTTTCAAGGCCCCCCAGAAGTCATAAGCATCTTTGGAAGCATGTGGCCTTTGCCTCTCTGTGCCTCGATTCCCTACCTGATGAATGGTAGCAATAGGGCGACTAGGAGAATGCTACCTCATCAGCATTCTTGAGGCTCATGGATATTACAGCAATTGGCCCCACAGAAGAGCCCAATAGCAATGTCCCTTTTAACTTGTGTGTTCAATGTGTACCAGCAGTGCACAGTCTTATGTCTGCTTTCTCTGGGCCTGAGAGTTGACATCCCTGCTGCTCAGATTCTGTGGCCTTCACATTCAGAAGAGACCCCTGTTAAAAATATCTATGTAAGGCAGTTGAGCACATCAGCAACCAAGTCAAATTCCAAGGCTAAGCACGCAGCCTATGGGGAGAAATCAGGTGCTTCTAAAAGACAATTAACCTGATTCACATGCAGCTCAGCAACTTTTTGATGGCTCAATTCCAGATTTCACAGCTATTCAATAGTTCTCTTGTGAAGCTGATCCTTGTCTTAGCATTCAGCACAACTCAATCCATTTTCCCTTTTCTTTCTATAAACACCCTCGGCCCCCTCCCCTCATTTTCTTGATTTACATCTCTAGGGAGATGGGAATGTGAGGGAGAAGCTTGTAGCCTCCCATCCTGGGGGGCCTTGAACTGGTGTCCCCTGTCCCAGGTTCCCATTATCCTCGCTGTGCTAGCCGCAGCCTCTCTACACTACAGGCCTACTCAATTGGAATTTAAATGCTTCATGATTGTTGTCTCAGAGAATAGGGAAGTGCTGCATTAAAGAGTAAATTACAGCAGACAAGTAACTGGCTTGGGAAGGAGAATGAAAGGAGAGATGAGCACATCACAATGCTAATTTGCAGAAGACATTTCCCAAAGATGGAACAATCTTCTAGCAATTACGGGATAGTTTCACAAAGAGAAACATTAGACAGACACATGCATGCTGATTATGCTCTGCGCTTCGCTTTTGGATTAGAATCAGAGCCCTGATTAAGAAAAGGAGCAGGCTTGCAAAGAAAAGTTCAGGTGCAGAACTGAATATCTGGAGAATCGGAGGGGATGACTGGGGCTGTGATTTTTGCTCAGCCTTTGTGGCCCAACTAGGAAGTTTACTTCTGGAATCAAACTTGTGGGATGCTCAGATCTGGGGCTTAAGTTGGAGCCCCCCACACTGATGAAGATGTGAAATGGAGTTTTTACTGAACTCCTTCATTTTGCATTTTACAAACAAGAACAGCGGCAATATCATCATTCTGACACCCCCTGCCTGACTTTTTTACATTTGTATATGAATTCCACGTTGGTGAAAAGACACTGCCTGAGAACGTAGTTCTCAGTTTAATCCACATCTAAGGTGCTACAGGCCTGTGCGTTGTTTTTCCACATCATTAGTTACTGGTTTTAATTTAGTGGCACCTAAGGCCTCAGGGTATGTCTACACTACAGCGCTAATTCGAACTAACTTAGTTCGAATTAGTTAATTCGAACTAAGCTAATTCGAATTAGTGCATCCAGACTTAAAAACTAGTTCGAATTAGCGTTTTGCTAATTCGAACTAGCATGTCCACATTGAGTGGACCCTGAACTGAGGTTAAGGCTGGCCGGAAGCAGTGCCGGCAGGGGATCAGATGAGGACTTAAAGCGTGGAGCTGCTGTCTCAGGCTAGCCGAGGGCTGTGCTTAAAGGGACCCGATCCCCACCCCGGACAGACAGTTCTCAGGGGTTCCCCGCTTGCAAAGCAGTCCTGGCTTGGCGTGCCCTGAGTGCCCACACTCGGCACATCACAGCGCTCGGCCATCAGCCTGGCTGCACTTCCCGAAGGCTGCCATCTGGAGGGGTGTCAGGAGAGCTTCCATCCCGAGGAGCCCACAGCGCCACCCCAGTCCTCCCCATCGGGGGCTCATACCCCATTCCTCCCTCACCTCCTTCCACTTACCCCTCCCTAGCCCCCCTTCCTGGTGTACAAAATAAAGGACACGTGTGGTCAAAAATAGAAACTCTCTTTATTGAACAAAACTCGGGGAGACTGGGAAAAGGAGGTGGGAGAGGGGAAGAGAGAGAGTGGGAGAGGGGAAGAGAGAGAGTGGGAGAGGGGAGGGAAACTAAAATGATCAGGGGTTTGGAACAGGTCCCATATGAAGAGAGGCTAAAGAGACTGGGACTTTTCAGCTTAGAAAAGAGGAGACTGAGGGGGGGATATGATAGAGGTCTATAAAAGCATGAGTGGTGTGGAGAGGGTGCATAAAGAAAAGTTCTTCATTAGTTCCCATAATATAAGGACTAAAGGACACCAAATGAAATGAATGGGTAGCAGGCTTCAAACGAATAACAGAAAGTTCTTCTTCACAAAGCAAATAGTCAACCTGTGAAACTCCTTGCTGCAGGAGGCTGTGAAGGCTAGAACTAGAACAGAGTTTAAAGAGAAGTGAGATAAAGTCATGGAGGTTGGGTCCATGGAGTGCTATTAGCCAGGGGGTGGAAATGGTATCCCTGGCCTGTTTGTGGAAGGCTGGAGATGGATGGCACGAAACAAATGGCTTGGTCATTGTCTTTGGTCCATCCCCTCCAGGGTACCTAGTGTTGGCCGCTGTCGACAGACAGGCTACTGGGCTAGATGGACCTTTGGTCTGACCCAGTACAGCCATTCTAAGCTCAGGGCTCAGGGCTCAGGGCTCAGGGTTGGGGGTCTCAGTGGACCACCCTGATTTTCATGTAAACCTGCTCCTGAGTGGCCAGGCTGGCAGCTATCCTGCCCTAGATGGCCACTTTCCTGTGCCTAGTGCGGAGGTCGTGGATGAGGTCCACGATGTATGCACTAGAGCAGGTGGGCACCCGCCTCTTGCGGACCCAGGCAGGCTCCTGGGAGCCGCCAGCCTGGTCCCGGGAAGAGGCGGAGGGCTGGGTGGCAGCGGGTGGCTGGCTCAAGTCGTGCCAGGTGCAGGGTCTGCTGGTTGCACCTGGCATGGGCACCGTAGCCAGCCCGTGCTCCTTTAAGGGCTCCGGGGCCAGGATGGGGGGCAGAAGAGTTTCCCTGGTGGTGCCCAGAGTGGCCACCAGGGCAAGCTGGGGAGGGCTAGCCTCCCACTAGTTCAAATTAAGTGGCTACACAGCCCTTAATTCGAACTAGCTAATTCGAACTAGGCGTTAGTCCTCGTACAATGAGGTTTACCTAGTTCGAATTAAGCGCTCCGCTAGTTCGAATTAAGTTCGAACTAGCGGAGCGCTAGTGTAGCGTCTATCAAAGTTAATTCGAACTAACGTTTGTTAGTTCGAATTAACTTTGTAGTGTAGACATACCCTCAGTTATGGACCACGACTCCATTGTGCTAGGAGCTGTGCAAACAGAACAAAAAGAGGTTCCCAAAATCTTACAATTGCAGCCACAAGGAGCCTGTTTTTCCTCCCCCTTACACCATCATTTACATGTGTGAAAAATGCTTGTGAAATGCGGTGACATGAGAACCAGCTTGTGAGAGGCAGTGGAAAATGAGATCCAGAACAAAGTACCCTATGGTCAGCAGCAGGAGAGGTTCCCCCACACTGATGTGTCACTAACTTCAAGTAGGGACTGTGACGTTCTAAGATTTGTCTTGTTAGTCTGTTAGTACTCAAGATCTCATAAGCCATCCACAATGGAGTTGGAATTAAAACTGGCTCTTCTGACTCCCAGCTTAGAGCCTGACCGACAGGGCCAGATCAGGAATATAGCATAACAAACCAGAAGTATAGTTCTGAAGCAGTTAATTCTACTGACCTCCTATTAATTATATTGTTCATTTTACTGATGGCAGGTTTAAGGCTATGCAGTGCCCTGGCTGCTCCCTGGAAACCATACCTGTAGGCCAGTAACCAACCCCATGTGTGACTTGTCTTTCCCATCTCCCCGTAGTCCAACCGGTGGAGCAAGGTACTCGGCAATTAGAGACAGGGCCTCTAGCCCGGATATCCAGTGTGTGGAAAGGAGGGGTGCCTGGGCCCTTCTTTGAAAGAGAGTGGGGGAGTGTTGGGGGGGGGGGGGCTGTAAAAAATTAATAGGTTTGAAATGGCCTTTTGCATTAGTGGGCAGAGGTCAGCCACAGTATTTCCCTTAAACATGCTTTTTCCTTTGGTTTTGTAGTTTAGGAAGATAGGGTTCGTTGAGACCAATATTATTTTTGACCTTGCTCTCTGGCTAGATCAAGACTGCAACTTTTTTACGGAAAAAGCTACGCAAAATGCATTCCACATTTTGCATACCTTTTCCTGCCTTTTTTTTTTTTTTTTTTTCCGGAAGAGGCTTTTCTGTCATTTGGGGTGGAAAAACCTCCTCTTTCAGTGGAGCCCTCATGCCTCATAAAACAAGGTATACAGGGCTCCCTGAAAGAGCGTGTTTGCTCTTCCACGGAAAAAGCAGAAGAGCAAACGCATTCCTTGGACGTATCCTGCAAAAACGCCATAGTCTAGACGTAGCCTCACTTTGTTCTATAGCCTAGGAAACTAGATAAGTATGGAGTTGCTCTACTTTGTTGTATCTCTTGTTTATCCTCATTGGTTTTCCATAACATCTTCAGAGTTGACTTCCTTGTAATCTGTGTGATTTGTTAGTTTGTAGTATAAAGGTGTTGATTTACCAATAATTAGAACCCCATGTGTTATGTAAATTATATAAATAGTAATTAGGGGTGGGTATAATTGTATTCATTATTTGCTTATTAATATTCATTTTATGGGGGTTAATATTACTAAATAAGGCTTTAGGAAAAGTGATCAGAGCCAGCCCAAGGTACGGGCTGACCGGGCTACCGTCCGGGGCGTCCCATTGTAGGGGGCGCTGCACGGGGCTGCCGGGCCGGGCAGGGGCAGCACCACGCATGCTTCATGCGCCTGGGGTGGTGCCATGCATGCAGCGGGCGCCCAGGGGCGGGGCCACACATGCACTGGGTGCCCAGGGGCAGGGCCATGCATGCGCCACGTACCCAGGGGTGGGGCCATGCATGCACCATGCACCCGGGGGTGGGGCCACGCATGTGTCGCACTCCTGGGGATGGTGCTGCGCTCTTGGATCCCAGGGTGCACAAATGTCTCGGGCCGGCCCTAGTAGTGATAGACATGTGAATTAATATACTAAGATAGATAAAAGATTCTGACTACTGCCAGGTTGTTGCCACTCGGACATTGTGTTGAATGTCTGAGGTAAATGTGTGTAGGCAATAAAGCTGTCCCTTTTACCCCATCTACTCCTGGGTCACCTGTTTCTTCTCTAATATGTACTTACCCCTGACAGATACACATGTCCTTTACACTGTGGCAATATTTGTTCACCGTGCTGTGCCAATAAATTGCTAGGGAATTAAACTGATCTGGCTGAGCTCTGAGTAGCATCTATAGGTACGGTGGGCTGTCTTATATAGTCCTACAAGACCAAGGAAGACCACCAGGAAGCATAGGTACCTGCAGGGGGAGAGGCTGCAGAGAGGGCTACCCAGAGGAACAGGAAGGGGGCATGAGAACACACCACTTTTAGCAATTAAAACTTCAGCGAGGGTACAGGAGGGTAGTGCACCCCGAGTCACCTATGTCAGGAAGAGAGGTGCAAATTGGAATGGGAGAAGAAAAAAGTCTTTAGTGTAAGAACCTGTGCTCCTCTTCCCTCCAGCAGAGTATTCATTTCAAATCATTATCGCTTTACGAGGTGCAGCGCAAGTGAAAGTAAATGGAAATGTAAGTCATTTAAACCCAGTATCCATAGAAAAGAGGCACCCGTCCTCTGAAAACACTATATTTCCTCATGGCTTATAACTTTCCTCATACTTGGCTCTGATTAGCTCATGTTTAATTACATTGTGGCTAAGGCTGTCCCAAAGATTTTCATTTGAAACTGTGTTCAGAATGCTGGAAATGTCTCCATGCGGAAGCCCATTTTTGTAAGTTTCCTATATATACTTTTAAAAAATGTACCGCAGCCATTTTCAAGCATGGTTCTGCAATTATTTTTTTTCAGTAAGATTGTCACCCTCCTGTGCTTTTTTAGCATTATATATTTTTAAACTAACCTCAATACACTTCACTATGAAAAGTGTGTACTTTTAAGCCCCAATTCCAAGGGCTTTTCCGGACATTGCATGTAGTAGAACCAACCAAGGAAAGGCAAGATTCATAGAGCTTGAACTAGGACTGTTTCCCTACTTCCTCTTTGCACAGCTGAGCCCTAAACTTGAAGCACTTTCCAATTTAGAGCAGAAAAATTCCACTTTCTGTCAGGTGTCTCATCTTTAACTTGCTCTGTACTGTGGTGGTTTCTTTGTACATTGTGGGAATGAGTGACGAACATAGGTAGGACCCTGGTTGTGCCTGTGAATCTTCCTTCAGCATTAATGGGGCAAGCACTCTGGTTATTGTCATTAATAAGAATGTTCATTTTTAAAAATAATGCCAGGATCTTGGCCTCAGAGATATCAAGTGACAATGAATTATGTGGGCTAATTTGTTATTGGGAGAAAACTATTCATTTTCACAAATAACTAATCAGCAAGCATGATACCAAATGCTTGAAATTTCAAATCCTGAAAGGCCTTTGAATAGTAAAAGGTTAGCTGCAATATCTAAAAAAATTTAGCTTTCAAACTTGGAGGAAATGTGTCCCTCCCAGGCTCTGCGATGCAATACAGAATATTTCTATGTTTTCCCCCAGGATCAATGTTCCTGCTGCCTACAAAGTTGTTTCAGTTTTTGTCAGACTCTTCTGTCTTTTGCTGCCTGTATTATGATGCCAAAGGGGAACATATGTACAGTTACAGTACAATGGATATATTTCTCACAACACTTTTAAGTGCCATTGTTCAAAATTGCTCATTGACTGTGCGTTGTGATCCGTGTAACAGTGTGGCAGGCTAAACGGGTTAATTACATTTCTGTGATGCAGCTGCGTACACCTGTCGTGATCTCCGGCTGCGATCCATAAATCAAGAAGCAGGGTTAGCTTGCAGTGGAAGGCACAGGTCACTCCCATTAACATTCATACAGGTTGTTGTATTGCACAGAGGGAAGTCCCTAGGTGCTTAGGGATGAAGGCCCTGGAATAACGGAGCCTTCATGTACAGAATTTCTCCAGATATGGCATTGGGGAAGTGTTATGCTTATCAAGGTACCAAACAAGCTTTCATGAGCTATGCTTTTGGAGTCCCTCTTGGTTAGCATCCTCTCATAGAAGGCCTCTATGAACTCCCTGCAGGATCTCCTACCATCTTTTCAGATGATCCTTCAGTCCCAGCCAGGGATCAGTGTGTATTACAAACCTACACAATGCCACAGAATTCCACCTGGGGCCGAAGCTTAAGACAAAGGGCCCACAGGTGCCCACATTTCAATTTTTGCAGTAAAATAAAATAAATCTGGCTCTTTCTCATGGAAACATGGACTGTAAAATCCCTCCCTCCTCTGCCTCATGACAAGTGTCTACAGCCTTTCCCCTGGGCAGCATGCCATGCAGATTACAAGTTTTGCTCAAGACCCTGCACTTCCAAGGGCTGGCTCTGGACCATGGTGTCCAAAGCTGTTTTCAATATCACTCTTCATAGCATAAATCTTTAAATACAGAAAAAGAGACTGATGGGGAGTGAAGGATGATAATGTCTGGGAGTTACTTTTATGTTTTCCTTTCTAGGAATTGTCTCTCTCTCTCTCTCTCTCTCTCTCTCTCTCTCTTGCTGCGTCTAGACTGGCATGTTTTTCCGCAAAAGCAATGGCTTTTGCGCAAAAACTTGCCAGCTATCTACACTGGCCATGAGATTTTGTGCAAAAGCACTGACGTTCTACTGTCCGAAATCAGTGCTTCTTGCGCAAATGCTTTGACGTTCCCATTCGGGCAAAAGCTCTTTTCCGGAAATGTTTTTGCGCAAGAGGGCCAGTGTAGACAGCTAAAAACTGTTTTGTGCAAAAAAGCCCCAATGGCGAAAATGGTGATCGGGGCTTTCTTGCGCAAAACCGCGTCTAGATTGGCACGGACGCTTTCCCGCAAAAAGTGCTTTTGTGGAAAAACATCCGTGCCAATCTAGACGCTCTTTTCCGCAAATGCTTTTAACTGAAAAACTTTTCTGTTAAAAGCATTTGTGGAAAATCATGCCAGTCTAGACGTAGCCTCTGTGTGTAAGAAGATAGGATTTTACAATTTAAAAAGATTATAAACTCACATAAGTCATATATCACCCTTCATATTCATGCTGAACTTCCATCTATATCAATAACATTGTGTATGTATGACGGGCGAGAGGGGAATAATTTTGATGGGCTACACCAAGGTTTTGGAAAGTGGTTGAGGGCCTCACTTCCATGATATTAATGGAGAAGGTGCATAGTCTGGGATGGAGGTTGGGTGTAGAAGGGAGCGTGGGATAAAGGATTGGGATGCGGAAAGGAGAGTAGGATCTGTCCATGGGCTGGATCTGGTGTCTTGGCAGGCCAGATCCAGGGTGCAGGCCATATTTTGCCCAGGTCTATATCAATAATTATCTAGAATCAGATCCTGCATTTTTTGCACACCCAATCTTCCACTAAATTGTACTAAATTACAAGTGCTGGCATGCTAGAAGTACTGTACAGAGAAGCTGCAGAAATTTGCTTTCAAGATATGATTAAATTAACCCCATTGCTGAAATGCATTTCATTGTTTGCTTCTGTGCCTACCAGTGAATAGGTTCCAAATTATTTACAATTTATCAGATACCACTGAAATATTGCAGTGATGATTTAGTAGCAACATTCCTTAATTTAATAATGCAGAAAGCTCGCATCCCTGGACCATTGCTGTTTAGTGTATAGATTATGGACACAATTTCTAACTCTGCTGCCACAACAAATAGGAAAGAAAAAGGACAGGCAGTGACCATGATAAATGTTTACAATTTAAAATCAAGCATATCAGAAGAGGAGCTGTGCATTGTACTTGTATGTGTGTGTTTGCACCTGGTGGGAGTGGTGCATGAACAGCAGAACAAATGGTGCAGGAAGCAGCTTATTTTTTTCACTGAAGGTGCCAACTGAAAAGAGACATCTATGCCCACAGTGAAGCAGTTAATTTGTATATTTAATTTCCTAATTATTAAACATCCATAAATGAGCAGTACAGTCCTGGTGCTTGTCCTGCCAGAGGGATCGTGTTGATGGAATGGGCAGGATACATAGGCTGTTCCATCACAATTACCCAATATGATCATAAAAATGGCTTGCCTTCAGCTTTTGCATTCAAGCCCACTGAATTTAATGGGAATCTTTCCATTAACCTCAATGGACTTTGGACTTCTTAGGAAGGCCACATCTATACTACAGTAATTGCCATGTTTAAAGACTGTCCTATAGAATGGTTCTTCTAGGTAGTCTGGACTGACCTAGTCTAAAACACTGTTCAGTAACATGGCTAGAGGACCGCATTTTCTGCCTATACGGGCAAGACGAAGATTAGGACCATGGTATGTTTCAAAATGTATTCAGACATGGTTCCTCTTGAACCATACTGATATTTTGCCATCGCTCAGCATGATGCACACATACTTGACCTTAGCTCTTCCAAGGCTGAGAAATATACATGACTGATAGCTATTCAAATCCTCTCTCTGGTTCCAACCCTCCTCTGCAACTGAAGTATTTGTTTAGCTGATCAGAATATGGTGGGGTCACATCATGAACAAACCAAAACCCACTCCCACAACACAACTGGCTTCTTATTGAATTCAGGTTCAGGTTTATTTTAAAACCTTCCCTGGAGATGCTCCAGCTAGCTCTGTCTCTTGCTTTCACTTTCTCCCTCCCTCGCTACCTTCCTTCTTTCTTCCTTTAAATAACTGGCATCAGCCATTATATCTTTGTATCATCACTCATATCTAATTTTGTTACATCAGCTTTTGCCTCTGCATCACCTACTATTTGGAGCAGTCTCCTTTGATCACTCTTTCTCATTGCCTACCCACTTATGTTCAAGAACCCACAGTGACACCTCTCTTCTTGCTTTTTTTTTTTAACCCTTAATGATGTTAGGGCCTGATCCAATGCCCCAATGAAAAGGCCATTACAGATTCCAGATAGCTACCGGATCATATCTTAAAGGCCATATTATTGAGCTCTTAGGTTGAGTAGTACATTATGTTGCACCATCTGGAGTGTCTGACAACCTTGAATGCCAAACTCAGGGTAGACTGTCCAAACTGGTTGTATGTTCTATAATTAGGATTATAAATAGAACTCCTGAAGCACTAGAGCAATCTCACAATGTCTGTCTCACAGACAGTCGACTTGGGCATTCCTGTCTACCTTGCCACCGAGGCAAGCTGGACTTAGTGATAATTGGCTGCCATACATCAACATAAAGGACTCAGGTTGCTTCCAGTCCCAAGAGACCAGTCAACTTGTACCTTATATCTCACACCAAAGACAATGCTTGTAGCCCATCCTATGGTGAACTAAGGATTTATTAACTAAGAAAAGCAATGCAAGAGTTATTTACAGGCAAACACATATACATAAAAGAGTTACACTCTATGGTTACACTCTATGGCTCTGTAGGGATCTGTCAGCCCTTTATGTCTTTTAGGGCTAACTCAGGTTGGCACTAAGAGTCTCTGCTTCTCTTGCATAGCTCTAGCCCTGTGAGAGTCCAAACAATCAAGGAGAGAGAGAGAAAATGTTCTTGTGTGCCTGTTTTATCTCCTTCCAGCGTTCAAACTGATGTGAGCAAGAAAGCCTGTCCTGTCACCTCCATGGGTGTAAGAGGGCCAAATCTCTGTATCGTGATGTTCCACGATGGCCCATTTAGTTTTGATAGACTTTCTTGATAGATAGGGCACCATTACTCTTGACTCAGTTCAGAAATTCAGAGCAAGCATTTTTACAGTTATAAAGCAAAAACCATACGTATGACCTGACAGCATGGGGTACATACAGTACCAGTAAAATGAATGCATGCTGCAACTTACCAGCAGTCTATAGGGCAGGAGGTTTCAAACTGCATTGCGCTGTCTGCAACTCCCTTCGGACAACAAAAATTACTACATCGCCCCAGGAGGGGAGACCAAAGCCTGAGCCTGCCCAAGCCCTGCTGTCCTGGGCAGATGGGATAAAATCTGAGCCCCACTGCCCTAGCCAAAGCCCCCTTAGATGCAGGAAGGGAGAGGTTCTAAATTGAGCCTCACTTCCTAGTGCTGAAACCCTTTGTCTTAAGCTTCGGCCCCAGGTGGAAAGAATTTGGGCTTTGGTTTTGGCCTGGATGGTGAGGCTTGGGCTTCAGCAAGTCTAAGCCAGCCCCGACAACCCAATTAAAATGGGGTTGCCACCCATTCTCGGGTTCTGACCCACAGTTTGAGAACCGCTGCTATAGAGTCTAATGCACTAAACACATTCTTATCAGACTAACACCTATCTGGAACAATGCTAACATGCAGGGGGTCTGATTTCCGGCTATGAGGTTGTGCCTACAGCCTTGGTAACAGCTAGCCTCTGGTCTGCCAGTAAGACACTTTACACTGTGAGGATTCTACAGAAGCCAATGGGATCATTTGTGATACAAGGGGCTACTCAGTATAAGGTCTTGTCTTCACTTACCAGGAGATCGATGCTGCATCAATTTAGCAGGTCCAGTAAGGATGCAGTAAATTGACTGCTGACTATGCTCCCATCGACTTTGGTACTCTACTGGCTCTACTGGGTTGCGAGGAGTAAGGGGAGTTGATGGGAGAGTGGTGGCGCCACGGTAAGTCGAGTAAAAATATGTCAACTCCAGATATACTATACCTGTAGTTGGAGTTGCATACCTAGTTCAACTTTGTCTCCTAGAGAAGACCAGGCCATAGTCAGAGTATTGCAGTCTGGCCCTTTAGAGAAACTAGTGGGCTGCCCCATGGTCACTATGTTCGCCAACCCTGCTCTGTTAGGCCACTTTTGCTTTCACAGCCAGAGAGTGTGATGATGTCATTCTGTTGCCCCTCAGGAAAACCAATTATATTATATATATATATATAGAGAGAGAGAGAGAGAGATTGATTTTCTATGAAAGATATTATACAAAAAAGAGTAGCATTGCTACTTTACACTGTTTTATAGTATACCAATACTGAGCTCATTATTATTACATGGCAGTTTCCCTCTTCAAAATGTCTACATTAAAATATATAACACTTTTCTCAGACAAGGAAGTGGCAAGACCATTTTACATATGGAGAAACGGAGGCAAAGAAGTTAAGTGACTAACCCAAGGCTTCTAAGAGAATCACTATCAGATGGGGGTAGAACTCAAGTTCTAAGGCCCAACTCGTGTTTAAGCCACTAGATACATATGTTATAGATTATATGGCTGGAATTGTCTTTAGATTTAGGACACATAATGAAAGTTTTCATATCTAAGACATTTACTCACTGGTGAATTACTGAGACTTTTTCTACTTCAAAACTTAAAACCTGAAATTGGAAGGAAGGAAAAAAAATCTTACAATCACATTCTTAGGTGAACTCCCTTTACTCCCAACTGTCACTGTAACCATTCCTTTCCCAGCCCCCAACTGATTATTTTAGACTTATATTACTTTTTTTAATCCTTTTTTCTTGTCTTCTGATTTATTACTTTTAACCCAGCAGACCTTTTATGGCTAACCTAGAATACTGTACACCCTAAATCTAGGGATTACAAAGTGCTTGGAAGTGATTTAAGATTGCAAGTTATTACTCACTTCATGGGATAGAAAACTGTTTTTTTTCCTCTCTCCCTGTATCAGATGGCACATTACTGGAGACAGACTCTTTGCAGCCAGAGAGGAGACCCTATGTTTTAAAAAGGGCTATGGCCGCTGCTAAAGTGAGGTTTATATCTGAATAACCACAAAAAGAAAGCCAGCACTGCACAACAAGCATGTGGAAGCAGTTTCACTACTTAGATAGGATCTCTGAGCCAAAAAGGCAGTTGTCTGACTTGTCAGCATCTGGGAAGCAGCACTACTGAGACATGAGTATATTACTTCTTGCTATATATTCAGCTTCATTTAAAGCTTTAGGCCTATCTCTAATAAAAAAAACCACAGGCGCCGACTTTCCATTGCGCCGGAGGGGGGGGAGACTTGACTTCTGGCTTTCCCCCAGGCCACACCCCTACTCCACTCCTTCCTGCAAGACCACCCTCCAATCCCCGCACAACTCTTCCTGCCCCAACCTTGCTCCTCCTCTTTCCATCCAATTCCAGCCCCTCCCCCCATCTCTTACTCGCCCTGAAACAGCTGACTCTGGTGGGCAGGAGGTGTGGAGAGGGAGGGGGAAGCACTGATATGCAGGGCCACTAGCAAGCAGTAGGTATTGATAGGAAGGCTGTGAATAAGTGCTTAGCATATGCACCATTTTCCCATGTGGGTGCTCTATATATGAAAAAAGAAATTGCTACAGGAGCAATTTGGCCTCCTCAAGTAACATCACACTTCTCTCTTAAATGGAGGGTTAGTAGGTTTTTTTCCCTGAGCTGACAAAACACTCATGTTATTAGAGCTAGGTATTATTTATCATTAACTGGTTCCTAAGTTATTGATTTACAATCTGTGGAGTCTCCAAAATGTCACCAGACTTGGACCATAAAGTGGATCATACTCAAGAGAAGGAGCACTACAGTCAGTCCGGGCAACACCGACGGCTGGGTGGGAGAAGTGTGGCACGGCCCGGGTGGTACGGAGAGTTGGTTGCTCTCTACATTGCCCAGGACCCAGCAAAATCTGTCGCCTACCCTGAAAGCAATAAAAAATAGACGGAAGCAATGTGCTGTTGCCAGTAGAACCAACAGCCACCTCTGGTCTCAGGGTAGGGTGTTGGAGGAGGGGCTTTTGAGTGGAAGGGGCAGGGCTGAAGACAGTCGCTGCCCAATCTGTGCTTGCACCCTGCAGCTATTCAGAGTGCCTGGTATGGTGCTCTGGTGGCAATACAAAGGGACCTGGAACTCCCAGCTGCCACTGCTGCTGGGCTCAGGAGCAATTGTCCCCTTTGCCATCCTCCTCCCGGTTGGTAGGCCTAGCTGTTGCAGTGTGTAACTGGGTGACCAGATAGCAAGTATGAAAAATCAGGGCAGCATGTGGGCATGTCATAGGTGCCTAAGACAAACCTCAAAGAGTGGGACAGTCCCTATTAAATCAGGACATCTGGGCACCCTGTGTGTAACAGATGGCTTGTTGCTCTCTACAGTGCTTTGGCAGGTTTTAAAGATGCCTCCATCCCACAGTGGGGTTTTCAGGTGCTCCACTAAAGCCAATGGAGCCATGATGTTTTACGTGTCATGGAAATCAGACCCAAATTTGTAAGCTGAAAGTCCTACCTATGCAAGGGAATCTGAGGGTAATGCATTTCTGACCTGTAAAGTGCACAGATTTATTATTAGAACCCTAGCCAAAGTATCTCGCAACTTTTACACGCTTCCAAAATGGATGCATTCTTGTTTTGTGTTTGATGGGCGAAGTGATATTAATCATGAAAGACAAGAACAAAATTAGAAAGATTCAGGCTGGCAATGACAATTGAGTAATTACTTTCTCAAGGATATTTTAAAACCTGCTGCAGATAATGAATAATAATAATAATAATAATAATGTGATAATTAGAGCTCTGCACAGTCATGGATATCAGCTTTATACCTGTGGGTATCCACATCCATGGATGTGGATGTAGATATCCGTGGCTCGTTTTTGCAGTTATGAATGCAGATGCAGATATTGTATCTGTGCAGGGCTCTTGTAATAACCATTGTAGGATTTTATATTTTTGCCCATCACTATAGAATCTGAACACATAATAATTGGACTCTGCCCATGAATGCGAGTATAACCTTGTTCTTTGGAGCTTGCCTGCCTTTCTTGTGCCAAAGTCTGGCCTCAGGCAACACTCTTCCCTCCCAGCTTTAGAATAGCTCTTTCTGAGCAACTGGAAGCTGCAGGAGCTCCAGATCAGACAACTGATGAATGCTGGCTCCCTAGCAGATACGCAGGCACCATTCACATTTGAGTATTACGCTTCTCGGTAGTGAAGAGAAAAAGACTTAAGAAAATATTGAGGGTTGTTGCGTCAGTGTCTACTTGCATCCCTGTTTGCAGAAAGCTGCACAACAGTGAGCTCAGGGACTCCACAGTTGCTTTTATTGTCATGGGAGAAATAGTATTGGGTGCTAACCTACATTCCATTCATCTGCCCCCACGAGCCATGGAGTTCATTGCAGCCTTGTGCTCTCAGAGATCTCTCAGAAATTGTGCCAAAAGCCAGTTTTTTAAAAAAGAACACCTGCCCCGTTTGGAAATAAGATTTGTTTAAATGTGTCTGAGCAGGCTTGCCAGTGGAAGTTTGGGAGGCAAGGTGGAACCAAACCTGAGACCATTGGAGCTTAATGCAGAAGCTTCTACAGCTTGAGCTAAAAGCCAGCTGGCTTTTGGCTAAGGCTGTGGAACAAACTCATTCTCTCTCTCTGTAAGTTGTCTAAGTGCCACTACTTGGGAGAGCAAACTACACCCACTAGGGCTATGTCTACACTTGCGGCTTCTTGCACGAGTAATATGCAAATGAAGCTAAGCGTGGAATATCGCCGAGCCTCATTTGCATACCTAATGAGCCACCATTTTTTTCAGAAGAGGCTCTTGCACAAGAAGGAGCATCTATACTGCCCCTTCTTGCGCAAGAAAAACCCTCTTGCGCAATGCCGTTCTTCCTGAAAAGTAATAGGTGTAACAGCATTGCGCAAGAGGGTTTTTCTTGCGCAAGAAGGGGCAGTGTAGATGCTCCTTCTTGCGCAAAAGCCTCTTCTGAAAAAAATGGTGGCTCATTAGGTATGCAAATGAGGCGCGGCGATATTCCATGCTCAGCCTCATTTGCATATTACTCAGGCAAGAAGCCGCGAGTGTAGACATAGCCTAGGAGTGTGGGCTACTTTAGGAGTGTTGGAAGGCTGCTTTGAGGGCGGTGAGGCTCTGCACCTATAAGCAATGGGATTAAATCGAGTCAAACGTCAAACTCCATCTTCCTATTTTGTTAAATTATGCCCATGTTGTCCTTTAGCCATGAGGCAAAGGCCTTGACGAAGAGAGAGACCTTGCTGCTACGGGGGCTTTACGGACAGTTAAAAGTGTATATACGAGAAGTGTGTGTGGGAGAATAGGGGCAAGAGAGATGGTACAGAATTGGAACTCAGGAGATCTACATTCTATGCCCAGCTCTGCAATAACAAAATACAGGACTATGTAGCACTTTAAAGACTAACAAGATGGTTTATTAGGTGATGAGCTTTCTTGGGCCAGACCCACTTCCTCAGATCAAATAGTGGAAGAAAACTGTCTCAACCATATTACCAAAGGATACAATTTAAAAAATGAACACATATGAAAAGGACAAATCAAATTTCAGAACAGAAGGGGAATGGAGGGAGGGGGGAAGGTAAATGTCTGTGAGCTAATGATATTAGAGGTAATAATTGGGGAAGCTATCTTTGTAGTGGGTAAGGTAATTAGATTCTTTATTCAGACCGAAGCATAAAGTGTCGAATTTAAGCATGAATAACAGTTCAGAGGATTCTCTTTCAAGTGTGGTCTTAAAAGGCTTTTGAAGCAGGATGCAGGTAATTCAGTTGTTGAGACAATGTCCTTTCTGGTTGAAATGGCATAGCCTCTTTGCTCCTCTGTTAGTCTTAGCTTTTTAAATTCTGAATTCTCCAAAGTAAGGGCATCTCTCACTTTTTATTCATACAGGAGCTAGCAGAATTGGGCCCTGATCTCAACAGGGGCTGTTTGGTGCTACGAATTAGAGCTGAGATAAAGGTGGATTGTTCCTTGAGTTCCACGTACTACACAAATGGAAGCAGATGCTGGTAGCTGAATAACTTTGGTTAAAGAGCTAATTCTATTTTTGGACTATGCAGCAGAGACGGGGAGGCTCCAGTCATAAGGTTTCAGAGTAGCCATGCTGCCCAAGAGTGGAAGGGTCCAGAACAACTGGATGCCTGTACAAATAGTCCTGAGTTACAATGGCGATTTGCTTGCGTTAGGGGGCAAGTCACAAAGACTGTTCTGTAGGTGGTAGAAAACCCGCCATTCATAGCTGTGACTTGAGGCACGCTCCATTAGAGAACCCCCCTAGAGACTTCCTTCTCCCAAGACTTCTCTTGTGGAGTTTTCCAGTGGAGGGATCAGTGTACGATTTGCTAGGAAACTCCAAATATTATGGTGATAAACAAATGCTTAAAGTAAGTAGAAACCATTATTCCGCGACTACCAGGATTCTGGGTGGATGGTTCAGCTGAATTTTATAAGGCAGCTTTTGGCCATTGGAACTGTAGTGTTTGGAAGCATACACAGGTAACAATCACTGACAAAACTAATGAGAGAGGTGAGATGCTTGGCATGATAATGTTTATAAAAGCATCTTTCCACCAACTCTCATGCAGTGAACTACGTGTTTTTGAAGTTGCAACAGAAGACTCAAGTTACTGGGCAACTGTTAGTTACATCGGTGACCTAAGTGCCACATTTATTTGACAGAGGAGGCTCTCTTTCCAAATCTTTTTGTTGGTGACCTTCAAAATCAATCAGAAGCGATAATGTGACTCTGTCGTTGAAGATAAAAGGATATTAATTTCACTGTGTTTGTTCCCTTTTACAGGAAAGCAGGCCAAGGGGTGGGGCACAGCAGTTATTGTGTTGCATCAGTGACACTCTTGGTTTTCAGGTGAATTTTCTCACATATGAAAGGCAGTAAGTGACAGTCCACAGAATATTTTAAGGATGACACAGACAATACATGCTATTCAGCAATAGCAGATGAGAACTTAAGCCTATTTGATGAGTGTTTTTCTGAAGGTGCGGTGAGGTCTCAGGTCACAGACTATAAGCAAGTCTCACGGAGACAATGGAATAAAAAATGCCTGTTTCAAAAATCTGCATAAGAGCACGCAACACTTCTGGTTTAGAAGACCATTTCCTGCATTATAGCACCTTGTCTACTTGTCATTTTGTTCAGCTCTTATGGGTGTGGGACTAGGTAGCTCAGAGCACTGGTAATGGCAGGTAGAGATTGGTTCAAACCAGAACCAGCTGTTCTCTCTACTCTGAATTTTGTAGGCTAGGATTAAATGAAACACAGATCTGAGTCATCCTAGCTTTCATTTTGTAAATCAGGCAATAACCAGGAGGTTGGTTTACAGTCTCTTTATAGAAATCTACATCCTTATCCAGGCCCTCTGAATGCTGATTGTTCAGACAGAGGAACATGGATTGCAATCACTCGTTTCAGTTTGGAGACCCCAAACATTTCTAGCAGGGCAATGCAGAACTAAAACACTCCCTGAAAGGACTAGCAGATTTTCCCACGTAATCTAACCCTTGGCGGTAGTGAGCAAAAATGACCCTCTTCACACCTCTGTTCAGTAGCTTGTGTGAAGCGTATTAGTGGTTTTAGTCCAGCTGTCAATAGGCAGGTCCCCACTTAACTGATTATGGTGGTGATTTTCTTGTTGACAGCTTTAGCAAGGACAAAGACTGAATGGTTATAAAGCTGAAACTACACTCTTCCCTTCCTCCTCTATTCCCAGTCCTGCATCAGTGGGCTCTGCAGCCTTTCCACATTATGCAGAGTTCTATTTCAGCAGCTAAGCAGAGTTGGATTTGGATATTACTTAGGGCAGTGTACACTACGGGGCAATGTCGATCTAAGGTATACAACTCTCCAGCTACATGAATAGCATAGCTGGAGTCAATGTACTTTAGGATAAGTTGCCATGGGGTCTCCTCTGCGGGGAGCGGGTGGTGGGAGAAACTCTACCATTGACTTCCCTTATGCTTATTATTCCGGTGAAGTACCAGAGTTGATGAGAGAGTGATTGGCTGTTGATTTAATGGGTCTTTACTAGACCCACTAAATTGACCCCCAGGGAGTCGATTGCTGAAGCACTGATTTCCTGGTGAGTGCAGACCTGCTCTTAGATGAAAGACATCCAAGCAATCCCAAGGTCGACAGGAAGTATAGTGCAGCCATCATAAAGCTCTGATGTCTCGCATTCATTCATTCAGCAGGACTCACACACGAATTGATTCCCATTCAGGGAATTACCCCATTCCTGCTTTCTGTGCATCAGCGATTGCTAATCTTATGTACAATTTCCATATGCTAGGATTGACTGTACTGTACTAAAATTAAGAGGCTGGGAGGTGTTGATTTAGAGTTAGACAAATGAACTGTCATAATTTCCTCTGTGATTTCCAGGTAGTTGGGGCTGGATAAATAAAATCAAGATATATTAAAAATATATTAATCTCATTTGAGATCCGACGTTGTTGGAAATGGACCTTGTGAACCTTCTGTGTGAGTGTACCACTTTACTGATAAAGAACAAGCTGTTCTTCAAACATGTAGGACATTTTTGGCCATTGTGTGTATTATGATGTCCCATTCCCACTTGGTAAATGATCTACTCAATATAACCCAAGCTCAGTAGTCAGCTGGCTTTCTGATTGTTTTACTGAACTCTGCATGCTCCAGATCAAGGGGACGGTCTTGGGAGTGAGGGAGGACTGGAACCCCAGGGTGTAGGGCTGTTGCTCTCTTAGCCAGATTATTAGCTGACAAGCAGGTTTCCCCTCTACCTCGCCCTGTTTAGCTGGAAGCAACAGGCAAAACAGATATTAAGAGCAAGTTGTTGAGTTTTTGTGGTAAAGACAAGCAGGTTGGTCCACTGGCTAGGGCTAACCTAGTCTTCAAGAGACTGAGGTTCAATTCTGCCTCTGCCAAAGACTTCCTCTGTAACTTTGGAAAGTCACTTGGGTCTAGATTTTTGGAACTCTTATGCATCATAAACTCTCACTAAATACATAGCTGCATCTTGAGGTGTTTAAACACTTGACTCTTAGGCTGTGTCCAGACTCCATGCCTCCGTCGACGGAGGCATGTAGATTAGCCAGATCGGAAGAGGGAAATGAAGCCGCGATTAAAATAATCGCGGCTTCATTTAAATTTAAATGGCTGCCCCGATCTGCCGATCAGCTGTTTGTCGGCAGATCGGGGGAGTCTGGACGCGATGCCCCGACAAAGAAGCCTTTCTTCATCGACACAGGTAAGCCTCGTGAAACCAGGTTTACCTGTGTCGATGAAGAAAGGCTTCTTTGTCGGGGCATCGCGTCCAGACTCTCCCGATCTGCCGACAAACAGCTGATCGGCAGATCGGGGCAGCCATTTAAATTTAAATGAAGCCGCGATTATTTTAATCGCGGCTTCATTTCCCTCTTCCGATCTGGCTAATCTACATGCCTCCGTCGACGGAGGCATGGAGTCTGGACACAGCCTTAGTGTCTTTGTGCTTCATTGAAAGTCAACCAACTTGACGAGAAATGAATGGAGCCAGACCAGAGCAGAGGCAGACTGAGGGCTGCATTATGCTGCCCGTCCTTCCGATGCTGGGGCTGGTGGCTCAACTGCAGAGTGAGGAGTGGGGTTTCCTGGTCCAGCCAGCAGACATGGCCTTGGGAGGCTGAGTAAGGCTGCAGCCACATTGTCCCCCAGCTACTATCTGGGGCAGGCTGCAGGTGTGCAGCCACCTGGCTCTCTGGTAGGACAGGCTGCAGCTGCACCAACACCTGGCTCCCCGGAGTGCCAGGGTCAGGGTCAGGTGGGGAGGACACTGGGCAGTGGTCAGCAATGGCCATAGTGTGTGTGCGTGGGGGGGGCCTCTGGTGGGCAAGAAGGGGTGGGTCCATGGCTGGAAGGGGAGGAGTTAGAGGACCTCCCTTCTGCCCATGGGGTACCCTATATTCACAAAGCTCCCCCAACACAATCTAGCCCTTAATCTAGCCATTACCAGAAGATTTACCCCACATTGTGCAGGTCCGTAAGTGAATTTATTTTTGTTTTCCTTCATTTAAACCATTGCTCTGGGATGGAGCTGGGGAGGCGGGGTTCAGTTTGCAGGCTGCCCCAGGCAGAGAGAACTACCCCAGCTCTCTCTCACTGCTGCCGCTTGGGGCCAGGTGAGAAGCACCTCTCCATGGCTGCTGCAGCTCGAGCAGGGTCAGGGGTGCATGTCCCCCAGCTGGGGAAGGGCCAGGTTCATGTGCTCCCTAGGGTCCCCAGGCATAATGGGGAATGCAGCAAACTCTGCATTTTTCTCTCACACTCTGACAAAGGGGAACAGCCGGAAATGTTTCTGTACAAATTGGGGTGGGGATGAGGGGTTCAGCATCCTCACCCTCCTTAAAGGGCTCTTGGGGGGTGGCAGTCTCAGGGCTGGGGCCGTCCCAGAAGGGAAGGGAGGGTGTGCCTCCAGCTAGCCCCTTTCACTTGCCTAGTGATTCTGTCTCTTTTCTGTTTGGTTTTATGAGAAGCAATGCCATGCCAGTCACATCCCATTTTCCTTGCTTCAAGTTATGATAAGAGGAAGCTGCATGCTGAATATAGTGGTCCTAACTCTGACTGTTTAGGAGGAATTCTTGAGCAAACAGCCCTACAGACTCACAAATATATAGTAGTTTTTATCTTCTACTACACTAGATCCCGTAGGCTGGCCCTCTTAACTACTCTATCGTGTTCCAGTATTGCATAGCTAGCAGCTTTACCGGGCTGCTGCATTACACAGCCTGCTCCATCACATCTGCCTGCTTTGACTTCTGTGGGTGCAGAACTCTGTGCTAGTAGATCCAGTTGCATGATCAGGGTCTTGGGTAGAATATGTACAAGGTATTTTTGTTTTTAAAAAAATTGATGTTTCTTTCTTCTGTCCAAGTACGAGAGACTGAAATCCAAGTAAGCCTAAACTTCTTTACCATTGACGCCACAACAACGTTTGAGGTTTGGAAAAGCTGAGGAAAAAATGTGTTATTGTAGAATTAGGATTGTAATAAGATCTTAGCCTTGGAATAATGCAATTTTGAGCAAAGTAAGAAATTTTATAACACTTCTGAGATTTGTGAGGATAGATGTGCCACAAAGAATTCTAGATATTTCAAATTGTTACGAAATGCAGCTGAGAGTGAATGGAAAGACACTCAGTAACAAACAAAGGAATGATGTTTCTTCTCAACCCATCCTCCCTATTAATACAATACGGAAGCACACGGCAGTAGTTAAAAAGAAGTTAGACTCCAGAAGTAATAGCAGGAAAGAAGTTACAGATTTAGAACCAGATTGTGCTACTGGGGCCTGGGCCCCTAGTGGGGGCTGTGCTAAACTGCACTATCAGAGGCTGCATTTAAAGGCATTGCAGCTTTCAGATTCACACAGGAGACAGAGGAGGAAACCACATTCTCTTTCTTGCATATCTGGTCATTGTGAAGCAGGGATCCTTCCATCACAGCCATCTTCAGAATGCCTAACATGGCAAAGAGTTCCACGAATGCAACTGTGCCTAGCCTCTCCAGGGTGGTTGTAAGGGAAAGAAAGCTCTTTTCCCACATGCCTGTCCCACTTAACTGAATTCCACATGGAATGCAGGTAGCAGTGAAGTTATTCAGTACTCTGAGGTGTCAGGTCATTGGCATTTGTGAGATTAGAGAAATTAGGTTCACACAACTTTCATCCACTGCCTGCAATTGCAGAGAACCCGAAGGGATAGCTCTGAAAGAGCTCAGACAGCCTGGTGAACAGCAGATGAGTCCAGGGGAGAAAACATACTGAAACCTGCTCCCTGCAAGGGAAAGGAGCTTGTGGAGACATCAGGAGCCAGGCCACCTGGAGAGCATAATGAAAAACCCATCCTCACAATTATGGCAAAAAAGTCAGAGTGTCTGTTCATGAGTATTTTCAGTTGTGAGCCATGGCCGTGTGTTTGCATGGAAGAGGGGGAGAGACAGGAATGAAAGATATTCCATTACAATAGAATGGAGGCATGTTGCCATGGAAGGTAGGTGTTAGTACCAAGGAATTTTATCTTCCAGCTGGGGAACACATAGGGAGGTCTGAGCATAGTTGTGCTGATTGCTTTGCCTCCCTTGGATCACAAGATGTCCCAACTGTAAAATCCAAATCCAGCTCCAAACGCTTATAAAGTTTAAGGAAGGTCTGTTCCAGGGTTTCAGTTCATCCAGTTTAGGGGAAGATGGATGCAGATGTTTGCAAAGTCTGGGGCTCTTTGGACTGAGGTTTTTGGTTCAGGCTCTTCTTTAGCTTTGTACCTATATGATCCCACACTTAGGATGAAATTCAGTCAGAACCACCATATTTGTTGAACTTGGCCAGGTTTGCAGCCCAGACATATTAAAATGTGTATGTGTGCGCCTTCAGCAAGACTGGCCTGATCGCTGGGACTGTAATAAAAACATAGAGCTAGTCTGGAAACGATCTCCTGGGTCATTGAGTACAGCCCCTGCTGTCACAGGCAACTCTATCATATAATTCAAACCCAACAGCAGACGTTTTAGCTGAGGGTTGGTTGTGTTAAAAAGGTAAAACCAACATTTTTTTCCATTTTGAACTAAACGAGGTGAAGGCTTTGTCTTCACTGAGATTGGGATTCTGGGGCAGCTACAGAAGCTCAAACTTCTAGGGCGTTGACATGTTTTACACAGATGTAGTGAGAATTGCATTGGTACAGCCTGAAACCCGGGTAAGTTATAATGGTGCAATTTGCACTGCTCCAGCATAAACCTTGATTTACATGAAGGGGCCACATGGACACAGCTATAGGGAGGGCAGAAATCCAGACAAGGCACAAGACAAAGTGCAGACACTGAGAGTTCTTGAATTTTAACCCTTTCCTCGCAGGAAATATTTCCCAGGGAAATATTTTATCTGCTAGCAACAGCCTTTCTTTCTCTACATGTAAAAAAAGTTATTGTTCTTGAAGATTCATGCTGGGAAAACAAATCTCTGGATTTGTAAAATAAATCCCCATTCAAGTTTCAATCAGATTTTAAATAGCTGGATAGAGGAAGCTGGAAACAGATGGAAATAACCGATGACAGACATGCACCTTTCCCCCCCATGATGGGAAAAAATCACAAACTAATAGAATTTAGGTTTTTAGCAAGTTATTCCCTAGTTATTTTTATTCCAATACATTCTATAAATACAGGTGATAAAATGTCATGGATTTTTCATTACACTTACAATTGCTAAAATCCTAAAACTAAACCATCACAACCTAGAGGAATTGCAAAGTACAGGCCTGAGCCTGCCACCCTTACTCATATAATGGCTACACGCATGAGCAGTACCATTGACTTCAGTGGAACTATTGACACGAGCAAGTGTTACAGATCCTCAGTTACTGCTCTAAAGAGTTCTAAATTGCAGTAATCCAGCATTAATTCTATAGACATTGTAAGTAAACCTTCAATCTTACAATACTTTTTCTCTTTAGTAATCAATTGACATTTCTAAAGCACCCGCTGGTGTAGTCCCTGGTAATACAGGCTCAAATCACTGGTGTCCTGCTTTTACAGCATTTATGCATTAAGGTTCCAAACATGATCATGTTGTGTATGGGACCTCGTTGTGCTTGGTGAAGCATGCATATAAATGTACGCTCTCCCTGCCTTATTTACAGTGCTAGACAAAAGACATATCCCTATTTTATAGGATAAAATGACTTGGTTGGGGTCAAACAGGAGATATGAGTCAGGAACTGGAGCCATACCTCCGGAGTCACTCTACTGTGCCTTGGTCAGAAAACTGTCATCCTCTAATGTCATTCAAATAAACCACACAAAGGTGTGTGCATTTGGTTTGAGGATATTAGCTCCTGATAACTTTTGATTTACTTTGCAGGATTTGATTTCTGTGTTACTTGTTACTTGCAAATTGCGTAGCTTATTTTGAGGTAATTTTGAAATAGCACCAAATTTTGAAATAAGCTATCTACCTAGCTCCAAAGTTTCAAAATAAGGTGCTATTCCAAAATGTCCCTTAATCCTCATGCAATGAGCTTTACGAGGATGTTGGAATAGTGAGCCCATTACATTTCGATATAACGGACTTGCTCTTAAAACACAGAATAGCAGTTTTGGGATACCAGAGGCATCCCAGTGTAGATGTAACCATAGAGATCAAGATGGAATGAACGTCAAGCACTTAGAGCAGAAGACTAGCTGTCAGGACTAGTGAGTGCTAATCCGTTTGTCCCACCCCCTCACTGACTCCATGTGTCTCATTAAGCAATTCACTTAACTGCCTATGCCTCAGTTTCTTTAGCTTTAGAAGCTCCTGTGCATAGTGACATGAGGCACACATTTTCTTCTTTGCTGTTTGTGCAGAGCAAAATGTTTAACAGCATCATAAGTTGTCTCCAGGATGGCAACCTCCTTTCTAGTTATCCTGCAGTAGATAATACTTTGTCCCCCGTTCCTTATCATCCCTCCATATGGGATCCAATCTAAGGGTATGTCTACACTACCCCGTTAGTTCGAACTAGCGGGGGTAATGTAGTCATCCGCAGTTGCAAATGAAGCCAGGGATTTGAATTTCCCGGGCTTCATTTGCATGAAGCCGGCCGGCGCCATTTTTAAATGCCGGCTAGTTCGGACCCCGTGCCGCGCGGCTACACGTGGCACGGACTAGCTAGTTTGGATTAGGCTTCTAATCCGAACTAGCTGTACGCCTCGTGGAACCTCAAAATCCCGGGCTTCATTTGCAACTGCAGATGACTACATTACCCCCGCTAGTTCGAACTAGCGGGGTAGTGTAGACATACCCTAAGATACCCCATGTGCTTCTGCTATGGGCTAATCGAATGACATGACCAAACCACCATAGCCATCTGTTGTATTATTTAGTCCGCAGGCGGCTGACCTCTGCAGCACAACACTACCACTCTTCTTACACAAACTCTCTAATGAATTCCCAAGACTCCTCCTAAAATTACACTGCTGGAGTGCTTTCAGTTTCCTGTTGAGTACTTCCACCATTTGCTGAGTTTCTGAGGTGTATGATAGCATTGGACTGAGGACAATAGCATAACTGGCATTACACAGCCTTTTTTTACTCTTCCAGATGTTTTACTAAGGGGAAAATGATCCATTGGCTCTCCAGATTATATGTGTTCAGTAAACTGGCTATTAGCAGCATTAGACTTGCAAAATGGATAAAGTCATCAGTTCTTTCATACTCTTCTCCATCAATCATACATTCACCAATGTTGTTAGCATTTGCTGCTATCTCCATGATCTTGGTCTTCTGCATACTGATATGAAATCCCACATTACCATCTTCTGCTTTTATGATTGTTAGGGCTGTTCCCCACTCTGGCACTGAGTGCAGAAGGTAGGGGCTTGCAAGAGACTTTAAAAAGACCTTGCCTTTATAGGCTTCTTACAAAAACTCCCCAAGATCACAGATTCACTGGCCCTGGGAGATAGGCTGCTACCATCAAGTAAATTAAAACCCTGAAAGCCAGAAGAAACACTTGAACTTCTTCCCACGGGGTACCCCAACCTCCTTTACCACAAGAGAGCTTGAAAAAAGAAAAAAAATCCACAGAAAAACTGCAATCTCTAATAGTGGACCTCTCAGTCTAGGCGGATGCACACACATACAGAGACTTCCTGTTACTTTTCAGGACACAAGAATCAAGTCATCACCTTAAAAAGGTGATTTTATTAACTAAAAGATATACTTGATAAAGCATACTTGGTTGCTAGGTGTTACAAAGCAACCAAGAACAGATTAAAACACACCTAACATAGTCTCTTTGGACTGCATCTTTGATACGGTGAATGGGAAAGGGAAGGTACATGGATTTCATACAGAGAAGCTTAACCAAACAACAAAACAAGGAAAATAACCTGATTGTGATTAAATATACATTTCCCCTATTTACTCACAACCCCTTCATGGTCCAGTCCATTTCCATGCCCAGTATTTCTTGAAGGCATGGTAGTTATACCTGGATTTAAACTCCACAAAGAGACGGCAAGCAGGTAATCTTTACAATTCACATTTCAGTACTGTATCTCATTGGTTCTTCTGGCTCCCTGCCAACACCTCTAGATCCTGAGTTTAACCCTTTAGTCATCAAATATTGGCCAGCACTCCTCCTATCCAATACAATGCATGATTCTCTTCATTCCACTCATACTGGTATCCAGATTGACTAGATCATCTGCAAAATCTACATCTCACAGCTTCTCCCTTGCCCAAACAATCTCTCTGTCCTTCCGCAATGGTCATCGCTTTTCTCATCCCCTCGTGAGTCACACAGGGGAAGGCTGATCAAAGGCAATCAAGGGAACAAAGGTCAGGCACTCAGTCCCAACTGCCACAGTAACTGAAGCTGCTGTCACCTGAAGTCAGAATCAAAATTCAAACAGTTGAGCAAACTCACTCACACCAAAAGCTAGTACTCTCACCTGGAAGAAGTGGATGAGGCTTTTTTTAAACAAAATCATCCAAATTGCAAGATTTGATGGTGATGGGGGACTTCAACTATCCAGATATATGTTGGGAAACTAACACAGCAGGTCACAGACTAACCAATAAGTTCTCGGACTGCATTGAAGACAACTTTTTATTTCAGAAGGTTGGAACAGCTACTGGGGGAAGCTGTTCTAGATTTGATTTTAACAAATAGGGAGGAACTGGTTGAGAATTTGAAAGTGGAAGACAGCTTGGGTGAAAGTCATCATGAAATCATAGAGGTCATGATTCTAAGGTATAGGGGAACGGAGAACAGCAAGTTCGGAGAGCTGGTAGGTAAGGTTTCATGGGAAGCAAGACTGAGGAGAAAAAACTGAAGAGAACTGGCAGTTTTTCAAAGGGACATTATTAAGGGCCCAAAAGCAAGCTATTCTGCTGCGTAGGAAAGATAGAAAATATGGCAAAAGACCAGCTTGGCTTAACCATGAGATCTTGCATGATATAAAATAAAAAAGGAGTCATAAAAAATGGAAACTACAACAATTACAAAGGATGAATATAGGCAAACAATACAGGAATGCAGGAGCAAGATTAGAAAGGCAAAGACACAAAAACTCAAACTAGCTACAGGCATAAAGGGAAACAAGAAGACATTCTATAAATATATATCAAGCAAGAGGACGACCAAGGACAGGGTAGGCCCATTGCTCAGTGAGGAGAGTGAAGCAGTAACAGGAAACTTGGAAATAGCAGAGATGCTTAATGACTTCTTTGTTTTAGTCTTCACCGAGAAGTCTGATGAAGGAATGCCCAACACAGTGAATGCTAGTGGAAAGGGGGTAGGTTTAGAAGATAAAATAAAAAAGAACAAGTTAAAAAAATCACTTAGAAAAGTTAGATGTCTGCAAGTCACCAGGGCCTGATGAAATACATCCTAGAATACTCAAGGAGCTGATAGAGGAGGTAACTGAGCTATCATCTTTGGAAAATCATGGAAGACAGGAGAGATTCCAGAAAACTGGAAAAGGGAAAATATAGTGCCCATCTATAAAAAAGGGAAATAAGAACAAACCAGGAAACTACAGACCAATCAGTTTAACTTCTGCCCCAGGAAAGATAATGGAGCAAGTAATTAAGGAATTCATTTGCCAACACCCGGAAGATAATAAGATGATAGGTAGCAGCCAGCATGGATTTGTAAAGAACAAATCATGTCAAACTAATCTGATAGCTTTCTTTGATAAAGAGTCTTGTAGAAAAGGGAGAAGTGGTGGATGTGGTATATTTACATTTTAATAAGGCATTTGATATGGTCTCGCATGACCCTCTTATCAATAAACTAGGCAAATACAACCTAGATGGGGCTACTATAAGGTGGGTGCATAACTGGCTGGATAACCGTTCTCAGAGAGTAGTTATTAATGGTTCGGAATCCTGCAGAAAAGGTATAACAAGTGGGGTTCCGCAGGGATCTGTTATAGGACCGGTTCTGTTCAATATCTTCATCAACAATTTAGTTAGAGAGTATGCTTATTAAGTTTGCAGATGATACCAAGCTGGGAGGGATTGCAACTGCTTTGGAGGATAAGGTCATCATTCAAAATGATCTGGACAAACTGGAGAAATGGTCTCAGGTAAAGAGGATGAAGTTTAATAAGGACAAATACAAAGTGTTCCAGTTAGGAAGGAACAATCAGTTTCACAAATACAGAATGGGAAGCGACTGTATAAGAAGGAGTACGGCAGAAAGGGATCTAGAGGTTATAGTTGACCACAAGCTAAATATGAGTCAACAGTGTGACACTGGTGCAAAAAAAGCCAGCATGATTCTAGGATGCATTAACAGGTGTGTTGTGAGCAAGACACGAGAAGTCATTCTTCCACTCTATTCTGCACTGATTAGGCCTCAGTTGGAGTATTGTGTCCAGTTCTGGGCACCGCATTTCAAGAAAGATGTGGGGAAATTGGAGAAGGTCCAGAGAAGAGCAACAAGAATGATTAAAGGTCTAGATAACATGACCTATGAAAAAAGACTGAAAGAATTGGGCTTGTTTAGTTTGGAAAAGAGAAGATTGAGAGGGAACATGATAAAGGTTTTCAGGTATCTAAAAGGGTATCACAAGGAGGAGAGAGAAAAATTTTTCTTCCTGACCTCTGAGGATAGAACAGGAAGCAATGGGCTTAAACTGCAGCAAGGGAGGTTTAGATTGGACATTAGGAAAATGTTCCGAACTGTCAGGGTGGTTAAACACTGGAATAAATTGCTTAGGGAGGTTGTGGAATCTCCATCTCTGGAGATATTTAAGAGTAGGTTAGATAAATGTCTATCAGGGATGGTCTAGACAGTACTGGGTCCTGCCAAGAGGGCAGGGAACTGGACTCGATGACCTCTCGAGGTCCCTTCCAGTCCTAGTATTCTATGATCACATAGAGAGACAACGTAGAAGAGAAGTGAGAAAAGTATACAGCCTTGCCTTATACACATAACAATCTTAAATCATTCCATGTCACTGCTGTCTGTCCTGATACAGCATGCAGATTTGTCACATGAAACCTCAGTTTCCCAACCTGCAAAATGGGCAAAATATTGTCTGGCAGCTCATCTTACTGTATAAATGTAAATGATATCGTCTAGGGAAGAATAAAGTATTCAAGAAATTTTGAAGTAATCTGATAGTAAAGATGCCCTTTAAAAATAGCTTTTATTCAATAGTGACTGAGTCTTCTGATCTGCTGGAAGATGTACAAAATAGCTACATTTTGTTTACAAGAGTCATAAAGGACTTGATCACGTGTCTCTGGAGTAAGACATTGGATAGAGAAAACATGCACATTTCTTGCTTTAAAATAATGGGCCATATTCCACTGTCACATTTATATGAATAACTGCATTTACTTCATTCATCAAGAGGGGGAGTAACTGAGGACAGAACTTTCCCCTTTGAGTTTGGGCAGCTTTTGGAAATGTATATTAAAAAACCCCATAGCGTGTTTCCGAGAATCATAAATTAGTGGCTGTCATGGCTGGTTTTATTTAAGACAATGAACACATAAGACAAATGAAATATAGTCCTGCACATTTGTACATTCTATAGGCTTACCTCTTAGTTCGGTGTTAGTGCTGAGCTAAAAGTATTTACAGACGCAATATTTCTGAACACAAATAGGAAGCAAGGCATCGTTTTTTGCTAGGGTATGTCAGTGCTATGACAGGGGCATTCCATGGATCTTACTCCATTTAATTGCACTGATTTCTGGCCAATGTGTGGTGGGAAAGGTACTGTCATCAGTGAAATGTATATACTATGTTTCCAGTTTAAAGGAAAGTGAAAGGCATGTTTGGTAAATATAATTTTTTTCCATAGTTCATCTGAATCTTAAATTAAATTTGCATTGAGCATATACTTGAGAGAGATCAGTTGGGCTACGTCTACACTTCAGTGGTATTTCGGAATAGTGGAGGTATCCCAAAATAGCTACTCCGTCTCTTTTGAGCGTGCCCATTATATTTCAAAATATAACGGGCTCTCTATTCCAATGTCCCTCTAAATGTCATTCCATGAGGAGTAAGGGACATTTCAGAATAGCAATTTATTTTAAAATAAGTGCTGCGTAGACAGCGCCAAATTTTGAAATAAGTTATTTCAAAATTAACTATAAATAAGCTACGCAAGTTGCAGAGCTCAAACTGCGTAGCTTATTTCGAGCGCCGGGTGCAGTGTAGACACACCTTTGGTGAAATTCTGTGACTTGTGTTACTTAGGAGGCAAGAATGGATAGTCATAGCCATCCTTTCTGACCTTATAAACAACATCTGAATCAGATTTTGCCCTCTGTAGCTTATATTAGCCAAACTGATACTTTTAAAAAGTTTTTGTGAATGGAAATAATTTGGCAAAAAATTCCCCCAGTAATAATTACTACTCCATAAATGAAACATTGGGCTGGGTTTTCAAAGGTATAAATAGAAGCAGGTGCAATAAACCACCATTGACTTCCAGTGGGAACAAAGCTGCTTTTTTTTTTTAAAGTTGTCAAAGTTTCATCATTGGTTCCAATGATGCATGTTGTACACATGGGCAGCTTCCCTGGATTTCATTTGGATTCTGTCCTCAATAGTACAGGGGTCTGCTCATGTAGAGTTATTTTTAGGACTGGGTCTAAAATATTAAGTCTTACCTTGGGAATACAAATGTACAGGACTCTTCCAATGCTTTCCCAGTGATATTGTGCAGGAAATTCAGTCTTAGCTGTGCATGGACAGAAGAACACCAACACATAACAGGTCTAAGCACCCTGAAGAAAAAATAGCCCAATTAAACTCTTTTAATGCTTGGATTTGTCAGAGCTAGCCCTAAATTGTCACTGACAACTCAAAATATGTCAGAAATATAATTAGCTAGAGTCTTGGAGGACGACCCATGGCGTATTAGATCCAATGTTGGCTAAACCACCCCTCATAAAATCTTCAGCTAAGGACAGATTGTCCCAAATTCTGATCTTCTAGTTCATGCAGAGCTACTCTGTGTGAGTCAGGGGATCTGAGCCTAGCTCAGAGGAACATTTAAAGAGTTGTTACCCATTTTCCCTCCTGCCAAGCAAGATCTAATTCTGAAAAGTGTGTCTGAGCTGCACAAGTACATTCTTCAGAGAGCACTTTGGACCTCAGTGGAGCAAGTTTCCTCAACAAGAAACCAGATCTCTTTATGTAGATCTTGCCAGGCTGAAGCATGGTACAACATTTATCCATTTGGAATAACTTCAGAATAGTTCCTGTCCATAGATGTGTGGGACTGGAAGGGATGTCAAGAGGTCCAGTGCCCTGCACTCAAGGCAGGACTGCATAATAATTAAACCATTCCCGAGAAGTGTTTGTCTCACTTATTCTTAAAAGCCCTCAATGATGCACGCTACATAACCTCCCTAGGCAGTTTCTCCCAGTGCCTAACTACCCTGACAGTTAGGAAGTTTTCCTGATGTCCAACCTAAATGGCCCTTACTGCAATTTAAGCCCATTGCTTCTTGTCCTATCCTCAGAGGTTAAAGAAAATATGTTTTTGGCCTTCCCTTTATAACAATCTTTTATGTGCATTGCTTTTCCAGATTAAACAAACTCAGTTTGTGTGACATTTTCTCACAGGTATGTTTTCTATATCTTTACTCTTTTTTTAAAAGCTTTCCTATGGACTTTCTTTACTTTGTCCACATCTTTCCTGAAATGTGGCATCCCTAACTGGACATCTACTCCAGATGAGTCCCAATCTGCACCGAAGAGAAAGAGAGAATTACTTCTTGAATTTGATTACAACACTCCTGCTTATATATCTCAGAATGATGTTTCCTTTTTTTTTTAATACTGTGTCTCACTGTTGATTCATATTTAGCATAAAATCTACTAGAACTCCAAAATCCCTTTCTGCAGTGCTACTTCCTAGGCAGTCATTTCCCATTTGTATTAGTGCAATTGTTTCTTCCTTCATAAGTGGAGTACTTCTTATTGAATTCCATCCCGTTTATTTCAGACCGTTTTTCCACTTTGTATAGATCTTTTAGAATTTTAACCCTATCCTACAAAGAACTTGCCACCCTTCTACACTTGACATACACTGACAAAGTTTGTAGACTCTGTCATTATCTAAATCATTGATGAAGATATTAAACAGAACCCTTCCCCCTCTAAATAGAGCCCAAACTTCATCACTAAATATAAGGATCTGAATTCCAATTTCAATCAAGTTTGTTCCTAGGCAAATAGAATCAGTCTCAGTTACACTTGTTTTTGACACACACTGAAAATGCTTTTAAATATGGGTTGAAAAATACAGCGCTTGAGCATTCAGGTTAGACATAGTGGCTACGTCTAGACTGGCCCCTTCTCCGGAAGAGGCATGCAAAGCAGGCAAGTCAGAATAGGGAAATCCGCGGGGGGATTTAAATATCCTCCGCGGGATTTAAATAAACATGGCCGCCGCTTTTTTTCCGGATTGGGGAAAAGCCGGAAAAGAGCGTCTAGACTGGCGCAATCCTCCGGAATAAAGCCCTTTTCCGGAGGATGCAAGTAGGAATAAGAGAATAAGAGATCCTCCAGAAAAGAGCTTTATTCCAGAGGATTGCGCCAGTCTAGACACTCTTTTCCGGCTTTTCCCCAAGCCGGAAAAAAAGCGGCGGCCATGTTTATTTAATCCCACGGGGGATATTTAAATCCCCCGCGGATTTCCCTATTCTGACTTGCCTGCTTTGCATGCGTCTTCCGGAGAAGGACCCAGTCTAGACGTAGCCAGTTTGAAAAGGCAAAACCATTTGGAGACAGAGTTAGGCTCCTGTCATATCCAAAAAAACATTTAAGGCCATTTAAAAATACTTTTCTCAAGTTTACATGATTCCCCTACACTAGGAAAGCAGTCCAGAATTGACAACAGGCTTTCCCGCTTCCCCTCCCCTGTAGTCTCTCCCTCAATAGCAAGACCTTTGGCAAAAGCTGTTATGGAAAGCTTGCAAAGCCAGGTTACAGGAGATAGGCCCCATGCTTACTGAAATGGGAACTGAATCAATTTGGCCCTTTCTGCATTAAAATAAAAATTTTCAAAGCCAGTTGGGGGTGTATGGGACACCAGCAGACACATGTAGTCTGACACCAATTGTCTAAGATATGCAATTTCCTCTTGTAAGTAGGGCCATGCCCCACATAAAGCCATGTTTAAAGGTGTCACTGACCAGCCTCTGTGCTCACTCATGGCCGGGCACAGTATAGCAGTCCTTTTGATTCCAGCAACCCCTGGTGAATGGCCATTCAAGGGATGGTTTATCTCTTCTCACAGCTCAGTGCTCTGGCCAGATCACTTACTGCCCCACTACTTCCCAGAGAATAAAGAATCCAGAGCTTCAACCTAACTTTGGACATGATAGTTCTTGCCCCTTTCCCCTTTGCATCAGGAGGACTTTTACTTTCCCTTCATTGCAAAGCAGGGGCGGGGCAGTAGAGGAACCCAGGCTCTCCCTCTCCTCTGGTATCTAGCCCAGGAACTCTGGATTAAACAGCTACAGTCGGCTTCCATTGTTGTTTCCCTGGGCCACGTCCTACCTTCATCTGCCTCCTGTCCCTTTCACAGAGCAACTCCTTCCAGTGCTTTTTGCCTGTAGGTTCCACATCCTAGTGCTGCTTCTCACAAGCTTGTGGCTGATACAGAGTCCCCATAGGCTCTCTGGCAGTATGCAGCTCCTTGCAAAACACGCCTCCTGCAGCTCTCTGGAAGATTCCGTGGCCCCTCATGTAAAATACATCTATATACACAGTAACTATGCCCCTACAATGCTGCTATTTACTTCTGGGATGGTGGAGGGACATTTTATTTGAACAGCAAACAAATGCCTTGACCAGAAAGTTTGAAGGAACAATTTAATGCTCCACTTTAAAAAAAAAAAAAAGTTAAGAGATTGACCTGGTGTGAGCATTAAATCAACATCATTCAGTTATTTACAGTCACAGTTCAAGGCTAACAGCACACAATAAATATAAAGTTCATTCTGGCCCAAAGCTAATATTGTGTAATACATCTGCAGATGCACAATGACAAGCTGTTCAGAGCCTCTGCTTTTGTTATCTGTAGGGAAAAAAATCTGAGGAGGGTGATGAGTCTTGCACGGTGCCAGAACCAAGTGGAAAGCAAAAGGTGTTCCAAGCACATTGGAATATTTCATCAATATCAGAGATAGGCTCACAGATTTCAGCAGGTGGAAAGAACTAACCCAATCTATTGGAACAGAGCAACAGCTGTCCTGGATTATAACACTGGTCCAACCTGTCTAGTATCTTGCCTTTGATAGTGGCCAGTATCAGATACTTTTGAGCAGTGATTCTCAACCTTTCCAGACTATGGTAACATAAATTCATTGGAATATAAATATTGCACTTGTATTTCAGCATAGAGTACATAGAGCAGTATAAACAAGTCATGGTCTGTATACAATTTTAGTTTGCACTGACTTCTCTAGTGCTTTTTATGTAACCTGTTGTAAAACTAAGCAAATGCCTAGATGGGTAGATGTACCCTCTGGAAGACCTCTGCTCACCCCCCACAGCTTTAGAGGAGAGGGCAAGAAACCTCATATCATAGAATGACCCACCTAGAGGGGAAGTTTCCATTACTTAGTGATTGGCTTATGTTCTGATTCATGATGGTTTGTATTGGTTATTTTACATATATATAACAACTGTGGCTGTTTTCATTATTTATATAAAATTCCTAATTTTTTTTAATCCTACTAAGTACACCAGTGCTATCTTGTGGCAGAGAGTTCCACAGGTTCTGCATTGTGTGAAAAGAGTGTTTTCTTATATCCGCCTTTCAATCTACTTGTTTTGGTAATGGCAGAAAGGGTGCATAGATGAGCCTGATTAACCTTCTCAGCTATGTTCATTATTTTGTTTCCCCTGCTATTTATCTATTGGTTAAAGCAGACAGTCCCAATCTTTTCACTCTCTCATCAAATGGAAATCTGTCCATGTCCCTATCCATTTCTGTTACCCATCACACTGTTTCTGAGAGATCCTTTTTGCGACTGTGACCTCATCTTCGAGGGTACCAGAGCTGAACATAGCTGAGGCCCTGTCTAAACTAAAAAGAAGATAGCCACGCCCATGATCAACCTTCTGGAGTTCAGGTTAGCAAGTTTGGTTAAAATTCACTAAATTGAACTCAGAGGGAACTCTCAGCGCCATGTGGTATTCCTTCCTGTGCGAGGAGTAAGGGAAGCCAATAGGAGCATTTGCTCCCATAAGCCTCCTGCTAGAGGGAGGCTATGAAGCTCAGCTTAAGGAAAGCTGACTAACTACATAGTTTACATATTAATTTGTGATCCATGCTAGCCCCCAAGCCCTTTTCAGCAGAACAACTACCTAGCCAGTTATTTGTAGTTGTGCATTTGAGTTTTCATTCTGAAGTGGAGTACTTTGCACTTGTCTGTTGATTTCAAATCAGTTCTCCAATTTGTTAAGGTTGTTTTAAATTCTAATCCTGTCTTCCACCCCTCCATCTTAGTGCCAAAAGCAAATTTTATGAGCATACTCTTTACTCTGTTATCCAAGTCATGAATAAAAATATTGAATAGTACTGGATCCAGAAATGACCCCTGTGGGTCCCTGTTAGATATGTCTTCCCATTATGACAATGGATCATAGATAACTACACTTTGGCTATGTCTAGTCTGGCATGATTTTCCGGAAATACTTTTAACGGAAAAGTTTTTCCGTTAAAAGTATTTCCACAAAAGCGTGTCTAGATTGGTCCCGGAGTTATCGTTATAACGATGCGCTTTTGCGCAAAAGAGCGTCTACATTAGCAAGACGCTTTTGCGCAAGAGCAGAAGCCCGGAACCATTTTGAAGAGGGCAAAAGGGCACCAGCCCTTTCCGTGGGCAGGGGCTGGAGCTCCTTTGAGACACGTGCTTAAAGGGATCTCCCTGGACAGCTGTTTCTCTCCTGCTGCGTGCTATAGGACCTCTTGCAGGGACTGACAGCTGTAGCAGTTTTGGTGGTTGCCCTCTGCCTTTTTGGTCACCACTGCCTTTTACCACTTAGTGCCTTTGCTTGGTTTTTTTTTCATCCATGGAGCCAGGGGTGGCCATGTGCCTGCTCTGGCCCCTGCCGGCCATTTTGGAGTGCCTGCAGCTGATGCTCCAGGCTGCTGCCCTCCTGTTCCAGGACCTGGAGGCGCAGATCGCTTTGGACTCCCTCACCACGGAGGCCATGGCGTCCCTGTGGCATACCCACCCCAGCGTGGAGAGGCCACTGTGCAGACTGGACACCAGTACGGACTGGTGGGACCGGATGGTCCTGGGGCAATGGGACGACCAGCAATGGCTCCAGAACTTTCACATGCGAAAGCGGATGTTCCTGGAGCTGTGTGCCTGGCTCGCCCCTGTGCTCCAGAGAGCCACACCCGGCTGCAGGCACCCATCCCCGTCGACAAGAGGGTCGCCATCGCACTATGGAAGCTGGCCACCCTGGACGGCTACCGATCGGTGGCACACCAGTTCAGGGTGGGCAGATCCACCATCGGTGTCGTCATGATGGAGGTAAGTCCCAGGGGGAGTGGGGTAGGGGGAGGGTGTTGCACTCTATGCCCAGGGGCAGCCAAGACTCCTGGCTGAGTCACCCAGGGGTTTGGGCCATCCCTCCCTTGCACAGGCCTGCTGCGGGGGGGGGGGGGGATGAGGGGGCTCTGGTGTGTGTGTGTGTGTGTGTCTGTGTGTGTGTATACATACAGAAGGCATCACGGGAGGGGGGGGCCCAAGGGAGCACACACTCACCCTGCCTTTTGTGATGTGTTCCCCTGTGTTTTTCTGCACGTCGTCCATGCCATCAACGACGTCCTGCTCCCTAGAGTCATCCACCTGCGGGGGAGCCCTGGATGCAACCCACATCCCCGTCTGGGACCCGGATCATTGAGCGGCCCACTTCATGAACAGGAAGGGGTACTGCTCGATTGTACTCCAGGCCCTCATGGACCACTGTGGCCGCTTCCTAGATGTTTATGTGGGCTGGCCCGGCAGGGCACACGACTCCCGCATGCTACGCAACTCCGGCCTGTTTCTGTTACTGTCGGGGATGTGCCTATACCCATAAGTGTCGTCGGGGACGCGGCCTACCCCCTTCTGCCCTGGCTAATGCAGCCCTAGGTTCAATGACCACCAGGCCCGGTTCAATGACCACCTCAACCGGGCCCGCAATCACGTGGAGTGCGCCTTCGGCTGCTTGAAAGCCCGCTTCCGGTGTTTGCTCACCCGTCTCGAGATGGGTGAGCGGAATGCCACGGAGGTAGTGGCTGCGTGCTGCGTGCTCCACAATCTTGTGGAGCAGAGTGGGGAGGCCTTCCTCCCCACATGGATGGCAGCCGAGGGCCAGGCCTATGAACAGCCCCACAGAGCTGCCATCCGCCAAGCGCACCAGGATGGGGTGCACATCCGGGAGGCCCTGACGGACATGTTCGCCCAGGCCCCATAGTAGGGTCGCCTCGGTCTCCCTTTACAACTCCCTCCCATCCCCTCCCCTTCCCTCCCAATAAGCACCAAACAAAGTTTTGTTATGAACAGAAAAAACTTGTATTTTTTTTTATTTACAAGAGGGGGAGGAGATCTTGAACTTGGAGAGGGAGGAGATCTTGAACTGGGAGGGGGAGGAGCTACTCCTGGATGGGGTGGCCCCTGAGACCGCTCATGCGGGGACGGACCTGCGAGGGCAGCCTTATCGGGGCAGGCTGCACGGGGAGGTGGGCAGGAGGGGAAGGAGCAGGATGGGCAGGGGCGGCCATTGCAGGAGGGGAAAGGGGCAGTGCTAGCAGAGGGATGGCGGGGGCATGGCCAATGTTGGCGGTGAGGGTGGCAATCGAATCCACCATGCGGACACAGTGGGCCTGGAAGATGCCCCAGGCCTCCTGGTGCCACTGCAGGTCCACCTCCATGTGCTGAGTGATGGCTGCCTCAACGCGCTCGATGGCCTGCATGTGGCGCCGAAAGAGCTGGTCCCGGTGGCAGAGCCGCTGCCTCGGTGGTTGGGCGGCTGGGGGTGCTGCTACTGCCACTGCTGCAGGACTAGAGGGTCCCCGGCTTGTGCTTGGTCCTGCTGCAGGGAGGAGAAGAAAGGATGGGTCAGTCAGGCAGCCTGGCCACTGTCCCCACACCTCATGCCCTCCCCCCCTGAGCCCAGGTGACACCACAGTAGTGTGGCTTGGGCCCACTCGATTAGCCCCCTCCCCTCCGTGTTGTATGTTTGCATACAGGACCGCCCCTGGAGTAGGGTCCTCCTCCATGTATTGTAACCACTGGTCTGTGTCCTGGCCCCGTGGAGGGTGGGAGGGTGCTTGTATTGTGTTAACCTGTGGAACTCCCTGCCGGTGGAGGCTGTGAGGCTTTGGGCTAATCAATGGTGTTTGTCAGGGAGCGAGATGAATCCCCACACAGTGCTTGGGAACACATCTGGCAGACGTGATCTGGGCTCTCAGATCTCCATCGCGTGGGATGTCTCCTGGACGGAACTAGGAGTGACTGGGGAGTGTACCATCCTTGCAGCAAAACTCAGATGGCCCTAGGGCCGGCCCGAGCACTTGCTCCCCTCCCTCTCCTGTTAGCCCTCACACATGTAGCCCCACAGTGGGGACTTCCCTCGGAGAGCCAGCCAAGGCACCGGGAGCAGGCGAGGGTCTCAGTGGGGGCTACGGTCACAGGGCTGTGACGCTGCGGTTTTCCCAGGAGCAGCTGGCTGTGCCCCACAGCCAGGCATGGGACAGTGTGCCGTTCTGCGAGCTGCACCGTTGCAGAGGTGCGGGCTCTAGCCTGAGTCCCTGGGGCCCTGGCTGGTTCCAGCCGGCATCCACCCTTCCCCCCGGTCCCGCCAGATATGTGTGAGCAGAACGGTTCCAGATGTGCCCTGCAGCTGCCTGCCGTGGCCACATCCTGCTCGGTCACCAGGCTGCACGTGGTTGCATGTGCTGCTTACTGCCTAATGCTACACAGCGTGCAGCTCACGTGGCCTAAGTGACATGCTCTCCCCTTCTCCCCCCGCTCTTGTGAGTGCAAAGTGTAACACTCACCGGTGGATCCTTCCCCGGCCTCTGAGGATGCACGGGAGACATTGGGGCTGCCGGAGGGAGCCTGCAGGGTGGCAGTTCTGGCCTCGTCCTCCGATGCACTGCTGGTGTCTCCTTCCCCCGCCTCAGTGGTCCTGGTGACGGGGGGGGAGGGGGCGCATGCATGTGTCCATGAGGACATCTGGTCCCTGCGGTGCTGGCTGGTCCAGGATGGCATGGAGCCGTCGGTAGTGGGGCAGGTGTCGGCTCTTGCCCCCCTGGCCCTCGCTGCCCCAGACGTAGCCCAGGCGCAATTCCTTTACTTTAGCCCGGACTTGCTCCAGGGTCCGGGCTGGATGGCCCTGCTGGGCGAGCACCTGGGCCATGCAGGCAAAAATATCCGCATTCCGGCGCCAGAAGCGGGTCTCCTCCTCCTGCCAGAAGTCCAGGAGGGCTTCCAGCTCCCCCGAGGACCAGGATGGGGCCCTTCTTTTTCTGGCATGCTGGGGGTGCGGGTGGCTGATCCCCAACTGGGGCTGCCATTGTACTTGGGGGGGTGTCTGCTTGTGACTTCAGCAGCCTGCTTCTGCTTTAAGGGGGCTCAGGTTACCAGGAAGTCTGGGAGCTGATTGGGGCTACGGAGCCTCCAAGCGTTCACTAGGGCTTTTTTCCGTTTTTAGCCTGCTTTTGTGCAAAACGTCTTAGCTGCCTGTCTACACTGGCCCTATTGCGCAAAGGGGGCTTTTTCCCCAAACAGGAACGTCAAAGCATTTGTGCAAGAAGCACTGATTTCGGACAGTAGAACGTCAGTGCTTTTGCGCAAAATCAAGCGGCTGGTGTAGACAGCTGGCAAAATCTTGCCAGTCTAGATGCACCCTTGAGTATGGTCTTTCAACCAATCTGCATCCACCTTATACTAATTTCATCAAGACCACATTTCCTTAGTTTGCTTATGAGCATGTCATGTGGGACTATATCTTAGCCTTACCAAAACCAACATATATCATGTTGAGTGCTTTCCTGATATTCCCTGAAAGGAATTATGCTGTTTTGGGATTATTTGTCCTAGACAAATCCATACTGGGCTGTTATGGATAAACCTATTATCCTCTAGATGGTTGGAAATTTATTGCTTAATACTTTTTCCCAATATCTTTCTGAGTACTGAAGTAACACTGATTGGGCACTCTTTTTCACTTTTTAAAGATGGGTACTGTGTTTGACCTTCTCCAGGCCTCTGGGACCTCATGAATTCCCAAAGATAATTGCAAATGGTTCTGAGATTGCTTCAGTTAGTTCCTTAACCACCCGAGTAGGATGCCTTTTGTGAGATCCTGAAGACTTGAATACATCTAGCTTACCTAAATATCCTTTAACCTGTTCTTCTCTGTTTCAGCTTGCATTCCTTCCTCCTTTTTTTTTTAGTATTAATTAAGTTTCTGGTCATCTTTTTAATGAATATTGAAGCAAAATAGACATTAAATACCTCAGCCTTCCTGATGTCATCAATTATTAGTTTTCCTTCCCTGCTGACTGGAGCAGTGTTTCTGAAAGTGTTCCGCAAAATCACTTTGAGAAACACATTAACTGGCCACCCCAGTTTATTTATTTACTGGCGCCACGGCCACAGAGCCTCGCAGCTCCCATTGGCTCCATTTCACTCTTTGCAGCCAAGCAGAGCAGTGGGAAGCGGTGGCCTGGCCCACACCACTTCCTGCAGCTCCCCTTAGCTGCAAAGAGTGAAACGGAGCCAATGGGAACCACGAGGCTCCATGGGTGTGGTGCCAGTAAATAAACAAACTGGAGTGGCCAGTTAATGTGCTTCTCAAAGTGATTTCGCAGAAACACTGGACTAGAGGACCTGCATTTTCCTTCATCTTCCCCTTGCTCTTAAAATATTTAGAGAACTTCTTATTGTCTTTTATGTCTCTTACCAACTATAACACATTTTGTACCTTAGTGTGGCGGGCCCCTCCCGCCTGCCCTCTTGAGTCCAAGGCCCGAGTCCACAATGCAGCCTTATAGCTGGCCCTTTAAGCAAGGCCAAGGCCCTCTGACCTGAGTCCACAATGCAGTCACAACACAGTCTTTGGTTGGCCCTTTAAGCAAGGCCAAGGCCCTCCGGCCTGAGTCCACAATGTAGTTCAGGGTTGTAACGGGGACGCACCCCACGTAGGGGGACCCAGGCCCACCCTACTCCACCGGGTCCCAGCCCAGGGCCCTGCGAGCGACCAGGTAACGGGTCACTCCCTTGGTGGAGCAATCCGTCCAAAACGCGCCGAGGTTCTCTGGGCGGGAGAGGCGGCTCCCGCTCCTGCCCTGGGCTGCTTCCTACCTGGTCCCCTGTGGTTCCTTCCCCTGTACTTGCCCAGCTTACTGCGAGCTCTGTGCTGGCGTCCCCTCGGCAGGCAGTCCCTGGGTTACTCCAACTCGCCTCCGCGTCCCTTCCGGCCTCTCCTGGGGTGTGTCTAGACTACAGGGTTTTGTCGACAAAAGTGGACTTTTGTCGACAAAACTATACCTGCATCCACACTGACTTTGAGTTATGTCGACATAACATCGACAAAACTCAGCAGTTTATGTAAACCTCATTCTACGAGGAATAACGCCTTTCATTGACAGAGTTCTGTCGATAGAAGGCATTATTGCATCTACACTGTCCTTTGCGTCCACACTGTTATGTCGACAAAGTGGCTTGCTTTGTCGACAGAACTGGATGTAGTCTAGACGCTCTTTGTCGACAGAAGTTTTGTCGACAGTATCTGTCGACAAAACTTCTGTCAACAAAACCCAGTAGTCTAGACATACTCCTGGAGTCCCCGGCAACAGCTGAGTGGGAGTTCCCTCCACCGGTCCTTCTCTTCCGTCTGTCTCCCCTGACTGAGTCCTTCCCCAGGCTTTTATAGCACAGTTACAGCCTGGGCATGCTCGGTAGGGCTGTGGGGGAGGGGCCTCTGCAGCCAGGTAACCCTGGCTGGGCCCTGCAAGTTCAGTGGTTCCATCTGTAAAATGGGCATATAATTTAGCTAGAATCATAGAATCAAAGAATACTAGAACTGGAAGGGATCTCAAGAGATCATCAAGTCCAGTCCCCTGCCCACATGGCAGGACCAAGCACAGTCTATATTATCCCTGATAGATGTCTCTCTAACCTGCTCTTAGATATTTCCAGAGATGGAGACTCCCCTAGGCAACTTATTCCATTGTTTAACCACCCTGACAGTTAGGAAGTTTTTCCTAATGTCCAACCTAAATCTCCCTTACTGCAATTTAAGCCCATTGCTTCTTATCATATCCTCAGAGGCCAAGCAGAACAATTTTTCTCCCTCCTCCTTGTACCATCCTTTTAGATCATTGAAAACTGCTACTATGTCCCCTCTAAGGCTGTGTCTAGACTTCAGGGTTTTGTCGACAAAAGTGGCCTTTTCTCGACAAAACTATACCTGTGTCTACACCACTGCCGAGTTCTGTCGACATAACATCGACAGAATTCGGCAGTTTTGTCGGTGGCGGTAAACCTCATTCTACGAGGAATAACGCCTTTTGTCGACAGAGTTCTGTCGATAGAAGGCGTTATTGAATCTACACTGTCCTTTGCGTCCACACTCTCATGTCGACAAAGCGGCTTGCTTTGTCAACAGCACTGGATGCAGTCTAGATGCTCTTTGTCAATAGAAGCTTTGTCGACAGTATGGGTACGTCTAAACTACATGCCTCTGTCGGCAGAGGCATGTAGATTTGTTTGTTCAGCAAAGGCAAATGAAGCCGCGATTTAAATGATCGCAGCTTCATTTACATTTACATGGCTGCCGCGCTGAGCCGACAAACAGCTGATCAGCTGTTTGTTGGCTCGCGCGCTAGTCTGGACGTTCCCCCTGTCGACATCAAAGCCCTTTGTCGGCAGCCCCGGTAAACCTCATTCCCAGCGTGGCAGCCATGTAAATGTAAATGAAGCCGCGATCATTTAAATTGTGGCTTCATTTGCCTTTGCTGATCTGTCTAATCTACATGCCTCTGCCGACAGAGGCATGTAGTCTAGACACAGCCTATCTGTTGACAAAACCTCTGTCGACAAAAGCCTATAGTCTAGACGTATCCTAAGTGTTCTCTTTTCCAAACTAAACAAACCCAATTTTTTCAGTCTTCCCTCGGAGGTCATGTTTTCTAGAGATTCACTGGTCAAGATTTGTCTAAGGCTGGAAGGATTTAAAGTGCTGAATTCTCTATTTTAGGAATAATTTTCCTTGTGATATTTTTAATGCCTGGTATCAGGGAATCACAAAGGAAGTTGAAAACAGAAAAAAGAAAAAAAGACCATCTTCCTTAGAAGTTCCCCAAAACAAAGGATTCCATTTGGGTTTGGGCTAAGGTTACATATGAAATAGTTTGCCTAGTCCTTCTTAAATTCAAACATACATGCTGAGGTGCTTTTTAATTTATGGATGCTGTATCGAAATAGGCCTTGGCAATATCCCATGATACAAATGATAAATATTTGTAAAATGGTTTGAATTTTATTTATGTAGATACTAGATTAATAGACTTACGTCATGGAAGGTGAGGTTTTCTAGCTGTGCCCATAGCAGTTTAACACAGTAACTCAATGATGAACAAATTGCACTATTTAATTTGTAACTAACTTCTGTGCAAGATTTATCTCTACCAAAAAGAAATGTTTTTCCATTCTGATTTCTGATTAATTAATATTACTAAACCATCTACCAGAGAAAGATTCCAATTAGAATTTAAATGTGCTCCTCAATAGTAAAATGTAAGAGTTCACAGATACCTGGAGTATAAGGTATCCAGTGAATATTTGTGTATCTTTTCTGTGTTTTTATTATTGTTTCTGATTGTTCCTAATTCTGCCTAGATAATCAATATTTTTGTTCAGATTTGCCTGTTAAGTAACTCCTAAAATATGTGTAAAGTTAAGTAGATTTTGTTCCTATTTGTGGATTTTACCTTCTCCAGACAAAAAGCAATTTCAGTGAAGTTGAAAAGTATGGATTTGGTTTGTGCTACCTCACTCTGACATAAAACTACTAAACCTTTATTGAAATATGTATGATTCCACTATAAACACCCCCTTTATTGAGTGCACCTGGCTAATATAATGGGAAACATATTTGGCTTTCCTAAATAACATAGACCTACATCTTATTACAGAACAGTCTATTTCATATTTAAAATGTTATAATTTTATGCAATGAAAAGAAAAAAAATTCTAGATGGCTGGAGCAATTGCAAAAGCAGTTACGTAGCTGGACATGGATGATGCCATCAGATTGCCTTCTGTAGTTTTTTATCTTGGACATTATTTCCCCGCTGTTGATTACGGGCCCTTCTGGCCACTTCCATAGCAGTCTCATGTCACTTCAGCTTCATTCCAGCAACCTTTCATGCTCCTTGCATCCCCATTCTTAGGACCTCCCTCCGTTTAGTGTTCCTTCTCCTTCCTTTGTTTTCCTTTTAACTAACCCCTTCCTGTTTTCCCTCCTTAGTTCTATTTACGAACACACACATGCACCCACCACGTACACAACTATGTACACATAAATATATAAAATAAAATAATCTAAAACCTACCCAAGCAAACAGAAAAATCCCAACTAGCTAAACATTAAATAACTAAATCATGGAACTGACGTGATGTTTGTAAACCATATTTCCAGTCATGCTGCTTGTATGTACTGTTCCTTTCCTTTACTCTTTGCCTGTCTTGTCTATTTAGACTGAAAATGCTCGAGGGCCATTCCCTCCATCTGTGTTTGTGCAGTGCCTACCTCAACATGGTCCCAGCCGTTGTTAGCCTCTTCAGGTGTGCTGACATTGGAATGAATGAATGAATGAATGAATGAATGAGGCCTTTTTACTACTTCACTCCCACTCAAGCCTCATTCACTTTGGCACACAGAAGAGGAAGGATTATCAGGCAGAGTGTAGGCAAGGTAAAATGCATGAAGGGAAGAGTGGGAGGATAGCAAGAGTGGAAAAGTTAAAATATGGGGAATCCATAGGAGAGTTGAGTAGAAAGTGTTAAGACAAGGAAGAATTTCAAAGCTACACTGTGGTACAGACAATGAAATTGTAAACTTTTCAGTGATAGGGGGAAAGGAATCCCATTTGCCCACTCTAAAATCAGAGCCTCTGCTATGTATTAGCAGTATAGGTTCCATGGTACAGAGCTGAACAATTCTCATTCTAGCCAACAGAGGACACTAATGCACAGACACATCAGCCAGTTCATTACATTACTTACCTATCTCAGTGGATGCGACTTCCGCTATGTCTACAATGGGAAGGTTTGGAGACAACAGAGCTGTCGACATGCAGAAGTTGCCAAAAGTGAAAACCAGTCAAATCAGTTTAACTGCCTCACATTGTCAGCATTTCATGGCCACATTGCTAGCTCCCCTGTCAACAGATAGAGCAAAGTGCTGTGGGTAAGCATCCCCCAGTGCAGCATTGTGGGAAGGCAGAGTTGATCCCTGAGCTTCTTGGGATTCCCTCATAGCTCTGAGAGCTCTCTGTGCTAAGCAATGTCAAAGCAGCAAGCAGTCTCTCCAGACGTCCCCCTGCAGCAACAGCCTGCCTGCCGCTGTCTTCCTAATACAGGGCAGAACAGAATCATTCCAATGATTTGTTCTTTGTTTCCAAATGGAGCAGCTCACTCAGCTGTCAGATACTTTCTGGAGCTTTGAGAGGGGAGGGCAAGGCAGCAGAGCTCACAGAACACTGAGCACAAGTATCAGGGCAGGCATTGTGGGATACTGGAGGAAGCCAGTTCTCTTGACAAAACAAGCAGCATAGTACACACTGGCTCTTTGTCAACAATAAAGAGAGGGAAAAGACAGGAGCAGAAGGTTTTTTTCTCCTGACAAACTAGTCTGGTCAATGGTAAATCATGGGTGTTTGAAAAAAGACAGCTGGATTACCCTGGACAATATACCATTGCAATTGATAACAGGAACAGGATAAAAAAATAGAAGAAGCTAAGCTTCCTTTTAAATCTTCATCTATCACTTCCCATGAAATGACAAAACATGCTGACAAAGCAAGGTAAACAATTAGGACCTGAACTGATGCCCCTTGAAATCAATGGAAAGACTCCCATTGATTGAACAGGATATTATATCTGGCCCTTAGTGGTCACAAATGCAGATGTTTGTGCAGAAGCTCTAGAGGAGAATTCAAAAGTTAAGTTCAGGTTTTAATATAAAGGCAGGTGTTTGAAAACAATGAGCAGTCCTGTGGCGCCTTAAGGTACGTCTAAACAGCAAGCCGTTATTTCAAAATAATTTCAAGATGGAGGACTTCTTACTCCGACTCCTGTAACCCTCATTTCACAAGGAATAAGAGAAGTCAAAGGAAGAGTGTTCTTCCATGGACTTCGTGCTGTGTAGAGAGCACCAAAAGTTGAGTTTAGCTATTTCGACTTCAGCTACACAATTGACATAGCTTAAGTTGCATAGCTTAATTTGACTTTTGCTCTTCAGTGTAGATGTGTCCTTAGAGACTAATATAAGCTTTTGTGGGCAAAACCCACTTCATCAGCTGATGAGCTAGAGTAGAAATAACAAAAAGTAAGTAATTTATAATAGAAAAAAAGGTACCTATTAATTGTAGGGGCTAATAACCGGTGCTAATGAGGCTAAATGAGCTGGAAAGTGGCCTATGCTTAGCTTTTGATGTAAAAATGCAGTGTTAAAGGCAGGGGAAACTGGGTTTATAATGTGACATCCAGTTAATGTCTTTATTCAAGCCCAGGGAAACAGTATCAAATTTGCAGATGAATTGCAATTCCGCTCTCTCTCCCTCTGTAATTGTCTGGTGAAATTCCTCTGTAGAAGAATGGCTACTTTTAAATCCATTATTGCATGTCCAGATAAGTTAAAATGTTCCCCTACAGGTTTGTGTGTGTTACCATTCTTAATGTCTGATTTGTGTCCATTTATCCTTTGTCATAAAGACTGTCCAGTTTTTCCAATATACATGGCAGGGGACATTGCTGGCACTTGATGGCATAGATCACATTAGAGGATGTGCAGTTGAATGAGTCACTCCGAGTCACAAGATCTTCTTTTCCAAATATGACATCCAATGCAGTGAGGAAAAACTGATTTTGCTTGTGTACTGGAGAGTGACATTGGTTTGCTCTGTCCTGGCAATTCTGATACGTGTATTTCACACTTTTTTGCTGGCGACAATTATCACTCTCCGACTAACAAATATGCTACTCCACACATGTCCCAATGTGACTTCTTTTCTGCCCACAGCTGGATGCTATGTACTGACATGCCCTGTAGCTTTATGTAATATGGATGGTAATCCATTTTCAAATGATAGAATGTGTCTGGCATCACAAGACTGTGTGCATAAGAGGACAGATGACACTAATGTGGACCTAATTCTTTTGTTACCATTGGGAAATCTATTTGAGTTCCAGATTGGACAGCGGAGACAGGAAATGACCTGTAGCATGAGCATTAACTCCTTTGGAAGGTGGACAAGCACAGCTGAGTACACAAGCTCATTTCCTGTCTCCCAGCTGTCTTACTGCTCTGGTGTTCAATGTCATTCACATTGGACACGACTCCTAAGTAGTGTCCCATGGCTCCGCTTGGAATACAAAGCAATGCAATAGGGTCCTGCTGACAGATGACAACATGTAAACCAGAAAACATCCAGAAAGAGAAGTCTCTCTTTCTATTGCTATTTCTATTTTAAGAGAACCTGAATGTCTAGGCAACGACCCAAAATACAAAGCTGGTCTCACACTGCCAATTAAGTGGCCAGTCTAATGTCCACTGAAGTCCATTTGGTTACTGTTCAAGTTCTTTGGGTCATAGTCACCTCTAGACAGCGGATCAGCACAATATCTATTCCTTAAGCCATCTTAAATAGTGTGTAGGACTTACGTTCTAGAGATAAGCTGTCAAATTTTTATGAAGACAGAGTGGTGAGATTATATCTTTTATTAAATAAACCTTCTATTGGTGAAAAAGACTAGCTTTCACTGAGTTCTGAAGATCTGAAAACAACATTTGGATAAGACCCTGTTCTTCTGTTCCTTTGTAACTCTTAACCCAGTTAAACTGTACCATTTTGAACATGCAGAGGGTGAGAACATCAGTGATTGTAAATCAAAGCATCGTTCCACCAAAATCAGTGCATCTATATCAATTTACACCAACCTGAGAATGGGACCCAAAAAGTTCACATTTCTTTCCCATATAGTAAGTGCTGAGGTCTCCTGTCACTTAGCCCAAGGGAAATCTATGTGTTTCAGATGCTTGATTTTTCTTTGGTCTAATTCTTTCTAATAAAAATTGCACAGATGTTTGCCTTGGAGCTTGAAACACCTTTCCAAAAAGTGCTTTTTAGGTAGCTCCACAGCAGTAAATGTTTAATGTGTGGGCTCTTGTGTCAAGCAAATATAATGTGTGTATGTTTTTATTTGAATGTTATTTTCTGAGGAATTAAAGTATATGACTGAACTTGTATCTATTATATTGTTGAGGAGGGAGGTAAAAACTGTCTTCCTGATTCTTAGCTGTAACATTCCACATTTGAACTTAACTGATGCTTTTGAAAATCCCACCCTGAAACTGGTTCTATAAAGTTATAAGTTAATATGGAGCCAACTTTTCAATCGGTGTAATCAGGTGAAAATTCACTGAAAGTTAACGGAGTTGCACCAATTTACATCAGCTGAGAAGTTGGCCCCAGCAGTAAAATCCATCCGTATGCAGAGGACTCAGAAATGGACTATGTGCTAGTTAAGTTTTACATAAGAAGTCTTAAGCAGGACTTAAATGCTGCATGGGCATTATGCTAGCCCTCTGCACAGAGCTGAATTTCAACTAGTACCTCTTAAGCCCCTGAACTGCTTGAAGAATTGGGATTTTTTTTCCCATTGGAACTTTAAAAGAACGAATGTGATCTTCCATTTAATTTTGAAGTTTTTATTGTACACACACACACACACACACACACACACACACGAATCATGTTTCAGTTTTGGGCTCTGCATATCTCACCTTTTTCCCCCGTTCATTTATTTTTCCTCTTTTTTGCATTCATTGGGAAAAATGGGAAAGAGGAAAAAAAAGGAGAGAGAAAATAAAACATTTTTCCCAGACTAGTTTCACTTTCTCTGTCTCCCCCCCCCCCTTTTTTCCAATCCAAAAGGTTGGAGGATTTCTTTTTCAGATTCATAGATTCTAAAGTCAGAAAGGACCATTGTGATCCTCTAGTGGTATGCACTTCCCATAAAACTTCCTAAAAATAGCTCCCAGAGAAGATTTTAGAAAAATATCCAATCTTTATTTCAAAATAGTCACTAACGGAGAATCCTCCCTGACTCACGACTAATTGTGACAGTGGTTATTTATTCTCACTGTTAAAAAATAATTTTTATTTCCAGACTAGCTTTAGCTTCCAGTGATTGGATTGTGTCATACCTTCTCTGCTACATTGAAGAGCCCATTAATTAAATATTTATTTTCCAGGAAGATACTTATATACAGTACTCTAATCAGATTGCCCTTCCTTTCTCTGTGTTAAGCTAAATAGATAGAGTTCCTTGAGTCTATCAGCATAAGGGATGTTTTCTAATCCTCTAATCATTCTCATTGCTCTTCCCTGAACTGTCTCCAATTTATCAACATCCTTCTTAAATTGTGAGCACCACAGCTAGACACAGGATTCCAGCAGCAGTTGCACCAGTGCCAAATACAGAGGTTAAAAAAAAAAACTTCTTAGCTATGTCTACACTGAAGGTTTCTTGTGCAAGAACCATTTTGTGCAAGAGTTCTTGCGCAAAAGTTCTTGCACAAGAGCGTGTCTACACTGGTCAAAGCTCATCTCAAAAGTGATGCGCTTTTGCGCAAGAGAGCATCCACACTGGTGGGACGCTCTTGCACAAATACCTCCGGGTATGTCTACACTACCCCCCTAGTTCGAACTAGGGGGGGTAATGTAGTCATACGGAGTTGCAAATGAAGCCCAGGATTTGAATTTCCCGGGCTTCATTTGCATAAACCTGGCCGGCGCCATTTTTAAATGCCGGCTAGGTCGGACCCCTGCCGCGCGGCTACACGTGGCACGGACTAGCTAGTTCGGATTAGGCTTCAAACTGGTGGGACCGTCTGGTCCTGGAGCAATGGGACGACCAGCAATGGCTCCAGAACTTCAGGATGCGGAAGCAGACGTTCCTGGATCTGTGTGCCTGGCTCACCCCTGCACTCCTAAGATGCGACACCCAGCTGTGGTCCACCATCCCCTTGAATAAGAGGGTCGCCATTGCCCTATGGAAGCTGGCCACCCTGGACAGCTACCGCTCGGTGGCACACCAGTTAGGGGTAGGCAGGTTCACAGTGGGTGCTGTCTTGATGCAGGTCAGGCTCTCGGGGGGGCTGCACTCCCTGTCCAGGGGAAGGGAAGGCTCCAGGATGGGGGGGGGGGGGGGGAACAGGGAGAATGTGGGAATCCCCATCACCCATGGGCTTGTGCCATCCCTCCCTCACATAGCCCTGCTGGCATGGGCGGGGGGGAGGTGGCTCTGGGAAGAGGGGCCCTGGTGTGTTTGGGGGGAGAGAGCATCTCAGGGGGGTGGGCACCCCACAAGAGCTCATGCACCTGCCCTGCCTAATTCTGTGCATTCCCTGTGTTTCTGTGTGCCCTTCGGCGGGTATTCAAAGCCATCAACGACATCCTGCTCAAGAGGGTCATCCGCCTACAGGACGTGGATGCAACCGTGGCTGGCTTTGCTGCCCTGGGGTTCCCCAACTCCAGGGGAGCCGTGGATGGCACCCACATCCCCATCCAGGCACCAGAGCATTGAGCGGCCCACTTCATCAACCGCAAGGGGTACCGGTACTTCTCCATGGTGCTACAGGCCTTTGTGACCACCGTGGCTGCTTCATGGACGTCTATGTGGGGTGGTCGGGCAGGGCACATGATGCCCGCATCTTCAGACAGTCCAGCCTGTATTGTAGGATGGAGAGGGGCACTTTCTTTCTCCAGAGGAAATTGACAGTTGGGGACATCCATGTGCCTCTGTGCATTGTGGGGGATGCAGCCTACCCTCTCATGCCCTGGTTGATGCAGCTGTACACCGGACGCATGGACCCTGGCCGGGAAACATTCAACCAGCACCTAAACTGAGCCTGCAACCAGGTGGAGTGCGCCTTCAGATGGATCAAGGAGAGATTCCGTTGTCTGCTCACCCATCTCAAAATGGGTGAGCAGAACATTGCAGAGGTTGTGGCAGCATGTTTCATGCTGCACAGCATAGTGGAGCAGAAGGGGGAGGCGTTCGTCCCGGGGTGGATGTCAGGTGAGAGCCGGGCATTTGAGCAGCCCCGCACAGCTGCCATCTGGCAGGTGTACCGTGATGGGGTGCGCATCCGGGAGGCCCTCAAGGAGATGTTCTGCCAGATCCACAGTAGGGTCACTTCTGTCTCCCATCCATATCCTCCTCTCATCCCCAACCCTTCCCTCCCCCACTTCCCTAACCTCCCAATAAACACAACTTTTTGTTAAACAAACCCAAAACTGTATTATTTACATGCTGATGAAGGGTGGGCAGTGGGAGGAGTAATATTAGTTCGAACCAAGGGGTTTGGTTTGAAATAACACATCCCGGCATGTACTTCCTGGTTTGAATCAGCTGTTGAGTGGAGTAATGCGCCGGCGAGATCATGCTAATGAAGCACGGGATATTTAAATACCCGCTTCATTAGCAATTTCGGTTGCCTACATTTGCATCCCTAGCTTGAATTTGGGAGCAAGTGTAGACGTACCCCAAGGGATTATGACCACTCTAAGTCAGTAGTCTGTCCTCTTCATTTTTGGGACTTCTCAAATTTTTTTTATCAGTGATGATGTTATGTTTTCTTCAAGTTCACTGATAAAAATGTTAAATTACCATAGGGTAGGTTCTGTCGACGGAACCATGTAAATTAGTTTATTCAGCATAGTCAAAGAAGCAGGGATTTAAATAATCCCCGCTTCATTAAAATAAACATGGCCACCGTGCTGTGCCAATGATCAGCTGATCCAACACAGCGCAGCAGTCTAGACGCGGATCTGTCAGCTGGGGAAGCCTTTGCTGACTGATCCCTTATGCCTCATGAAATGAGGTTTACAGGATCGGTCAGCAAAGGCTTCCCAAGCCAACAGATCCGCGTCTAGACTGCCGTGCTGACTCATATTAGCTGATTGTCAGCACAGCGTGGCGGCCATGTTTATTTTAATGAAGCAGGGATTATTTAAATCCTCGCTTCTTTGACTGTGCCAAATAAACTAATTTACATGGCTCCGTCGACAGAGCCACGTAGTCTAGACACACACGTAGTGCCAAAAACTGATCGCCATGAACCCACTGGAGTTACTTCTGCTTGATGATAATTCTGCAATTACAGTTCCATTCTGAGATCTATTAAGTCATCTAGTTTTTAATCCATTTAATAAATGCCATGTTATATTTATATTATTCTGGGTTTTTTAAATAAAAATATTTTGAGGTATCAAGTCAAATATCTTAAATAAGTCTAGGTATATTTCAGCAACTTTATTATCTTTATAACTAAATTCATAATCTCGTCAAATATATCAAGTTAGTTCAGCAGAATCAATTTTCCATAATCCCTATGTTGATTTACATTAATTATATTACCTCCTTTAGTTCTTTTATGAATCAAGTCTACATTAGGTTTTTAATTTGTGGTTTAAAAAGTGTTAATGCACATGACTGTACATTCTAGTGTTGATGTCACAGAGCCTTTTGTTCTTAGTCTATCTCCAGTCTACCCTATGACTAAGGGCAAACATAGTCATCTCTCTAAGAAAGGATTTATGATGCAGCACTTACAAACCCCAACCAGACTCCAGTGTCCATTGAATTAGCCACCGAACACAAACACACAGAGTAAAAGAGACACAACTCTGAAGAGTGCAGATTCTAAACTGATTAGAGCAGTGTTTCTCAACCTTTTTTATAAAGTACCCCTTTAAAAAAATAAGTACCCCCCAGTACCTACAGTTTACAGACACACACAATTTTTTTCTACCATTGCAACACATTTGTTTAGAGTATATGTGTCGGGGGGAAATGAGACATTTGAAGTGACTTGCCAAGATTACACAGCAGACTTGGGAACAGAATCCAGGTGGTGCCCGGTCCACTTTGCCTCTTGATCGTGTTTTTTAATATTTATTGGTATTATCATAATCTGTTGTGCTAGGTGCTGTACAAACACATGGTTCCTACCACAAGGAGCTGACTTCAGACTAATTAATAATTAATTTTATCTAGTTCATTTGGAACTGTCTTAGTTGCCATCTGTTAGAATACAATGAAAATATTAGCATAGAAATACCTGGTGAGAGTTGGGGTGGCTCAGAATCTCATAGGAATCTGGCAGGAACAAGTCTATAAGTGGTAGAATTTTAGAAACAATTTCCAGCTTGTATGGCTGTACAATATGCTCCAGGAACACAAATCCACAGACACCTTGAGGTTTCTCTGCTTAAACTTTCATGGCATCTGTATCAGACAGTAGATTTGACAGCAGACCTGTTTTCTTTTTTCCATGCCATCTATTAGGTACTGACAGTATTGGAGAAGAAAGGTACTTCTACATTTGGTAGATCTGCTAAGGAGGCCCTTAGGACCCCACACTCTGTTCATTCTAATTGCAACAGCATTGTCTTGTTTCATGAACCTTTCCAGCTCTCTGTTTCCTTTCAAAGTATATTTGTTTTATATCTGACATGTTTATATATGTTAACTGTTTGCTATAGATATCTGTCAGCCCCAACTGGCAGGCCCAAAAAAACATTGTGGCTGTCAGCCAGAGGTACGTTTCTAAAAAAGCACTTAGCTTTTATCACATGATTTTGCACAGAAAGAGAAGGGAGTTAGGGAAGCTACAAGAAATATTAAGCTTTAATTACTGCAGATGAATTTCAGACTAACGTCTATTGTACCTTTCAGATATTAATCCAATAGCTATAAAAAGTTATTTTATAGTCTTAGAAATGATACACAAACATCGGTATACTGTTCACCATAAAAACTGATCTAAGGAGGGAATTGTGCATTATGCTTTTCAAAATATGACATTTATGAGCTGCCTCTGATTGTTTCCAGAATGTTCTTTAATAAAAGGGAAAATGAATATGTTTATGTGTGTGTATATATATGCATCAAATATGGGAATGGGTTGCTGAAAAAGACGCTACTTTTTAAAAAAAGGGTATTTTACCCATGTCAGGGTTTTTTTGTTTGTTTGTTTGTTTGAAATTTACAAAGGGGTGAAAATTCCCTCTGAGCCTAGGTACAACTTCAGATCCAGAATTAAGGCTTAAATGCAACTTGAGTGAGGCATTGGCCTTTTTCCGGACTGCCTCACAGATGTGAATTTCACTAAAAGGGCACATCTACACTGCAGGGTGAAAGTCGAATTAAGATATGCAACTTCAACTATATCAATTGCATAGCTGAGTTGAAATAGGTTAATTTGGCTTTTGGCGCTGCCTACACAGCAGGAAGTTGAAGGAAGACACTTTCTTTGACTTCCTTACTCCTTGTAAAATGAGGGTTACAGGAGTCAGAATAAGAAGTATGCCATCTTGAAATTATTTCAAAATAAGGGCTTGCTGTGCAGATGTGCACTTCGTTATTTCAAAATCATGTCACTTATTTCAAAACAACGCTGCACTATAGATGTGTCCAAAGTGCCCATTCTCTCCTATCAGTGATCTCCACTGCTGGTACTTGGCTAAGTTTGTGGCTGGAATGAAAGAAGCAGACCTTTCAGGCTGAGGCTCTCATTCCGGTAGGTACAGTTCATTCAATTGCCCCTTTTTGTTCATTAATCCAATCCCCTACTGTCACATCTCACTGCTCCGGGTGTGGTGGCATAACCCTGCCTGCTCTCTAGTCCATCTGCCATTGAGCTCTAGCTATTTATAAGCAAAAGCCTGCTCCAATGAGAGGATGTATTACATTGTCTGTTCATTAGAACTAAACTGTATTTGAGCAGTTGTGCCCACCTTTAAGGCTTGCCTTATTGTATGAGACTAAGGAGGGTAAGATTAGCTCGAGTAGTAGAAGCTTCTGTGATTTGAATTGTGGAATCAGGCTTTCTGGTTCCAGCAAGGGTCTAATCTGTTGAACACTTGTGTCTGTGATCTGCAAACCTTGATTTGTTACAAGGCTGCCAGACACATTAAATGTAGGCTCCCTCCCTCTTCTGGACCTCAAAATACTGATAAAAAGCAAGAATGAAACTGAGCGAATGTCTGACAAAACATTTGCAATGAAATCAAGGTTTTCATGAGTCGGAATAATAGCATTAATCACCCTGAGAAATGAATGCTGAGCTCAGCAGACCACTGCCCTTGTAATTACTGCATAAAGAACTCATGTTTATATTCCACACTGGCGTGGGTTGAACCACTATGTAGAGTTGGTTCACTTGGCCGGGGCTACTTATGAACACCAGGGTCCAACATGGGAGTGTCAATGTTGAAGGCTGTGTAGCTTCACTGAAGGTTTATGAATCAGTCATCTTTCTTGCAAATGGGTCTCTTCCCTTCTAAATCAGGCACTCTGAGGTCAGTGAACCATAGATGTCCATGTATGTTTGAAGAAAGAATAGAAGATTTATGGACAGTGGAAAAATAATTACACTACACGCAGAAAACGATTTGCATTAAGTCCTTAATGTGAAGTCAATGAGTATTTTTACTCATTGGTGAGCAAGGGATGGAAATCAGGTTCAGTACAAATGATCTGATTGTTTTTTTTAAAGTTTAAATATCAGTGAGCACTACAGAAATGCCAATAAAATAAGTACATGAATTCAGGATGGGGCACTAAATATATATGTGGAGATGCAGTATGATGGACTATGTGGACAGCACAAATTTCTATACATTATCAAAGTTGAAGAACAGTCAAAAATACTATTTCAGAGAATGTGTAACATAGTTCCAGCATCCACCTTTATAAATCACAATTAAATTTCCTTTCCTACTTAACACACCTCTTGAATATGGTGTTCTGTCTCATGTAGTGACACCAAGACCACTTAGAGCGGGGAATCTTTTATGGGCTGGAACCCATACACAAGTGCAAAGCAAAGCAAAGCAAAACAAAACCCTCAGAGATGTGGCCCGCAACTGAGAAGCAGGGGGAAAAAAAGACACCCACCTCACTCCCCTCTAGTTCTAGCCCAATGGGGAGGAGGGGGGAAGGTGCTGAGGCTCAGGGCTTACCCAAGAGGGCCAAATTAACTCTTCTGGGGCCCTGGGGCAAGTAGATTTTGAGGGGTCTCCAGGGTTCTGGGGTAGGGACAAAAATGAGGGGTTCAGTATTCAGGAGGGTGCTACTGGGAGCAGGCTGGGTTTGAGGCCTGGGCGGGAAGTAGGGTGCAGGTGTGAGCTGATGGTGGGGTGGTCTGGGCAGGTAGGAGGGTGTAGGAGGGGGTATAGGTGAGGGGTCTGCAGGGGAGAGAGGAAGAGGGCAGGGGATTGAGGTGAGCTCCCAGGGGCCACAGGTGTCTTCACACAACTCTGCGTGCTGCAGGAATGTGCTGTCTGCAGACACCGCTCTCCCCTCCCCCCCCCCCCGCTGCTCGTGTTGGCCATGATTCCCAGCCAATGGGAGTGATGGGGGGAGGGGGGGGGCAGTGCCTGCAGGGAATGTTCCCTGCAGTGCCCAGAGCTGCTTCCTTCCCCCTGCCAGGCAGACTCCGAGGGATGGATCCGGCCTGTGGTTTGCCTTGATCATGTCCACAAGGCTCATGCTTTTCCCCGCACTGCAGGGAGCCAGTGCTAGCGCACCAGCCAGAGCATCCCCGGGGGTATCTGGAGCACCTGCACTGGTTCACCCGGTTGTGTGTGCACTGGATCAAGGCAAGCTGCAGACTGATTCCCCGCAACTGGTTTAGAGGGAGATAAGTAAGAGGTAGGCAGGTTTTTGCTCATGCAATAGAGGCTCATACACTAACTCTATGGCTATGTCTACACTGTCCAGTCTTGTGCAAGAATATATGCAAATGAGGCATGGCAATGAATATTGCTGTGCCTCATTTGCATACTTAATGAGACACCATTCTTTGCAAGCAGCTTTTGCGCAAGAAGGAGAAGTCTACACTGCTCCTTTTTGCACAAAAACCCCTTCTTGCACAAGCGCAAGAAAATAAGTGGCAGAACAGCTCTTGTGCAAGAGGGGGTGTTTGTGCACGAAGCAGCAATGTAGACTGCTCTTTCTTGCGCAAAAGCCCTTTGTGCAAAAATGACGGCTCATTAAGTATGCAAATGAGGCACAGAGATTGCATATATTCTTGAGCAAGACTGGGCAGTGTAGACGTAGCCTAGAGGTTTGATCCCACCTGCTGGCAACAAGATCTGTGGTTTTACACATAGATCTTAGCAAAACTGCAGAGATTATTATATGAAATCATTTGCAAAAAATAAGAAGAGAAGGATGGTCTTACGACAATGTCTGTACTGGAACTCCAGGGAGGTAGAGCCAAGTCCTGACACTACCATAAGCTCCCTATGTGTTGAGCCCTGTGTGGACACCAATTTCTGCTGGTGCAGATATCTGTAGATAGAAATTGGTATCTGCTGATCTGCCGAGCTCTGCAGCCAAAGGAGAGGAACGAGGTGCCATTGCTCCCAGCACCAGCATCCAGCCATGTAATTTCACTGCTACCAGCCGCATCTGCTCTCTGAGGTTGTATAGTCCCAAGGGCAGGGCTGGAGGCATTACAGCCACTAGGCATTGGGAAGGGCTGCCAACACAGGACACTGGCTCCTGGAGCAACAGTAATATGTTCCTCTTCTTTGGTAGCAGCGCTTTCTGTGGATCAGTAGAAACCGATTTTTATCTGCGGATATCCAAATCTATGGGTAGAAATTTGTATCTGTGCAGGGCTCTACTTCTGTGACTAAAGGTAAAACACTTAATTTCCTTTGCCTGGTTTCTCCATCTGAAAAATGGGAATAATAGGTTTCCTACCCTTGTATATTTAGGTTGTAAAGTCTTCACCTTGGGATTGTCTTTTACTTTGTGTTTGTACAGCACCCAGCATGATGGGACCTCATCTCAATTGAGGTCTCCAGCTTCTACTTAAATACAGTAGAATTTAAGTGCCCAGCTGGGTTCTCAGTACAGCATCAACCACGGCTTAATGGTCGAGGAGGTGGGGTGGCAATTGTCTATCGAGATACTATCTCACTGGCTAGGGTTGTGGTCCAACAAAGTGTCAGATTCGAGTGTCTGTATTTGATGTTGGGTGGCCAGGATAGGTTGGGTATACTGCTTGTGTACCGCCCACCAAGCTATACGGCAGATGCTCTGCTCGAGCTGGCTGACGTGGTCTTGGACCTGGTATTGAGGACGCCGAGGTTTTTGGTCTTGGGGGGACTTTAATATCCACGCCGAGCTTGTTCTGTCTGGTCCGACCCGAGATTTTATGGATACCATGATCACACTAGGATTATCCCAAGAAATAACTGACCCAACACATGTTGCAGGTCATACACTCAATTTGGTTTTTTGGGCTAAGGGTGATAGACTTCTTGGGATAAGGGATGTGGCTACACTTCCTTTGTCATGGACTGATCACTACCTGGTCAAGTTTAGACTATCTGCTGACCCTCCCCTCCACAGAGGCAGAGGACCAATTAAGATGATCCTCCCTCAGAGGCTGATGGATCCGCAGGGTTTTCTGAGGTCCCTGAGGGATTGTTCAGCCATTATGGCAAATGGTCCTGTAGATACCTTAGTTGATACATGGAACACCGAGATAGCCCGGGCAGTTTATATGATTGCTTCTAAGCGCCCTCTTTGGACCAGTCGAGCCAAGTTTACTCCCTGGTTTTCTGGGGAGCTGATGGCAGCAAAACAGTCTGTGCGACGGCTAGTACACCTCTGGAGGAGAACTAGAGCTGAATCTGATCGACTGCGGGTTAGAGCTGAACTGCGAGCTTACTCTGTGATGGTGCTGACAGCAAAGAAAAGCTACTTCTCCACCCGTATCACATCCGCACAATGCCGTCCAGCGGAATTGTTTTGAGTAGTGCGGGGCCTGTTGCAGTCTGGCACTCATGACGAAATAGAGGAGCCTTTAGCACCCCGCTGCGATCTGTTTGCAAAGCATTTTGCAAATAAGATCGCCCGCATCCGGTTGGATTTAGACTATGGTTGCTATGTAAGTGGGGCACAGAATGTGTTGAGTGCACCACCCAGTCTTTTTTCTCTAGATCAATTTAATCTATTGCAGACTGAGGATGTGGACAAGGTGCTTGGAGGAATGCGACCGACCACATGCTCACTTGACTCCTGCCCTTCATGGCTTATTAAATCTAGCCGAGAAGGGATGACTGGCTGGGTCCAGGGGATTATGAATGCATCTTTTAGATCTGGTATGGTTCCTGCTGCCTTGAAAGAGGCAGTGCTAAAACCGTTACTCAAGAAGACTTCCTTGACCCACATAACCTAAATAACTATCACCCAATTGCTAATATTCCCTTCTTGGGCAAGGTACTTGAGCGGGTGGTGGCGCTGCAACTCCAAGCTTTCTTGAAAGAAACAGACTACTTAGATCCATTTCAGTCTGGCTTTAGGCTTGGTTTTGGAACTGAAGCAGCCTTAGTTGCCCTGGTAGACGATTTACACCGGGAGATAGACAAGGGGAGTGCATCCCTGTTGATTCCCCTAAACCTCTCAGCAGCTTTTGATACCATTGACAATGATATCCTTCTGGGACGCCTGGTGAAGTTGGGTATTGGAGGCACTGTTTTGCAATGGTTCTGGTCCTACCTGTCAGGACGCTTTCAGAAGGTAGAGCTAGGGCGCTGCTATTCGACCCTGTGGTGATTGTGCTATGGGGTCCCGCAAGGTTCCATATTGTTCCCTATGCTCTTTAATATCTACATAAAGCCTCTGGGAGAGGTCATAAGGAGTTTTGGAGGACAGTGCCAGCAATATGCAGATGACACTCAACTCTATTTCCCTGTGACACTAGAACCAGGTGTGGCAGTGACTGATCTAAATCGGTGTCTGGAGGCAGTGATGGTTTGGATGAAGTCAAATAAGCCGAAGTTGAACCCAGATAAGACTGAGGTCCTGTGGATCAGGAGGCCATCTGTTCGTGAATGTGGCATGGTACCTGTTCTAGACGGGGTTACTCTCCTTGGGAGTCCTCCTGGACCCTTTTTTAACATTTGAAAATCAGATTTCTTCGGTGGCCAGGAGCGCCTTTGGGCAACTTCGTTTGATCTGCCAGCTGTGACCCTTACTGAACAAGCATGACTTGGCCACAGTGATCCATGCTCTTGTTATATCCCAACTGGATTACTGTACTGCACTTTCTTTGGGGCTGCCTCTAAACTTCAACTGGTCCAGAATGCGACTGCTCGAGTTTTAACTAACACTAGTTATACAGAGCACATTATGCCAGTGCTTCCTTGGGATATTCGCATGGTGCCAACACTAGCATTGTTTCGGCATCAGGCTAAAGCCACCCTTTTTACTTGTGCTTTTATTAATGTTTGAGTCTGTATGTGTGTGTTCCTCCTCTTTATATGTTTTTAGATGGTTATGTCCCTCTGGGGTCTCATATTTTAAATTTTTATATATATTTGCATTGTTTTTGTTTGTTTTTGTAAGCCATCTTGAATATTTTAAATAGAAAGGAGGGGTAAAATATTTAAATAAATAATAAATATAATAAATATAATAATAATTTCCCATTTTCATTTTGATCCTTCTCATTCCTTCCACCTGAAATCTTCTGTTTTCGCAGCTTTTTCAAACAAACAGTAATTTTTAGCTGTAATAATGTGGGCTTTCTCTTTGTTAAAAAAAACTTGAAAAGGGGCTGATTTTGGAATGAAAACTTGGCCAAAAGATGGACTAATTTTTTAATTTGTGATAAAGCATGGAATCTCACTGAGAATACTTCATGCATTTCCAATTAAAATGGAGTGGGAAGGCTAAGAAAGTTTGAATGCCAGTCGGTGGAGTTGGTCCAATGCAGAGAGAGTTTACATTGCACCGGTTCAAAGTCATGTGGGACTTCCATGTGCCCCTTTGCAGAGCCAGAATTCCTCACAAAGCCCCCAATGGTGCAAGGCCATTTCTCATCTGTAATCTTTTGCCAGTTCACGCAGACATAGAATGCAAACTGTAGCCAGCATCTACTGTTGAACGAAGGAAAGGGGCATGATTGAAAGAGCAAGACTGAAAGTGTAGAATTGTTCCTTCTTTTCTGAATCTGGTATGCCACAGTCCAACACAGGTCTGTGGCCTGATAGAATCTGAGTCAGAATGTGAGTTGGTGTGTTTTGGTAGAGCAGTGAGCACAAATAAGGAGTGGGGTCTATTTATGTAGGCTCTTTGTCATGGGTCATTATTTTAGAAACAGTTACCTTGGAACAGTCTTTTCATCTGTCCTTAGGCTTATCTGTCTGGAACACAGAATGAAGTGGAGGAGACAGAGGGAGAGGAATAAAAGAGGGGAGGGTAAAGAGATTAGGTGACTAGCAGACAGTTTTGTTTATCTTCTCTAGACTATTAGATTTATTACGTGATATAATGCACTGCACCAGGTCTGCAAAAGTGAGAACAGCACCTAAATAAACAGGCTGGGGTTCTCTGAGAAAGTGATAAGTTAGCTTGCAAGGACTCATTTACAACCATCACACCCCACTGCTTGTTTGTTAGCACAGAACTTCAAGGTCATAACATCCTGTGTTTCTAGTTGTCTGGAGAACATAATAACAGAGATTTTGCTCATTAAAAATATCCAGAGAAGGAACTAACTGTAGGGATTTTTTTTGTCTGAGCCTGGAGATCTAAAGTCTATGGGGAGGAGGGGGGGGGGGGGGGGCGAAGGAGAGAGAGAGAGAGAGAAAAGAGAGAGAGAGAGAGAGAGGTGCTTGCCCAATCTCCTGTCAAGAGAAACTGTTGCATTCAGGATAATAACCAAATAACTTACATTCATAGAGCATCTGTCATCCCAAAGGAACCCCAAAATTTTACAAAGCTTAAAAGTATCTGGTAAAATTATCCCAGATGCTGGATCTGCTGAATATGACTCCATTGTGTATACGTGCGGCTGAAGATGTGGCAATTGTTTCTCCACATGCTTCTGTCAGAGTGAAATTCAGGCCTTGTCTACACTAGAAAGTACTCCCAGTTTAACATAAAGTGTGAGTTTACACTCATTTGTTGGTGCAAAGTGCTATGAAGACACTCTTCTTTTGGTTTAAACCAAGTTTATGCTGATTTGGCTTGAATTGATTAGTCAAAAGTTGCTCTGAAACTGAAATAAGAGTGTCTAAAAAGATGATTGTGCTGGTTTAACTAAATCAGTTTAAAAAGTAATTTAAGGTAAACCAGGGCAACTTTCTGTGCTGCTAAGGCCTCAGTACTGTGCAGAAAGCCTGTGCAAAAATTGTGTTCTGCTTAAGTCCTTAAATATGCAAACTGGGATCTAAGTGGCGCATAAACTCCATGCTGATAGAAATTACTGTGAGAATGCCTTTCAGTTGTGCATGGAACACATTCCATGCTTTATATTAGAATATAGATCCATCCATATGTTAATGCAGATGACTCTATTGACAGTTATGAGTCCTCTACAAATATTAATCGTTCTTATACAACAGGGGTGGGCAATAATTTTTGATGGGGGCCACTCCAAGATTTTGGAAAGTGGTTGAGGGCCACACTCTTCCATGGTATTCCCAGCTTGGGCCTGATCCTTCTTAATGTTCATTTCCAGATGGTTGCAGCAGACATCTTAGATAATAAAATGGGGTAGTTGCTTCTGTTGTTTGGATTTCCACCTTTATGTCCCTTTTGCCAAACATTTTTGTTCAATTTAAACTTTTCACATTTCCAGTGGAAAACTACAACATCCAAAATTGGTTCCAGCATTAGGTGATCTGGCCACAAGTCTTGGCAGAACCAACCATAGTGCAGGCTTACAGGAAACATAAGGCTATGCACATATCATTGTCCTGAGTACTAGGCCATTAAGTTCCCTGTCCTCACATAGCACATCTAGATTAATAAACGGGTTTATACTTATTTCTAACTTCAAATACAGGAATGATACATGCCCAAAAATAGAATATTCAGCAGATTATAACTTTTTTAATGATATGTCACATAAAGCACCTTCCAGTTATGCATATTTATATTCATGAGCATATTTTCATAAAGAACACGGGATGCTATGTCATAGCAGGTATGTTGGAGAGCCTGCTAGTAGTTTTTCCATTATACCATCAGATTCACATTAAATAGTGCTCGGGTGTGTTACAAGCCATATTTCCTATTCACAGCCACCCTTGACTTCTGTGAGACCACCAGCTCCCTCCTAGTCTAAGCCACATGATTATTTACTATGGAAAAACTGCTAGCAGGAATTTGGAGACCGGGGAGATGGTTCTAGGTTATGGCCGGATAATGTGTGACAGAAAGACTGGGAGTTTTGTAGTAGTGGTGGTGGCAAAATGGGTTCCTTTGCTGCATTGGATTTACTGAATTTGTCCAGGGCTCTTACTATGTAATTTAGTTCTAATGTGACATGTAGTACAAAAGGCCTAATACACAGTAATCAGAGGGAGTAAACTATTTCTCATTTTGCTCATATATGTCAAAAACAAAGCCAAATAATGTGTACACACACACACACACACACACACACACACAGAGAGAGAGAGAGAGAGAGAGAGAGAGAGAGAACTCTTGATAACACCCAGGAGGTGCATTGTTCCCCTTGTGACTCTGCCAAAATTTTGATTGCTAAATGCATTGCCTAGGGTTGGGGCCAGCCCAGGAGAGTGGGGGCCACCTACAGTTCCCCTGCTGGCTTCTCCCTGGGGCTGGCCTGGGGCAGTGGGGCCATGCTAGCCGCTTGCTAGCTTCTCCCTGGGGCCAGCCTGGGGCAGAGATGGGAGGCTACATAGGCCTCCCTCCACTTTCTCCCTAGGGCTGGCCTGGGATGGCCCACCTGCTGGCTGCTTCCTGGGATTGGCCAGGGCCATGGGAATAGTGGGCAGCTGCTCCCTGGGGCTAAGTTTCTTGCTGTCTTCCTGTGATCATTTGTGATATAACTGTCCCCCTTGTGCTTCCTGTCCCCCGTGGTCATTAATTAATATAACTGTCCCCACTATTACACTCCTCCCTTTCCTTTTGAGGCAAAACCATTGCATTCCACACACACCCCGTTGTCCTGGCACAACCAAACCCTGAGCTGCATACCAAATTTGGTGGTCCTAGCTCCTTACTGTTTAGGGAGGACTTACAGGTAGAGGGATGGACACACAGACAGATACACAAACACACTCTCTCTCGTTTATTTTTTACTAAGAGAATGTTTGTCTTTTGAAATGTGAGCATTGGAGCTAATCAGAATATTTTGTCAAAGCCAAAACATTTAATGGAGTTGTATAACTTTCAACATAGTTTTCAGTGTGAAAATAGCTGAAAACCAGGATGAACTGTCTAGTAACTTTTGATAGGCTACGTCTAGACTGCAGGCTTCTTTCAGAAAAGCTTTTCCTGAAGAGATCTTCTGGAAAAACTTCTTTCGAAAGAGAGTGTCCACACATCAAAAGAGCATCGAAAAAGCAGTCTGCTTTTTTGAAATATAGTGTTCACATTGATTGGACGCTATCTCGCATTGTGATTACTATGAACAGAGTGGCCACTAGGACACCTGTGCTTTTTCCTGGAGGCCTCTTCTTTCGAAAAAAACCTCCTCTTCCTCATCCACACACATCTTTTTCCAAAAGAACTGTTTCGGAAAAAGGCTTCATCTTTGTAGAAAAAGGTTTACTGCTATCAGAACCCCTCCCCCCTGCATTCTTTTGACTTTCTGTCGAAAGAATGCAATTGCAATATGAACGTAAGTGTAGTTTTCCCAGAAAAATGGCTGTTTTTCCCAAATTAAAAAAAAATAAAATAAAATTTAAAAAAAATCCCTGGCCTTTTAAATGGATGTTTTGTCAAGATTCTGATGTGCAGAAATATTCAGAAGACTTTTATTTTCCTTCCTTCATTTTACTTCCATAATTTTGAAACCTCAAAAGCTGTAAAAATCAGAATTGTCATCCTCTGGCCAACCCTTATCAGGTCTGAAGAAGAAAAGAGCATGGTATCCCTTTGAATCACATGAATTATAAGCAAGAAAAGTTTTGTCTGTGCCCCAAACTTGCCAAGCTTCTTATGAAACTAAAATCCTGCAGGGACTCATTCCAAATCAACATCTTGTTGTTATTGAGTGCTAATGTGCAAATAGATGTGTACATATGCATATAGAATCATAAAACTGGAAGAGACCTCAGAAGGTCATCAAGTCCAGCTCCCTGCTCTAGGCAGGACCAATTCCAACTAAATCAACCCAGCCAGGGCTTTGTCAAGCCGAGACTTAAACACCTCTAGGGATGGAGACTCCACTACTTCCCTAGGTAACCCATTCCAGTGCTTCACCACCCTCCTAGTGAAATAGTTTTTCCTAATATCCAACCTGGACCTCTCCCACCACAACTTGAGACCATTGCTCCTTGTTCTGCCATCTGTCACTACTGAGAACAGTCTCTCTCCATCCTCTTTGGAACCTCCCTTCAGGAAGTTGAAGGCTGCTATCAAATCCCCCCTCACTTTTCGCTTCTGCAGACTAAACAGACCCAAGTCCCTCAGCCTCTCCTCATAAGTCATATGCTCCAGCCCCCTAATCATTTTGGTTGCCCTCCGCTGGACCCTCTCCAATGCGTCCACATCCTTTTTGTAGTTGGGGGCCCAGAACTGGACACAATACTCCAGATGCGGCCTCACCAAAGCCGCATAAAGGGGAATGATGACATCTCTGGATCTGCTGGCAATGCTCCTCTTAATGCAACCTAATATGCCATTAGCCTTCTTGGCTACAAGGGCACACTGTTGACTCATATCTAGCTTCTCATCCACTGTAACCCCCAGGTCCTTTTCTGCAGAACTGCTACTTAACCGGTTGGTCCCCAGCTTGTAACTATGCTTGGGATTCTTCCGTCCCAAGTGCAGGACTCTACACTTGTCCTCGTTGAACCTCATCAGATTTCTTGTGGCCCAATCCTCCAATTTGTCTAAGTCATTCTGTACCCTATCTCTGTCCTTAAGCGTATCTACCTCTCCCCCCAGCTTAGTGTCATCCGCAAACTTGCTGAGGGTGCAATCCATCCCCTCATCCAGATCATTAATAAAGATATTGAACAAAACCGGTCCTAGAACCGAACCTTGGGGCACTCCGCTAGAAACCGACCGCCATCCTGACATCGAGCCATTGATCACTACCCGCTGGGCCCGGCCTTCTAGCCATCTTTCTATCCATCTTACCGTCCATTTATCCAATCCACAATCCCTTAACTTGCTGGCAAGAATATTGTGGGAGACCGTATCAAAAGCCTTACTAAAGTCAAGGTATATAACATCCACTGACTTCCCCATGTCCACCGAGCCAGTTACCTCATCATAGAAGCTAATCAGATTGGTCAGGCACGACTTTCCCTTTGTGAATCCATGCTGACTATTCCTAATCACTTCCCTCTCATCCAAGTGCCTCAATATGGATTCCTTAAGGATCCCTTCCATGATTTTTCCAGGAACTGAGGTAAGACTGACCGGCCTATAGTTCCCTGGATCATCCTTCTTCCCTTTTTTGAAGATGGGCACTACATTTGCCTTTTTCCAGTCATCAGGGATTTCTCCCGATCTCCATGACTTTTCAAAGATAATAGTCAAAGGCTCCACAATGACATTTGCCAACTCCCTCAGTACCCTCGGATGCACTAAGTCCAGACCCATGGATTTATGTACGTTTAGCTTTTCTAAATAGTTCCTAACCTGTACTTTACCCACCACGGGCTGTCCATCTTCATCCCATCTTGCATCACTTGGCGCAGAAGTGCAGGAGCCGACCTTGTCCGTGAATACAGAGGCAAAGAAAGCATTGAGTACTTCAGCTTTTCCCACATCATCTGTCACTAGGTTACCTCCTTCATCCATTAGGGGCCGCACACCCTCTCTGATCACCTTCTTCTTGTTAACATGCCTGTAGAAACCTTTCTTGTTATCCTTCACATCCTTAGCCAGTCGCAATTCCATTTGCGCTTTCGCCTTCCTGATAACCCCCCGGCATTCTCGAGCTATACCTTTAAACTCCTCCCTGGTCATTTGTCCAAGTTTCCACTCTTTGTAAGCTTCCTTTTTGTGCTTAAGTTCACCAAGGATTTCCCCTGTAAGCCAGTGTAGCCCTTGTAGCCATGTTTGCCTCTCTTGCTACGCATCGGGATGGTTTCTTTCTGTGCCTTCAATAAGGCTTCTTTAAAATACTGCCAGCTGTCCTGGACTCCTTTCCCCTTCATGTTAACATCCCAGGGGATTCTGCCCATCAGATCTAGGAGGGAGTCAAAATCTGCTTTTTTGAAGCCCAAGGTGTGTATTTTACTACATATGGCAGACTAAATCTGATCTTAGTTACACTGGTGCACCTCATTGAATTCATTTCCACTGAAATGGCTGAGAGCAGAATTTGGCTTGTTGAAAATGAAAATGCATGCAGCTTTCCTACATATCCAATCTAAAGCTAAATAAGTGGCTGCATGTCAATTGTGGCACTTAGAAGAATAAGAATTTAATTTGTACGAGTCTTCATTTTAAGCCCATGCCAACCAGCATACAAGAATACAACTTGGATCTGCATTGTTTATGGTGCAGCTCTGTGACAAAACACTCTGGCTACATCTACACTGGCCCCAAATTCCGGAAAAGGGATGCAAATCAGGTAAGTCAGAATAGGGAAATCTGCGGGGGATTTAAATATCCCCCGCGGATTTAAATAAACATGTCCGCCGCTTTTTTTCCGGCTTGGGGAAAAGCCGGAAAAAAGCGTCTAGACTGGCGCGATCCTCCGGAATAAACCCTTTTCCGGAGGATCTCTTATTCCTACTTTCCGGAGGATCGCGCCAGTCTAGACGCTTTTTTCCGGCTTTTCCCCAAGCCGGAAAAAAAGCGGCGGACATGTTTATTTAAATCTGCGGGGGATATTTAAATCCCCCGCAGATTTCCCTATTCTGACTTACGTGATTTGCATCCCTTTTCCGGAATTTGGGGCCAGTGTAGATGCAGCCTCCTTTTTTTGGCTAGTTTATGCCTTCTTCTGTGGATGTGCCAAATCTGATATTTAAAATAGTCTCTACTCTGTTCATTTATGCACATCTTATTCTATCTCCATCAATTAACTAACCTTGGAAGTCTGAGGGAAGCATTTTGCTTCCTTTACCAAAGATTTCCTTTTGTAATGATGGTTGATTCCTTCATACAGGAGATAGCACTGAAAATTAATGAAGAGTATGATTCTAATCTCAGTGACTTTGATTTAAATCTACATTGGTTTCAGTGGATTTCTCATCACATCACACAGGACTTTTTGAGAGCAACTAAGTCCCTGGGAATATACTTGAAGATTCTCTAGATATGGGTAGAATTATCCTTATTTTAATATGGGCTTGAAAACAAAGACTACCATATGCTTAAAGCTGAATGAGCCCGTTGTTACTCACAAAGAGCCCTTGGTTCCTAGGCTTTCACCATGTTTTCTTAAATTTTCTAGGGACAAAGTCCAGCTATTTTAATGAACCTAACTCAATAATTCCTAATCCTAAAGTTAAACACTAACAGCGAGACTCAATCGTTGGCCTCCCAAGTCACAACCAGAATCCATTTGTAAACATTCCTGAAAATAAGGTGTTTTTCCCCTCATGCTTTACCGAGCCTTGAAAACACTAACTTGCTTCTAATATTAATCCTACTATAAACAGATTAGAAGACCCCCACCAACTCAGCCCCCAAAGAATAAACTGCTCTGAAAATGCAGTTAGTGTTGATGCAATTTGAACACTTGTCTTATTTTATTGATGTTTAAAAACTCCAAGTAGTCTGTTGTTTTTAAACAGGGGAGAGAGTTTCATACAGTGTTGGGGAACCAGGAGGGTCTCGTTTTTCTTATTAACCGTAGGTAAGGTTGTGATTGGAAACAGTATATCCAAAGTACTAATATTTGACATCCAATTTTGGGAACAGCAGCTGGGCATCCAGGTGTGCTGTAACACTGTAACTATCCGTAACATGGCTTGAGCTGGAAAGAATGCTTCTAAATCTGAGCACCTACAAACTGGGGGTAGCTTGGAATCATATCTCATTAGGGAGCTGAACTTCACAGATTGGGGTGCCTCCTATCACTAATGCTCTTTGAGGCCTGATCCAAAGCCTTGAAGTACTGTAAATGGGAATCTTTTCAATAGTGTTAACAGGCTCTGGATCAGGCCCCGTTGGAACTACCCTCAAGCTCTGCAAAGAAAAGTTAATTCAGTAAACTGCAAGGAAGTATTTGGAAAGCAGAATTAATTCCTGTGGCTGCAGTTCATATATTCTATTGCACAGCCACATGGTCTCCTCTACTAACTGAGTGCATTGGGATTCCTCTGGACTTTCAAATGGGACAATGAGAACCCAGTGGCTGACACATGGTAAATTTATGTTGAATATTAAGACAATATAAAGGTGCAGGGAATTCAAAACAGATTTTAACACATTAAAAAAAGTCAGGGAAAGTTCTCCAAAATAAGCTGACCTCACTGGAAAAAGCTTTGGTCTGCATTTGTTGATTAAACTCCCCTCAATCAGATAATGGGTTTTCTTGTGCCATTCATCATCTTTTCAAAATTCAAACAACGGAATATGCCTAATATTGCTGCCAAAAATGGGTAATTTGGGGAATGTGAAATGCTTTATTTTGCAGTGATTTTGCATTATGTTGAGTCAAACAGATTCTTTAAAAGCCTTCTATTAATGATTGAACTATCTGATTTCAGATGACAAGCTGTAATTAAAACTTTGGTACGGGGACACATTTGAAAAACTTTAGGCCCTCATCCTGCAAATGCTGACAGGTAAGTAACTTTGTGTGACCTTGCAGACGCTATTCCCATGAGCTGCTTATATGCACAAATGCTTGCAGGACTGGTGTCTTTTTTGAACTATGCAAAAAACAAAACAAAAAGCTTATGAATGTTATAGAACAGGAACATTCCCAATGCACGAGATGTTTCACCAGATTCTACCTGGTGACTTATCTTCCACCATTACCCATTCTAAAGGTCAATATCCTCATATTTCTACTTGTGCTGGGTCATACTTTATTTCACAGTATGATCCCATTGAACGCAGTGAGGCCAGTCATGGAATAAAATATTGTTTGACATGAGCAGGAGCATGCAAATCTAATAGATATTTATACATGTGAGGATGCATCAAATTTAGTTTCTTGCCTTTAGTCAAAGTTATTACAAACTGGCAAACCTATCCTAAGCTCCTTTGTATGAGCAGTGAAAATAAAGATAAGCTTTTATATCATAGAATCATAGGACTGGAAGGGACCTCGAGAGGTCATCGAGTCCAGCCCCCTGCCCTCAAGGCAGGATCAAGCTCCGTCTACACCATCCCTGACAGATGTCTATCTAACCTGTTCTTAAATATCTCCAGAGAGGGAGATTCCACCACCTCCCTTGGCAATTTATTCCAATATTTGACCACCCTGACAGTTAGGAATTTTTTCCTAATGTCCAATCTAAACCTCCCCTGCTGCACTTTAAGCCCATTACTCCTTGTCCTGTCCTCAGAAACCAAGAGGAACAAATTTTCTCCTTCCTCCTTGTGACACCCTTTTAGATATTTGAAAGCCGCTATCATGTCCCCCCTTAATCTTCTTTTTTCCAAACTAAACAAGCCCAGTTCATGAAGCCTGGCTTCATAGGTCATGTTCTCTAAACCTTTAATCATTCTTGTCGCTCTTCTCTGTACCCTTTCCAATTTCTCCACATCTTTCTTGAAATGTGGCGCCCAGAACTGGACACAGTACTCCAGCTGAGGCCTAACTAGTGCAGAGTAGAGCGGCAGAATGACTTCACGAGTTTTGCTTACAACACACCTGTTGATACAACCTAGAATCATATTTGCTTTTTTTGCAACAGCATCACACTGTTGACTCATATTCAACTTGTGGTCCACTATGACCCCTAGATCCCTTTCTGCCATGCTCCTTCCTAGACAGTCGCTTCCCATCTTGTATGTATGGAACTGATTGTTCCTTCCTAAGTGGAGCACTCTGCATTTCTCCTTATTAAACCTCATCCTGTTTACCTCTGACCATTTCTCTAACTTGCTAAGGTCATTTTGAATTATGTCCCTATCCTCCAAAGAAGTCGCAACCCCACCCAGTTTGGTATCATCTGCAAACTTAATAAGCGTACTCTCTATCCCAATATCTACATCATTGATGAAGATATTGAACAGTATGGGTCCCAAAACAGACCCTTGAGGAACTCCACTTGTTATCCCTTTCCAGCAGGATTTAGAACCGTTAACAACCACTCTCTGACTACGGTTATCCAGCCAATTGTGCACCCACCTTATCGTGGCCCTATCTAAGTTATATTTGCCTAGTTTATCATGTTTCTCAGCTGTAGATCTCAAAACACTTCAAAAAGAAAGGTAATTACTGTCATTCCCACTGTTCACAGGAATGTTTGTGGGAAGAGAAAGTGCTCATTCAAATACATATTTTGCAGGTGCGTTTATAGAAGTATAGTTTTAAACGTTCCTGTGAATATGTTTTTCATACAGTTGTTCGTGGGAGTGCCATGATTAGAGTCATCCACCAGCTGAGCAGCAGTTGGCAGTTGATTCTAAGTGCTGAGCCTCTTGTAGGGCGGGAGGAGACTTTGTGTGCTTCTCCCTGCCCCCAGGCCTTGATTGGCCTGGGAGTGGGGGGATGAGGGAGGTAGCACACGATGTCGCTCACTCCCTGCCTTCTAGTGCGCTGCTCATCTAACAGGTGACTCTAAGTGCAACACTCCCTTGCAGGGCAGGGGCAGATGTCACATGCTCCCCCGTCCCTAAGCCCTGATTGGCTTAGGGGCAGGGGAGTGTCAGGACCTCTGTGGGGTGGATCAACCTGCTTGTCAGGCCAGATCTAACCCAGAGGCCCTTTTGCCTGCCCCTAGTATATAGACACAGACACTCACTTGCACCTTATTTATATTGGTGTTATAGACAATTGGGGACAAAAATCTGCTCTTCAACATGCACAGCTTCACCCTGCAGGAGTGTGGATATAACTGAAGGCAGAATCTAGGCTTTTATCTCTCTTTCCGGCCACAGTGTTACAGTATCTTTTAAAAAGTACCTGAACCTATTTTCTTTTTTAACAAAAGTAGTCGAAGGAGAGGACGGAGCAAAAGCCCCTTTGGTCTGGGCTATTGTGTCTTACCTTGAATCTTCTATGTAACCTAGAGCTCCCACCAGCATACTTTTATTTTGATATTCAGGAGGACCCCTTGTGACTACAAGACAGACTTGTTTCGAAGCCTCACGTACCCCTGCCTCCATCACTTAATCACCAAGTGCAAGTCACTCTTCCTAGGAGGCCAAAGCATATTAAAGCCCTGACCTTAAGGAACAGAAAAGCGGCCAGCTGTTGGACCTCATGTTGCTGTTTATTATTGCCCTTCATTATCGGATGTTCCAAACGAGCTTTCATCCCCGGGGATCAGTAAAGTAGCAGTTCCACTCCTGACAGCTAGAAATATTTAAAGACGATAAATGATGAGAGTAACTTGTAAGCAAAAAATGATTTAATAACCTCGGTGAATTCCTTCTTCCATACACCAGAAAAGACTGTGGGAGTGGTGGCTGAGCTGAGGCCATATTTACACAGCAAGAGGGGAACAGAAGCTTACGACTGGTTAACAAATTGCAAAGAGATGTTTATTGTCCTCATCAGTACTAGCCCCTGAAAGCACTATGACTTAGGACCAGTGCTCCCTGTAAGCTGTGCACTTGGCGGCCACCCAGGATAGATTCAAATGCTGCTCAGCTGATTAGCAGAGCACCCACAACTGACAGCATGTGTTTCTACGGGTGGTGCACATTACACATGACTCAGTACATATAATAAAATTTATTCTGTACATGGATGGAGAAAATTAAAGGGAACAATGCTTAGGACACCTCTTTGTGTCACAGTGCCTCCCTGCTTCCTCCTGACTGGCAGGCAGTAATTGGCTGCTGGCATACATCAGCCATAAATTACTAGCCCCACCTTCTGTGCTGGCTCAGCTACTCTGACTAGCAAATATAAAGAACAAATGCTTTAATATTATGGTGGAGTTCATTCTGGGGGACATGTGATGATGGTCTCAGGCTTCCACTAGTGAAATATCTTTGGCGTTTCTAAAAATGACAGATGATGATTTCCCAACACAAAAAGTACTGAAAACCAACTCAGACCCACGTTATCCCTCATTCTGAGGGATAAAGATGACTGAATCACAGAACCAAAAACTGAGGGCTGTCCTAGGCACAAATGATCCCAGTCTAATTTCATTTGCTATGTGCAAATAGCATATTGTGCTCAACAGTACTATATATAAAAAAGGCCATCTTTCCCAAAGATGGAAATAGCCATGAGCAAAATTGAGTGGGAAGAAATAGTTGAACATAAAATTATGAATTATGATTTGGAATTGTTTAAGAATGCTTTATTAGTTGCCCCCCGGACCTCATAAAACTGCTAGCAGGAAGGAAGGCTTCTTATGTTTAAAAAGATCCTGATTAAGAGGAAAGGTGTAGTCAGTAATTTTTAAAAATAAAACCAGTCTACACCAAATGGGAAAACAGAGATGATGATGGCGATGAGATCATCAGCAGTTAGGAAATGTCGCTAATGGAGTTCCTCAGAGATCGGTCTTGGGACCAATTTCATTTAACATTTTCATTAATGACCTTAGCTAAAATAGTGGGACCATGTGAATAAAATGTGTGGATGACACAAAGTTGGGAGGTATTACCAGGAGGACCAGAATAGCATATGAAAAGATCTGGACTACCTTGAAAACTGGAATTACAAGCTCTGTCTCCATGGGTGCTGTGGGGTGGAAGCATCTATGGAAAAAAAAGAAGGGAGAAGTAAGCACCCATTGGCAGCCCTGCTGATCTCTCTCCTCAGCACCCCTCCAGTGCCTCTGATCTCTCCTCGGCACCCCTCCAGTGCCTCTGATCTGCCAGCAGGCTCCGATCAGCTCCTACTCGCCGGCAATCAGCTATTCAGTGGAGTGCAGGAAGCGTGGGGAGGAGATGAGTGAAGGCGGGCTGCACTCGAGTGAGAGGGCGGTATGGAGTGAGAAGAGGTGGGGCGAGTAAAGGCTTGGGGAAAGGGCTTGAGTGGGGGCAGAGCCTTGTGCAAAGCAGGAGTTGAGTGCCCCCTGGGAAATCACAAAAGTTGGTGCTTGTAACTGGTGAAATTTAATGATGCAGAGTGTAAGGGGTCATGCACTCTGGGACTAACAACAAGAATTTTTGCTATAAATTAGGGATGTTCTAGTTGGAAGCGATAGGAAAGGAAAACAACCCAGGTGTATTTATTGATCACAGACTGCCTATGAGTGGCCAATGTGACACAGCTATGAGAAAGGCTAATGCAATCTTAGGCTGCATCAGGAGAGGTATTTCCAGTGGAATAGGAAAGTGTTATCACCATTATACCGGGCACTAGTGAAACCTGAATGCTTTGCAATTTTGGTCTCCCAAGTTTAAGAACGACAAACTCAAGCTGGAACAGGGTAATCAGAAGAATGGAAAACTTGGCTTATGAGAGGATACTGAATGAGCTTGACTTGTTTGGCCTAACCAAACAAAAGTCGAGGGGGGGTCTGATGGCTCTCTATAAATACATCGGAGAATTAAATATCAGAGAGGAAGAGGAGTTGTTTAAGTGAAGTACCAGTGTTGATACAAGACGTAATGGATACAGGGGCGGCCTGTGAGCCTAGGCGAGCTAGGCAGCTGCCTAGGGTGCCACTGGCCCGGGCGCCTGATGATGATGTCATGGCCATTGACGGCCGTTCAGGCAGGGGCGCCGATTATGCCACCCCGCCTAGGGCGCCAGCTGCTGCAGCCGGCCTTGGGCTGCTCCTGAATGGATATCAGTTGGCCATCAGCAGTTGAATTAGAAGAAGGTTTCTAGGCACCAGAGCAGTGAAGTTTTGGAACAGCCTACCAATGGGACCAAAAATCCAACTGGTTTCAAGACTGAGCTTGAAAAGTTCATGGAGGGGAGCATATGACGAGGCTGCCTACAGTGGCATGAGGCCCTTCCATGATAGGTAGTAACAAATATCCCCAAAGGCCAGAGATGGGACACTAAGGCTATGTCTAGACTGCAGGCTTCTTTCGAAAGAGGCTCTTTCGAAAGCATCTTTCGAAAGAGCCTCTTTCGAAAGATCGCGTCTAGACTGCAGGCGGAACTTTCGAAAGAGAAATCCGCTTTTTCGAAAGAGAGCACCCAGCGAGTCTGGATGCTCTCTTTTGAAGACGGCCTCTTTACATTGAAGAACGCCTTCTTTCGAAAGAGGAACTTTTGAAAGAAGGCGTTCTTCCTCGTGAAATGAGGTTTACCGCCATCGAAAGAAAAGCCGCGTTCTTTCAAAATAATTTCGAAAGAACGCGGCTTGAGTCTGGACGCAGGGGAAGTTTTTTCGGGAAAAGGCTACTTTTCCCGAAAAAACCCCTGAGTCTGGACACGGCCTAAGTGAGGAGGGCGCCAAGTTACTACAGAGAATTCTTTCCCAAGTCTCTGTTTGGTGGATTTTGCTAACATGCTCAGGGTCCAACTGAACTCATTTGGGGAGGGGGGCACGAAGGCATTTTTCTCCAGATCAGATTGTCAGAGGCTCTGTATTTTTTTCACCTTCCTTTGCAGCATGGGATTGGGGTTACTGGCAAGGTGGTTCTAATGGGGACCTCCAGGGATCTGTTCTTAACCAAATTCTATTCAACATCTTTATCCATGCTCTGAAAGCAAATATAAAACTAAAGATGGGGTGGAGCAGGTCACTTATACAGACTGATCTGGATTGTTTGGTAAAGTGAGCCCTGCTCATTTGGCCAACATAGGGTATGTCTACACTACAAAGTTAATTCGAAATAGCAGCCATTATTTCAAATTAACTGTAATAGCGTCTACACATACAAACCGCTATTTCGAAATTAATTTGAAATAGTGGAGCCCTTATTTCAAATTTGGTAAACCTCGTTCTACGAGGAATAACACCAAATTCGAAATAGCTAATTTGAAATAAGTGCTGTGTGTAACCCTTCTGCCGGGTAGGCCTGGCAGTAACCAGGGCTGGGGTCAATATCTTGGGGTCAATCTCACAAAGAACAGGCTCGAGCCCCCACCCAGTGATCTGGGAAATTTATGTACGCCTTGGCGCCTCTGAGAGGCAATGCTTCCCCACTTGCAAGCACTGAGTGTAGGAAAAGAACATTTAATGAAACAGAGAGAGAATTCATACGGCATTAGCTTGGGGAAAACACCACAAACAGAGTTCATAACCCAAACATGAGCCAAGCCCCCACCCCAGCCAAGAATCGCCTGAAGTCCACAGAGTCCAACTCCCCAAAAGTCTCTGTCCCTTGTCCGTGCCACCCAGAGTCCCAAAGTTCACCCGCAGGGTTTCACCCAAGCTCTGTCCACTCAACTCTGGAAAGGGGGAGGCTTGTTCTTCCGAGACCTCTTACCATGATGGTGGTGTCTCTCCTGCAAGCACTAGTGGCATGGTTTACAGTTCCCACATTTAGGGGTAGCATGATTAGTTACCCCCACAACAGGCCCAAATTATATACAATTCTCCACATTCCATTCCAACACTGACCCTCCATCAGCCCTGGCTGAATGGGATATACATAGCCACACCTTGGATTCTCTCCTGAGCAGTATTTACATGTCAACAGTTAACAGTTAATTACCTTGTAGAGCTAAACAACTGTAGTGGGCACACCCACCCCTCCTTTTAGCTGGCTGATAGCAAGCAGCAGTTCAGCCCCTGCTTACATCTGTATAAACTTATTTTGAATTAGGGGGCTTCCAGCCTTTCTCAATTTCCCCTGGTGGCCACTCTGGGCCAAAGCAGGAAAACTCCTCTTCTCTCCTCCAGCCTCAGGGCCCTTAAAGGGGCAGACTCTGGCCATTGGGCACGTGCAAGAGCCAGGCCTGCCAGCAGCTGCAGACCCTCAGCCAGTGGCCACAGGATGGCAGCCAGCTCTCCCCCACCCAGTTCCCCAGCACCCAGAGGCCAGCCAGGGGCTGTAGATGGCGTGCACCCTCATGGACTAGTGCGGAGATCATGGACCTCATTGAGGTTTGGGGGGAGGCCCCCAACTTCCATGATCTCCACACTAGGCAGAGGAATGTGGCCGTCTATGGCCGCATAGAGGCCACCATGGCCAGGAAAGGCCACAGGTGCACCCAAGAGCAGGTGTGCCTGAAGGTGAAGGAGCTGTGGCAGGCATATGCCAGGACCACCGGGGCGGCACTGCAGCAGGGGCTGACACCTGCCCCTACTTCCCCGACCTCGACCGACTCCTAGGGGGCGGGGCGGTCCGCACCAGCCCGAGAGGCAGCGAGCCGGGACCAGAGAGCCCTGACCAGGGCACACCAGAGGGGCCATTGCCAGCTGTCCCGGCACCGGAGTCGGCGGGGTCGTCCAAGGAGGCCATACCAGGTAAGTTCCAGCACTGTCCCCTACCCAGGGGGGAGGCAGAGAGGGAGACCAGGGACTGCGTGCGTGGGCCATGCCTCCCACGGATCACACAGCCACCTGTGCACGTGTGAGCACGTGCCATGCCTCCCTTGGGCAGGTAGCTCCAGCTGCGTGACACCCAGGGGCCGTGGCTCAATAGGCACATGCGTGTGTGAAAAGACCTGACACGCTCCTGACCCCGGGGCAGGACCCAGCAGAACGCTCTCCCTTCACACACCCCCTCTACACAGAGGCAGGAGACATCTCCCCTCTGTCCCGGCCGCACTATACATGGCTCAGGGGCATGGGTGCGGTATTGGGGCAGCTCCCAGTCCTGGGGAGAGCCAGACATCCTGACCATGGCCTCTGTGCAAGCACAACGGCTCTGACGGTGCAGGGCACAGTTGCCCTCACGTCGCGGGGGAGCTGGGCATCATCCACTGTGTCCCCAGGGAGAACTGACCACTTTTCTTCTTTCTCTACAGCTGCACCAGCTGCTCGTGCAGGGTGCACCACCCCGCCCGGGACATGCTCCCGCACCCGCGGCCTGCTCCGGACCGCCAGCACGGAGCAGGAGTACTGGGACCAGCACCTGGGGGCCCTGTGAGCCCTGCACCGCACCATCGAGGCCTGGATGCTGAAGGACATGCAGCTCCGCCAGGAGCAGCTTGCTGAGGACCGAGCCACGAACTGTAACCTGCAGGCCCTGCTGCAGAGCATGCTGCCCCATGCCAGTCCTGCGCCTGCTGCCCCCCCAACTACTTTTCCTCCTCCCACTCCTCTTCCCACCTCTTCCTCCTCCTCAATCACCCCCCCCACCTCAACCTCCGCACCCTCCTCCCCATCCACCCAGGGACGCCGAGGCCCCCTCCCCAGCCATGCTGAGAGGTGGTTGGCCCGGCGAGACCCCCAGCCCTGAGTGCTGAACTTCCCCTCCCCCTTCTTCCCCTTGCTTCCCCCTTCCAGCTCCCTCCTCCCAGTTTTCCCTCTCCCCTCTCCCACCCTCTCTCCTGCCCTCTCCCGCCTCCTTTCCCCAGTCTCCCCAGAGTTTCATTTCCCCTCCCCAGTTGTGTTAAATAAAGACAGTTTATATTTTTGAAAATACGTGTCTTTTATTTGACATCAGGAAGGGAGGCTAGAGAGGGGTAAGTGGAAGGACGTGAAGGAAGAATGGGGCACAAGCCCCCGATGGGGAGGACTAGCGTGGCTCTGAGGGCTCCTCAGGGTAAACGCTCTCCCACAGGGCCTCCTGGGTCCTGACAGCCCCCCGATGGATCTCCCGGATGGCAGCCTGCAGCAAGTGCAGCCAGGCTGATGTCAATGACCCCACGAGACGCACCAGCATGCCCAGGGACAGGTCTGGTTCCATGTTGCAGAGTGCCGTGGTGCTCCGAGTGAGGGCAAGCAGAGCACTCTGAGATACAAATGCTTTGCTGTCCCTTAGCGAGGTAGACCAGCAAGCGAGAAACCTGAGAATTGTCTGTCTGGGATGGGGGGTCGGGTCCCTTTAAGCACAGACCTCAGCTAGCCTGAGGCAGCAGCCCCACACACTAAGTCCAGGCCTGATGCCCTTTTGGCACTGGTTCCGGCCAGCCTTACCTTCGATTCAGGGTCCACTCAATGTGGATGAGTTATTTCGAATGAGAAAAACACTATTTTGAATTAGTTTGTGTCTAGATGCATTATTTTGATTTAGCTTATTTCGAATTAACTAATTTGAAATAAGTTAATTCGAAATAGCGCTGTAGTGTAGACATACCCATACATTTTGAACACCGCCAAATTCAAAGTCATGCATCTAGGAACAAAGAATGCTGGTTACATTTATCATATAGGGGACTATATCCTGGAAAGTGTGGCACTGAAAAGTACAATCTTTTAGTGTATATAACCTGTGGGTTATACACGTTTTTACCATCCCCAATCCCCCGTGGGATATACATATCCGCGGGGTATACAAGTTTATTTTTACTCGCCTGCACTGCGCTCTCCATTCCCCCTGCCTGGAGGAGGGTGGGTTGTGCCTGGCTGCGGCTGCACGGAGCCTGAGCTCGAGCGTGGCTCCCCTCCTGCAGTCTGGCCAGCTCACCTGCACTGTGCTCTACTTTCCCCCCGCTGGCAGCAGGTCTGTGTAATTACCTTAAAGTAGCATATATAACCCGCGGGTTATACACATCCGTATGTTATCTAAAACTTTTTTTACACACTGAGGAAAAAACTGCGGGTTATGCACAGGTGCGGGTTACATACGTGTGCAGGTTATATATGCTAATTTATGGTACTTGACAGTAATGGCAGAAAACTTACATGAATATGAGCTCCCAGCGCAATGCTGTAGCTTAGAAGGTGAATACAAGATGTAACAGTAGGGGAAAATGACACAAGACTAGGGAAACAATATTATTTCTGTATATAGCATTAATGACTCTTACTTTTCAATGCTGCTTCTGTTTCTGGTGTCCATACTTCCAAAAGGATGTTGACCATTTCCGAAAGAAGAGTTCCAAAAAGAGCTACAAGAATGATTCCAGATCTGTCAAAACTGTCTTATAGTAAGAGGCTAATAAAGGTGACTGTTTTGATTATAGAAAAGAATGTTATAATGTGTCTTTATAGCGGTCTGAAAACAACTACCTGGGGAAGAAATTTCTGATAGCATGAAATGCTTTAATCCAGCGTAATGAGATCCTTAGCTGAAGATAGACGAAGTGAGAGTAGAAATAAGGCACACATTTTAAAAGGCCAAAGTAATTGTCCTTTCCCTAGGGACGTAGTTGAGTCTCCATAATTTGCAGTCTGTAAGTCAATATTAGATGTTTTTCTAAAAGATAGGCAATAGCTCAAATGGAAGTTATACCCTTGCTGTGGAAAGTACTGGGTGAGGTTGCATGGTTTATTATGCAGGGAATCAGATTAGATTATCATATCCCTATTCTTGCCCTAAACAGTGTGAAAGTGGAGAGTAGAATCAAGACTCATCCCATCCACCCTCACCCATCACCCTTCCATCCCTACCAACTAGGTCCTGGGAGGGATTAAATGTACAAATTGACGGACTCTTTATTATGTGTCAGACCCAGGCTCCAGATAGCCCATGGGAGTTCTGAGGAAGGTTCTTTTTCTAATTTCTTTGCATGGGCATGTAGTGGGTCACTATGGCAGTGCTATACCAAACACTCAGCACCTCACGCCCTGCAATCTGCAGTGTTCTGGATCTGTTTTACACGCTCTGCTTGCAGAACTCCCACTAGCTACTGCAAATGGTAGCAGTTTAACAAAAGGGAGCAGTTTAACAGCACTGAAATACAGCTGCCTTGCTCTTTTTAGCTCAGATCCCATGACATCACTAACCTGTAGGAACACATGGTATTTGGGCCTAGTTTACCTTGCTATAAGGGAGTTCCACAGGGCTGAACCTAGAAGAAAGTTGTAATAAATCTTATGTTTAATATCAAAGCCCCAATTCATCAAAACTCTTATTAATCATTATGAGGAGTATTATCATAGCTGGTAAGAGCTATATTCAGGGCCAAGACTCCCTTGTGCTCCACCTGCTTTCCCCTCATTCCCCTGCCCTCCCCCCGGCCAGGGTCTGTTCATAGCCAGGGGGCGGGGCTCAGAGGCACTGTCACACCGCACGTCACTGCCCCGCCCCCCTTTGCCTCCCGCCGTGGCGCTCGGCTGAGTTCTGCGCCACTCAGCCAGGCTGCCGCGGGGGAGCAAGCGGCCATTTGGGCTCCCCCGTGGTGGCCTGGCTGAGCGGTGCAGAACTTAGCTGAGCACCACGGCGGGAGGTGAAGGGGGGTGGAGCGGTGACGTACAACGCTCCCCATGCAGCACTCGCAGACCCCAAACGGCTGCTTGCGCTGCTTGCTCTCTTGTGGCGGCCCGGCTGAGAGGTGCAGAAGTCAGCTGAGCGCCACAGCGGGAGGCAACAGTGCCCCTCAGAGTCAAGATGTAATGCTACAGCGTTACAGAGTCACAGACATTGGGCTACTATCTATATGATACTTATTGTCATAAACACTTTCACAACAGTGATAGAAATGTAGCCGTGTTTGTCTGGGGTAGCTGAAGCAAAATGCAGGACAATGTAGCACTTTAAAGACTAACAAGATGGTTTATTAGGTGATGAGCTTTCGTGGGCCAGACCCACTTCCTCAGATCAAATAGTGGAAGAAAATAGTCACAACCATATATACCAAAGGATACAATTTAAAAAAATGAACACATATGAAAAGGACAAATCACATTTCAGAACAGGAGGGGGATGCAGCGGGGGGGGGGGGGGGAGGAAGGAAGGTAAGTGTCTGTGAATTGATGATATTAGAGGTGGGGAGAGTGGGATGTCTGTGAGCTAATGGTATTAGAGGTGATAATTGGGGAAGCTATCTTGGTAATGGGTAAGATAGTTTGAGTATTTGTTCATTCCTTCCCGGAGAGTGTCGAATTTTAACATGAATGACAGTTCAGAGGATTCCCTTTCAAGTGCAGATGTAAAAGGTCTTTGTAGCAGAATGCAGGTGGTTAAGTCATTGAGAGAGTGTCCTTTCTGGTTAAAATGGCAAGAAACTGTTTTTTCTTTGTGATCTTGTCTGATATCTGTTTTGTGGGCATTAATCCTTTGGCAAAGTGTCTGAGATGTTTGTCCAATGTACATAGCAGACGGACACTTTCGGCACATGATAGCATAGATTATATTTCTGGATGCACAGGAATATGTGTTCTTGATCTTATAACTCACTTGGTTAGGTCCAATAATGGTATCAGCAGAATGAATATGTGGACAAAGCTGGCAACGGGGTTTGTTGCAAGGGAAGGTACCAGGGTTGGTATTAGTGTGGTATGTCCTGTGGTTGTTGGTAAGAACAACAGTTCTTTGTAACAAGACAACGAGAGTGTAGGCATGCATATGAGATTTTGATCAAACATTTTGTATTTGCATCGCGTAAGTAAGAGGAAAATCAAGTCCACATCATCTGTGTGAAGTGTCCAGGTCGAACAGTCACATTACACACTCATTTTTGAACCTGAAACATGGTCAGTTAGAGTACCTCTACACAGTAATTGACGTAGCTCAAGTTGCGTAGCTTATTTAGACTTTAGCCCTGCTGTGTAGACGTGCCCTTAGTGAGAACTTTATTCCTTAAAACTCTTGTGTGGGTAAAGAAAAATGTGTAAATATAAGGGTATTTTTTGGTTTTTGTTTCTTGCTAATAGAAATAAGCAATACAAGATTTCAGCCTCATAAAAATGGTTTGAAAAAGCTGTTTCCCTCATTGCACTGGGACCTTGAAGTTGGACTCAACTCAGAGTTCAAAGGGTAAAAGAAGACTTAGCTGCAAGAAGTCTCAACTTATTTATTTTTATTGGGAAATCACATCCATCCAGACTCTGACTCTGTCGTAGTTATTACTATTTCCCACTTGATCCCAGGTGCAGACCCTTTGGATGGACCTCAGTTTGGTTTCCTTAAATTGATTTTTTTAAAATCCATTTTAATGGGTGTGAAGAGAGTCACAAGATATTGTCCCCAGGCATGTTCTTGTTTCCTGAGAATCTTTCCCATTCCAACCTTATTCCCCAGGGGAGCTGGGAGAATATTTATATTGGTTTGGAAGAGAAATACAGATTACTGGTTTTAAAAGTAGTGTTTATCCCACCCTTGCTCTAAGGAGAAACAAACACATGCATCAAATATGTTGACATCTTGTTTTTCATCTTCCTTCAAACCAGCCTTAACCGCATCTTTGCAGATGTGATCGTAATTAGCAAATACCATGAAGTGCCAAGGCTAGTTTAATATTTCATATAAGTTCTCTGATGCAATAGAGAGACGTGTGGACAGTAAATCTGTAACAACTGTAATAAAAGTCAATAAAAGGCAATGGGTTTTGTTCTAAAGCTGAATGTCAGATTAGATTTGCCAAGGTTCAACCAACTCAGGTCAAGTTTTAAATAAACCCAAGATGAGTTCAAGTGAACATGGACTTATTCATCTGTATGGAAATCAAGCAGAACTCACTGGTTTTGTGTGATGTTGACACAAAATTCCAGGAAAAGTTGAGCGGACTTTTGACTGGATTCTTATGTTGGGACTCAAAACTCCCCAGTCCAAATTCAGGATTTGTGAACCCGGCAGAAGTACAAGGCAAACTACCTGCAGCTTTAAAGTCAAGTCTCCTACAACTACAGATAAGTTCATGAAGAATTTTGAGTATGATGAGCAGTGATATGACTGGCCATTCCGGGAAAGGGAGCACAAATTAAAGCAGGTGGTGCCTGGATTTATTTCTCCTAGAAGTAAGAACTTGCTAAGTGTCAGAGATATTAGGATTTGAAGAAACTTGGGCCTGTTGCTTACCAGTGCGCTACACTAAATCAATAAAGGGATCAAGACTATTAATTTACTAAAAGGGTAAAGGGGGAGCTCCCTGGATCTGAAGCTGGTTGGCTTCAAATGAGGAAAGGACTGAAAATTTTATTTGTATGAAGTTTCTAATCCTATTTCCAGAGAAAAAACAGTTTGGATAAATATGGACAAGTAGCCAGTATTTTGCTTTTTATCTCTGCAAACTTTTGCATTCATTTCAATAGGTTTTGAATCAGGCCCTTTGAGTCTAAGTTACAGGGAACCATAGGCATGGGAACTAGGATGTGGGGGAGATGATGCATCCTGGAGCTCCCTGCCTAGTGCCAAGAGTCTCTGCTGCCTTCCCACACTCTGTGGGCATTGCTGCCGACTTTGTGCCTTGGGACCCAACTGCTGCCCCAGGGCTCTTCTGCTGGTTCTGCACCCAATGTCCTGGCTGCTGCCCCATGCGCCCAGGGCTCTGCTGCCAGCCATGCTCACCAGGGGCTCTGCTGCTGGTTCTCGGCCTGGGGTTCCAGCTGCCAGCCCTGCATGCTAGGGAGCTGCTTCAGCTGCATGTGCTGGGGGCTCTGATGCCAGGACTTTGTTCCTGGGTTTAGCTTGGGATGGCAGGACGAGGTAAGGAAGGGGGATGTCAGCACCCCCACTCTGAAAAATGTCCCCGCATCACTGCAGAGAACATAGTCTATCAGTCTTTGGTGACAGGTAGCAAAATGAGTTTTTAAAGTTTGTCTATTTCCCACCTGTTCCCAGACAGGGTTAACTGAATCTTTAAAAAATAAAAGTAGTCCTGGGGCACCTTAGGGACTAACAAATATATACATCATGAGCTTTTGTGGGTGAAACCCATTTTCTTAGTTTCTAAGGTGCTACAGGACTACTCATTGTTTTTAAAGATACAGACTAATACGGCTACCCCTCTGAGACTTTCGCCAGATCTGGAAGGTTGGCTTAAGGTATGTAACTCCAACTATGTAAATAATGTTGCTGGAGTCAACATACCTTAAACCAAGTTTGGTGCAGTCTTCACAGTGGGAGGATGATGGGAACAAACACTCCCATTGGTTTCCCTTACTCCTCGTGGCTGTGAGGAGTACTGGGGCCAACCAGGGGCGCCCTCAGCATTCTATTTAGCAGGTCTTTACTAGACATGCTAAATAGAATGCCAAAAGATTGATCTCTGATGCATAAGTATAGATGTGTCCTCTGTATCTTTTTAAAAATATCTGAAAATGGAGGTGGAATGATAACACCCATACTAGAAAGCTCTGGAAGACTATAGAGTAGCCACAGCATCTCAGTGATTTTATCTAGAAAACCTTACTAATTGTGTTGCAATCAGAGTACTGGGAAAGAATTAAAAAACCAGACTGCAACTCTCTCTCTAGAGCATCTTTAAAACTTATAAAAAATTGTTTAATATTCACAGTACAGTAGCACCAAATACCTTTACCAGGTGCATCCTCAGTTGATGAGTGAGTTATTAGAAATGTTGTTTTAACTACCAAAATCATATTGTAATTTCCTCAAGTGTGTTCATTTTTCATAAGTATGCAGCAAATATTTTGTTGGTGAATTGCTTTATCTGTGTTGATTAGAGTTCTTGCCTTTGAAATATTTCATATTCACTATTCAATCTGCATTGATCAGTTGTGATTGTGCATATATATCACATGGTATTGTTTCTGTTGCCCAATTGGAATCAGTGTGCAACTACTTCCAAGCAAATACCTCTTTCACATGTGAATTTAAAATTCAGTTCCTGTGAGTATTTGTGCAGGTGAATTTGCAGTTTTCTTCCTGTGAGCATTTGTGCCAGGAGAATTCAGCTGCACAGATGTTGGGAAACTGCACATAAAAGGGGCTTGAACATGGCTGAAGCAAATTCATTACAAAATTTAAAAGCTTCCTGCAGTTAGGATGGAGTTGACAGCTTTTCCTGACACTCTTGGCCAACTAGTCTTTCTTTCTGTTGATCCATCTACACTAAATTTATCATTCTCTGGTTACAGGGTAGGGAACTGAACTCTACAAAAGTGACACTTATTTTTTGTAAATATACCAGAGGTGATCCGGGGAAAAACAGACAGTATCAGGCAAATTGGTTGAAATTATAATCAACCACAAGATTATCAATCAGGTGCATGTATAAACATGTGTTGGGGGAAGTGTCAACATGGCTTTTGTAATGAGAAATCATGCCTTAGAATTCTCTGAGGGAGTCAACAAGGAAATGGACAATGGTGCTCTACTTGGTATAGAATAGATGGACTTTCAAAAATCTTTTGGCAAGAACTCACAACATGAGCTTTTAAACAAAGAAAGGTGACATGGGATAAAAAGCTCCATCCTTACATGGGTTAGTAACTTTGTTAACCCTTGTGGATAAGGAAGAAGTGGTGGACGTGGTATACCTAGACTTTAGTAAGGCATTTGACATGGTCTTACATGACCTTTTTATCAATAAACTAGGGAATTGCAACCTAGATGGGGTGACTATAAGGTGGGTGCATAACTGGCTGGATAACTGTTCTCAGAGAGTAGTTATTAACGGTTCACAATCATGCTGGAAGGGCATAACAAGTGGGGTTCCACAAGGGACAGATTTTGGGAAAGGTTTTGGGACAGGTTCTGTTCAATATTTTCATCAGTGATTTAGATGATGGCATAGAGAGTACGATTATTAAGTTTGCAGATGATACCAAGCTGGGGGGGGGGGGGGGGGGGAAGGGTTGGAAGTGCTTTTGAGGAAAGGGTCAAAAATCAAACTAGAGAAATGGTCTGAGGTAAACAGGATGAAGTTTAATAAGGACAAACGCAAAGTACTCCATTTAGGAAAGAAAAATCAGTTTCACACATAAGAAGGAGTAATGCAGAATGTGATCTAGGGGTCAGAGTGGCCCACAAATTAAATATAAGTCAACAGTGTAACACTGTTGCAGAAAAAGCAAACATGATTCTGGGATGCATTAACAGGAGTGTTGTGAGCAAGACACAAGAAATAATTCTTCCATTCTACTCTGTGCTGATTAGGCCTCAGTTGGAATATTGTGTCCAGTTCTGGGCACCACATTTCAAGAAATATGTGGAGAAATTGGAGAAGTTCCAGAGAAGAGAAACAAGAATGATTAAAGGTCTAGAGAACATGACCTATGAAAAAGACCGAAAGAATTGGGCTTGTTGAGTTTAGAAAAGAGAAGCCTGAGAGGGGACATGATAGAAGTTTTCAAATATTTAAAAGGGTGTTATAAGGAGGAGGGAGAAAAATTGTTCTCCTTGACCTCTGATGATAGGACAAGAAGCAATGGGCTTAAATTGTAACAAGGGAGGTTTAGTTTGGACATTAGGAAAAAGTTCCTAAATGTCAGAGTGGTTAAACACTGGAATAAATTGCCTAGGGAGGTTGTGGAATCTCCATAACTGGAGATACTTAAGAGCATGTTGGATAGACATCTATCTGGGATGATCTAAAGTCTAGACAATGCTTGGTCCTGCCCGTGAGGGCAGGGGACTGGACTTGATGCTCTCTAGAGGTCCCTTCCAGTTCTATCATTCAATGATTCTATGATTTTATGGGTTAGTAACTGGTTTAAAAATAGGAAACAAAAACTAGGAATAAATGGTCAATTTTCACGACGAAGAGGCATAAATAGTGGGGTCTACCAAGTATCTGTATCGGGACCTGTGCTCTTCAATATATTCATAACTGATGGGGAAAAAAGAGTAAACAATGGGGTGGCGAAGTTTCAGACAGTACAAAATTACTAAAGATAAGTCCAAAATTTGTTGAAGGGTCAACAAAATGGCAGATGAAATTCAATGTTAACAATTGCAATGTAATACACACTGAAAAAGTAATTGTAACTATATATACAAAATTATCGGATCTAAATTAGCTATTACGACTCAAGAAAAGGATATTAGAATCATTGTGGATAGATCTCTGCAAACATCCAGTCAATGTGCAATAGCAGTCAAAAAAACTTACGTTAGGAAACAATAAGTAATCAAACAGAAAACATCGTATTGCCATTATATAAATGTATCGTATGTCCACACCTTGAACATTACATGCAGTTCTGATCATCTAATCTCAAAAAGATATATTGGATGTGGCAAAAGTGCAGAAAAAGACAACAAAAATGATTAGGCAGTCCGAACAGCTTTCATATGAGTAGAAATTAAAAGGACTAGGAATCTTCACCTTAGAAATTAAACAAGTAAGGGGGGATATGAGAGAGGTCTATAAAATCATGAATCATATGAAGAAAATTAATAGGGAAGTGTTATTTATCCTTTCACATAACTCAAGAACCAGGGGTCCCCAAATTACATTGATGGGTGGAGATTTGGAACAAGTAAAAGCAAGCATTTCTTCACACAACATACCGTCAATTGGTTGAGTTCATTACCAGGGGATGTTGTGAAGGCCAACATAACAACAGGGTTCTAAAAAGAATTGGAAACGTTCTCCAGGAACTTGTCTGTCAATGTTGATTAGCCAAGATGGTCAGGGATGCAAACCCATTCTCCGGGTGTCCCTAAACTTCCAAATGCCAGAAGCTAGGACCAGAGAACATGAGAGCATGGGATCATGTGAAATTGCCCTGCTCTGTTCGTTCCCTGAGAAGCATCTACTGTAAATTAGCATCGATAACCTGCAGGTTATACATGTTTTTACAAACCCCTCTCCCCTCCCCCCCGCGTGGTATACATGTCCGCAGGGTATACAAGTTTATTTTTACTCACAAGCAGCTCCCTCACCTGGAGGAGGGTGTGTTGTGCCTGGCTGCAGCTGCGCGGGGCCTGGGCTTGAGAACAGTGAATGTTTTGAGTGGATGAATGCAGGACCTGCGGGCTATATATGTCCGCGGGTAATCTAAGAGGTTTTTTACACAAAAAAGAAAAACTATGGGTTATACATGGGTGCGTGTTATACACAGGTGTGGGTTATAGTCGCTAAACTACGGTAATGCTGGTCAGTGTCTGGCTATATGTTCCTGTGGTCTGACCCAATATGGCTATTCTTGTATTATGTCCCAAGAGGCTGGCAAAAAAGCATGAATTTATGCAAAACTTGCAGTTTTGAGTTTCAGGACAATGTTGAAACTCATCCCCTGTTCCCTGAAAAGCATCCTTAGATTCTCACCACTTTCAATTGCTTATGGTTGAGCAAATTTGAGTGTGCCTGGATGATTTATGGCTCTGCACAAAATCTCTGCAAACTCAAAGTTGGCTTTGAGATGAAACCAGGTGAAATATCATGGCTTCAGGAGACTTTGTTTGAAGACTTAATATGAAACTTGGAGCAAGAATGCACATGGGCTGAAACTGTAGCAAATAGTTTTGCAGCTTCCTTCAAAGTGAAGCAGCCTAGCTGAGCAATGTATCTGTCAACAGTTCAAGGTAATTAATCAGTTGAGGTATTTACAAACAAAAATAGTTATAACTGGGTCCAATGAGGGCATCCCAGGTTTGTCACTCATGGAATTTCTGCAGCAACATATATATTTCTAGTGCCTGCTTGTATTACTTGGACCAAGCTCTCTTTTCTTTGGTTTTCCACTATGATGTTACAAACTGGAATGACTGGACTTGTAAGAAATACTACCATGTTTTACATAATGTTGGTCCAAAATTGCAATAACTCTAGTGGATGAGGTAGTGCTTGAAACTATTATTAGTCTGTATTGGACTATTAATGTTTTTATTAATGGGTTCCTGTTACTGACTTGTGCTTCCTTGAATTTGCTCAGAAATGACCGTTTCTCTCCTGGCATTAGGATTTGCAATTGTGATTTGTGGAATAAGCAGGCAAGAAATATAATTATCCAATTGCCATGTAAAATATATAGGAAGTCATATGCTTCCCCCCCTTCAATCCTTCAGATAATGCTTAAGAGTAATGTCTAGGGAATAGGAGCTTTCAGTTTCAAAAACAGCAGATCTATCACTCATCAGCATTAGCAGTCTTTTTTATGCATGCTAAACTTTATGAGTCAAATTGCTTTAAATTGATGTATCTCTATTGAAATCAATGGACTAGTGCCCATTGGTACCAACAGAGAATTTTGCCCCAAAATATGCGAGGATGAACTCAGCTTCTTATTATAGATCAGATTTAAACCTTTCCCTTTAGTTAGTATGAGTCAAATCGATCGCCTGAAATGAGACGCTTTAAACAAAGATACATTTAAAAAAATTGTTTTGGGCAAGTTGACTAAAGGCATTAAAAGTAATTGGCAAGGGAAGGAAGAGTGGGGAATACAGGGATCAGAAGGTCCAAAATGCAAAGGAATTTCCACTCCAGAATGTTGTCCAATTTTATTTTTGGCTCATCGTATCTCCAAAACAATTTGATCTATAAACTCCTAATTTGTTTTAATCTGTTGGTTTTGGCAAGGAAATGATGCCTTTGACTAGTTTTGGGGAGTGCAAAGTGAGTTACTTACTAATAGCCATTTACACATTATTTATGAAGACTGCATGATTCGACATGGATGACTGTGGTGAGATCACAACCTCCTGAATACCTGCTCCTGGCCACCAGCCTGCTCCTTCCTAGCCTAGGCAGATCCAGGCACCTCCCTTCCAGACTTCGCCTTTTCATGTTCTCCATCAGAGCGATTATATACAGAATGTTCTATGCACCACATGGGCTTTGTGCAGCTTTGTACCATGTCCTCATTGTACACCAAGTCTACCTGGGCTCCCTGCAGCGTTATCCTGAGCTCGCTGTCAGCCTTTCACTCTTGTATTCCCCCATCTTCCAGGAGCCTTCACTGTCCCTGCACTTCCTTCTCCCCAGCCCACCTGGCCTTCTGCTACACCTCTTGTAGCTTCCCCTCACTTCCCTTCTTCAGTAGGTCCTCACTGATCTTTATAGGAGACAGCTGTCTGTCGTAAGGCCTGGTAGGGTGGTAGTTCCTGAACTGGACCTCACTCCCCTTAAAGGGCTAGAGGGCAATGTTTCTCAGACTCCATTGCACCATGACCCTTTTTTACCACAAAAATTACTGTATGACCCTGGGCAAGGAGCTTAAGCCTAGGCCTGCCTCTCTAGACTAATGTCTTCAGGCTTCAGCTCCAGCCCCAGCCCCAAGTGGTAGGGCTCAGACTGTGGCTTTAGCCCCATGCCCCTGCAAATCTAGCGCTGGCGACCCCATTAAGATGGGACTGTGACCCACTTGGGGGACCCAAAGCAATGTTTGAGAACCTCTGGACTAGGCCCAGCTACAACAATGACCATAATTGTGGGACTGAGCATAGGGAAGTACACACTGAAGTCTGACAGTGGGAGACACACACCAAGATGGGGTATTTTGGGGATGGGATGCACCTATACCCAGTGTTCCCTCTAATTTTTCTATAAATGTTTGGAATACATTTTGTTATGCACACCAAGGCATGTGCAGATGTGCGCTAGCAGTAGAAACACATGCTGCCAATTGTGGGGACTCTGCTAATCAAGTGGGTGGCATCTGAATATCTCCTGAGGGGCTGCCTAAGCACTCCACTTACAGGGAACACTGTCAGTACCTTCATGCCTTGCAAGTGTGACAGCTGTCACCTTGGCCAATAACCCAGGCTATGTCTAGACTGCAGGCTTCTTTCGAAAGAGCCTCTTTCGAAAGATCGCGTCTAGACTGCAGGCGGATCTTTCGAAAGAGAAATCCGCTTTTTCGAAAGAGAGCACCCAGCGAGTCTGGATGCTCTCTTTCGAAGACGGCCTCTTTACATTGAAGAACGCCTTCTTTCGAAAGAGGAACTTTCGAAAGAAGGCGTTCTTCCTCGTGAAATGAGGTTTACCGCGTTCTTCAAAATAATTTCGAAAGAACGTGGCTTGAGTCTGGATGCAGAGGAAGTTTTTTCGGGAAAAGGCTACTTTTCCCGAAAAAACCCCTGAGTCTGGACACGGCCCCAGAGACTGAACCTGGGACTTCCAGAGTTAAAAGCAGAAGCTGCTAAAACTTGGAATAAAGAGCCAAGATTTGCTAGATGGGCTGAAGCAGAAGAATATCCACTGTGGATCTGGCACATAGGGCAACCCGTAGCTCACACTAACCAGTGGGTTAGAGCGACGAGGAGTCCTGTGGCACCTTATAGACTAATTGAAGTGTAGGAGCATAAGCTTTTGTGGGCAAAGACCCACTTCGTCAGATGCAGGTCAGAGAGACACTATGCAGTGGGTTAGAGAGACACTACAGGGAATTCACTCTGAAAAAATTCTCTGATAAGTTTTTAAAAACTAAGGAAATTCCCAGGCAGAACACAATGTTAAGGTGAAGTGAAGTTTGAGCAGCTATAACACTACTCTGTTTTTAAAATACTTTTAATATAATTTTGTATCTTAAAACATATACATTGAAAACTTGGACATTCAAAGTTAAGGACATTAATTTTAGTTTCCAACATTTTTGGATTTTGCCCTTTGTTTGGGTATTTCCAAAGTTTAGGATATTTAAAAAACTAAGTTTATCAGACACATTAAGAGGTGATGTTCTAGCAGCCTATAATTGCCTACAAGGGATACCAGAAGGGCCTTTTAATCTCCATAGGCATAACAAGTTCCAGTGGCAAGAAATTAGAAAAAAATCAAAGCAGAAATAAGATGTTTATTTTTAGCCAATAAGTATAACTAAGCTTTGGAATACCTTTCTAAGGCATGTGATGCATTTTCTCCATAACTTTCAGTCTTTAAATAACAATTGGATGCCTTTCTAAAAGATAGATATTATAGTTCAACCATGAGTTTTTTGCCTCAGTACAGAAATCACTGAATGAAATTCTAGGGCCCATGTTATAGACTAGATAAACACAATGATAACTTAAAATCTATGAATACCTGAGTCTACTAAGGCTTTTTAAAGAATGTCATGTGTTGTTTCTGTTCTACTTTCAATTCAGCTTAATTACTTTTTTGCCTGTTTTTGTCTAGGAAACAGCAGACAAGAATGATGAAAATCCACCAGTACCAGCAAGGAGCAGAATTCTCACAGATTCCACCCACACCTTCATGAAGACATCTCTCTGTGGGTACTTACATGGTGCCAATCACCGTGGTATCTGAGCCTCTCTGGAGTGTCAGACCTGGATGCAAACAGCAGGAGTTCATGGGAATTTTGGTGTGGGAGGATAGGGAGCAGAAGTTGCCACAAAGTCTGTGTATCAAAAGGGAGAGAACAGAAATTACAGGCAGCCTCCTTAGAAGAAGAGAGGTTTGATCAGGGTATTTGGTCCACATATGAAACAAAAGTGACATGCACAAACTTTTCTCATTAAGAGGCAATAATGTCACCACTTTTGTGGTTTATGAAGTCACAAGGGCCTCATGTTGGAATTAAAACCCCATAATTCACATTTGTCTGTTATGTTTTCCATATGCAGGCTCCTTATTATTTATAGTTCTGTTTACATTTCATCACAGATAGCTGTGAGTGTGTTTCATGATGTTATTGTTTGCTTCAATCCAGAAAAAAACCATGTCCAAATATGCATGTTTATATCTATGAATGAATACCATGAATATTCCGGGTATGAAGAAGTGGAAAACACAGCTTTGCTCATTGTACATGGTGGCGTGGAATAGATAGTGTAGAGAATCTCCGTGCTTAATTAAACCCTATAATTCTGACTCATTTCAGATTAAGGCAAAGAAAGAGATGGTAGCTCTGGTAGTCCAGAATGCTGTTGTGTGACTATGTCACAGCTGAGCATTAATTGTCCCATCTGAAGACTATTTATCTCATTTCCTCATCACTGGCTCCTCCTGGCTCCTCATAAATTGGATCCAGCTATTAGTAACATCCACTTTTCCTCTCAACGGTGGTCTGAGGTTACAGACAGACTCACTGGGGTTATGGTTTAGTCTTCCTGAAAGTTATGATGTTTTAAGAATCCTGCCTTTTCCCTCTCTCTAGAGATGAATGAATCTCACAAGGTTCGGTGTGGGTTTCAATAAGGACCTAAAATGTACATGCTTATCTGAACCCAAATTGGCAAAATCAGGCTGGAAACCTATGGAGAATTGGCTCTTTCATGAGATTTCTGGCACTCTTGCTTCCTGTCTCTGGAAACAGAAGTGAAAAGAATCTCCTGAACACTTTAGAACCTTGAAGATTCTGGGCCAGAGTTTCAGATGCAGCCACCGTGTATCCAGCAAAATTCAGGAGGGGTGGTCACAGGTAACCTTAAGCCAGCTTTGTGCTTACCCAGATCTTGAGGTCATCTGGCATTGATCTAGTTCTGGTGTGAATATACTCTGGCTGTCAATGCTCCAAGAAGTCAGGACAGCAGCGAGAGACCAATATTCCCTTTAATCTTTTTCCATCCATATATGGATGTTTTCCATCCACATACAGAATAATTTTTTATGTGCACTGAGGTGTATGCGAATAGCAATAGAAACAAGACTTAGCTGTGAGCACTCTGCTACATAAGCTGTCAAGCTGGGACTTAAAAACCTAGTTTTGTCCTTGCACACCTTGTGTGTTCAATGCTACACTTGCAGTGAATTTGAATTTCTCCTGAGTGGCTGCACAAGCACACGGCTTACAGGGAACATCGTGGACTCACTGGGGTAGAGAGACTCCCTGGCACTACCTCCAGAAATGGGGCAGTGGTACCAGAGTCACAAAAGAGTCTTCAGTGGTGGGGAAGTTTTCCAGTGACTTTAGGGCAACTGTGTGCCACTGGTGCTGTGCAGAGCTGTCCTGCCATGCATGAATACTAGATTCTCAGTTTGGATTGGAATTCAGTTTATGATTGATTACATATGTACACACAGCAATTAAAAATGGAAATATGCTCAGTAGGTCTGTTCTTGCACACCTTGTGTGTTCAATGCTACACTTGCAGTGAGATTTTCTCTCAAGCTTGGTCTCCCCTGTAGGATAACACTGGCAAGGAAAACATGGGTAATGTTGGTAGCTGTCATCTCTTCCTTGGGCATATTTGATAATCTCTTGACTTCTCCCCACTTTGGTTTTGCCAATACTTTGCCATTTGACTTTCATGATTCCAATCTGAGAATTATACAGAAACCTGTGTGGAAACTTCAATCTATGCTTTAAGGTTTTACAGAGAAATATTGTTTTGGAAACAGCGACTGGTGAGAAAGTATACAAAGAGAAGCGTATAAAAAGGGCAGTTTTCAAGGATACACTTTGAAACAGGAAAAGTCAGGACTGTTAATGAAGTGGAAATTATAAGGGGAACATTTTGTTTTTAAGTGGTGTAAATAAATATTTAAATAGATTTCTTGTTTTAGAAAACACTCAAGTTTCAAGTAAGTTAATTATGTATGTAATTACCTAAGGGCTTTGTTTAAAATGGCAATTTTAGTGTACATATAATTCTCTTTGGTGTGATCTGTGAATTCCTATTTCCTCTTGTATATAAGTTTAGTGGAAATTGGCTAGTAGCCATCACTGCCTGAATGCTGCTTACCTTGGTCCCTCCCTCCAGCACATGCCTTGTGTAATGAATTCATTATCCACTTGCAAGCCTGATAGTCCACAAAATGTGAGGTCATGCTGTACAGAGGACACCATTCCATTTTGTGTCTCCCTACATGAGCAAAGCATCGAATCATAGAATACTAGAACGGGAAGGGATCTCAAGAGGTCATCAAGTCCAGTCCCTTGCCCTCCTGGCAGGACCAAGCACCATTTAGATCATCACTGATAGATGTTTGTCTAAACTGCTTTTAAATATCTTCAAGGATGGAGATTTCATAATCTCCTTAGTGCTTATTCCAGTGCTTAACCACCTTGACAGATAGAAATTTTTCCCTAATGTCCAATCTAAACCTTTTTTGCTGTAATTTAAACCCATTGCTTCTTGTCCTCTCATCAGAGGTTAAGGAGTATAATTTTTCTCCCTCCTCCTTGTAACACCCTTTTAAATATTTAAAAACTTCTATCATGTCCCTTCTCAGGCTTCTCTTTTCTAAACTCAACAAGCCCAATTCTTTCAGTCTTCCCTCATAGATCATGTTTTCTAGATCTTTATTCATTTTTGTTGCTCTTCTCTAGACCTTCTCCAATTTCCCCACATCTTTCTTGAAATGTAGTGCCCAGAACTGGACACAGTACTCCAACTGAGGCCTAATCAGTGCAGAGTAGAGCAAAAGAATGACTTCTTGTGTCTTGCTCACAACACTCCTGTTAATGCATCCCAGAATCATGTTTGCTTTTTTTGCAACAGTATTACACTGTTGACTCATAATTAGCTTGTGGTCCACTATGACCCTTAGATCACTTTTTGCAGTACTCCCTCCTAGACAGTCGCTTCCCATTCTGTAAGCAGGAAACTGATTGTTCCTTGATAAGTTGCATACTTTGCATCATTCTGTACAAAAGAGGGCATTGTGGTAAACAGATTCCTTTACCAAGTATGAAGATCAATCCTCTTTCTGGTACAAAAGACAGGACTATGCAGCACTTTAAAGACTAACAAGATGGTTTATTAGGCGATGAGCTTTCGAGGGCCAGACCCACTTCCTCAGATCAAATTGTGGAAGAAAATTGGAATGACCATATATACCAAAGGGATACAATAAAAAAAGTGAACACATATAAAATTTACAAATCAGATTTTAGAACGGGGGGGGCGGGTGAGTGGAGGAGATTAGTGTCTATGAGATAATGATATTAGGGGTGATAATGGGGAAGCTATCTTTGTAATGGGTAAGATAATTAGCATCTTTGTTAAGGCCCATTCGTAAAGTGTTAAATGTAAGCATGAATGACAGTTCTGAGGCTTCCCTTTGTAGTCTGGTGTTAAAGTCTCTTTGAAGCAGGATGCATGTAGTGAGGTCACTTTCTGGTACAATGGGAATTCATCTAACCTTAGTGGTTTCAAAGATTGCATTGCATGTGCATTTCTCTTTGAAGAGATTAAAACGGGAAAAAGATGAAAACCAATCTTATCTGAGGCAGGGCGTCAGAGAAAAGGGGAAAGGCTAGGGTAGCCAGCCCCCAGCACCACTTGGAACACCCCCCTCCCCCACCCTGCTGGCCTTCTGAGTCACCTGGAGTACATGATGCGGGTTTTTGGAGCATGCCGCATATCACTCCTGTGGCAATTTAAAGGACCTGGAGCTCCAGCTGCCACTGTCCCAGGGCATTTGCCTCCTCTTCTCTCTTTGTCCCCTTCCCCCCTCCCCCCTTCATGGGCCTGAATACTCATAAGGCATCCACTTCTGCATTCCTTGTTCTCAGGTGTCTCTGATAGTCCTTGTACAAAGTATAGTCTTCTATTCAGCGGCAGGGAAAGGGGAAATCTCTTCTTGCTATCCAATATATTCAGTGTTGTAGAAAAATATTTAAATTAAAGGGAGAAAACTTTTAAAAATGCAAACTAGTGTGAATTAAACAAAAGAAAAAAGTTCAAACGTATTCATACTCCATGAAGTTTTCTCATTCCTAATTTATAGCTAACTATACCTTTAAGCACCAATTTAGCAATGACTTAGGGCATGTGCTTAAATTAAGTATGTGCTGAATTTCTTGGTGACTCAGGGCCTTATGGCATTGCCTAGAGAAGTCTGCAACATGCGTGGAGTTCCACCCTCCCAATCAGTGAACCAGAAGACAGTTTGCTTTGGGGAAGAATGATTTCCTGGTGCAAGTTAAACTGACACAAGACAGATTGAAACCCATATTTGAGAGTACACACTAAGTTACAATTGTTCGACTTTCCCAGTTTGTGTGTACAGACTAGCCTTCTGAACTCTGGTCCTATGAATCACATGCAGCCTGGAGGTTGCTGGTGCTGGACATTTTTGAAAATCTGATTCTGATTTAAGATTTTAAAATCTTGCCTTCAAATTATTTTAGTTATGAAAATATTTCTGGTCAGGTTTTTCACTATTAGACTTACTCTACAAACTACATCACCTGTATAACCATAAATGCCTTGTGCTAAGTGCTTTCCACAGGTCCTTTTAGAGATCAGGACAATTAAGCCATTTATCATTTGTTCCAAAATATTCACATTCCTTCTTATCACATTTCTTCTTATTCCTTCTCATCCCTGAAGAAGTTTCCCAGTCAGAGCAGATGGTTTTTTTGTGCTATAATTACTGCAGTCTGAAGTTACTAAGATTTTTAAAGTCGTCAGTGCCTAAATTGCTTTTGAAAAATGGTATATAGGTTCCTAAATCACTTAAGCATGTCTTAAAATTGCAAAGGAAACTGGCACCTATCTGCATCTTTAGGCACTTAAACACCTCTGAAAATCTAGCCTAGCAGGATTAATAGGCTTTGGTCTTTCAATGGTTGTTTAAAGAAAGGCTGCACAGATCCTCAGCACACAATCCTGACAATGGCCAATGTGTGTGACCACTCAAACCACTGACAGCCAGTCCATGAATGCATTATAAAGACAGACTGCAGCTGCAGAGAAGTGCAGGGACATGGTGGGTGTATGTTGCTACAGCCAGACACTGATTTAATAGGCTGCTGGAAATTCAGCTTTGAAAAGCCTGCTGTTCCCTGTTTTCATCCTCAGTTTTGTTTACTAATGCTTGACTCATGAGCCATTATGTTTTAAAGTGAAAGTTATCCAGCACAGAAGAATGACAGAAGACAAGATCTGCAGCAAGCAGGCCACAGGGTGGGCAGTGGATAATGTTGAAATGAGAGTTGGAAGGCTTTACTAAGTAGAGAAAGGAGAGTCCTTCCTGCAAAGGAGTATCACAAATACAATGGGTAGATTCTCTGTGTCCTCTGATATTGCATAACTCAATGTAGTTGAAGACCCCTGTGAAATAGGGAACTGAGGCAGAGACAAAGTGACCTGCCCAGGAAGTCTGCAGCTGAACAGAGAGGTCTCCTGAAATCAAGAGTAGCACCCTATCCATGGGGGCCGATTTAGGATTTTTGGTGACCTACGAAGTACTATTAAACTGGTGCCCCTATACCTGATGGCAGCCCGGAGTGGGGGTGAGATGGGGGAGGGATGATGATTTTTTAGAGATGTGATTTTATAATCTTGAGCAACATAGTAATTAATCTGAAAGCAAATTTTAAACTAAGGTCCTGTAGCTTAACACAATAAATTCAGAAACTGAAGGTATGTACCTGGGGTTGGCACATGCCTGTTAAATGGTTTCATTACCACTTAAATGGCTCTTTCACAGGTTCAGTGTTCCGCTAATAGGTTTGGCAGGCCCTTTCACAGTTAAATTAACTAGATCCTCTCCAGAGGAAGCAGAGCCACAGAACAAGGATAGGAAGAGGCAGGTGAGTGGACATTAAGACCCAATGGTGTCCCACATTTTCAGATGTGCTACGCAACTGCATATTTTGCGTATAGGTAAGGACTGCCCCACCTCCTCACCATTTTTTTGGTCTCCATTTGATGTATATCTTCACAACACGGACCATAACAACTACCAACCCAAACAATATGTGATTCAGCCACAACCTCTAACTTTCTACAGTGAACCCTCGTTTATCGCGGTAGATAGGTTCCAAACCCGACCGCGATAGTTGAAAATCCGCGAAGTAGGGACATGTATATTTAACATGTATACAGCGAGCCCTCGCTACTTCGCGGTTCGACCATCGCGGATTCACGTATATACATAATGTAATGAAAAAAGTCCGCGAAGTCGTGAATCCGCGATGGTCGAACCGCGAAGTAGCGAGGGTTCACTGTATATGCAAAATTTGTGTGTCCCTTGGCTTGCTTTTGCCTGAGCTTTCATGGAATTATGCTGGTATAACTGAACTGAGGGTGGCCTAGAGAACAGAACCTGGATACTCTTCCTCAGTTGACATTCTTTCTGAAGAAAAACCAAGATAGCAGAAATGTTGCAAACTGGGATTGAGGCAGGCTAGAAAGTTTGGATAGTGCCTGTCAAAAGTGTGCCCGACTCAAATTTGCACTATTGATCCACTTTTTAAAAATCAGCCTTAAATTCACTCCCAATTCAAAAAACAGTTGCCATAGAGTTTAGTTTTAGTCACAGAAGAACAATTGCTTTCAAAAGTGATAAATAATTGGATCCAGTCAGTTCCTAGATTTTCATATACTGTCTTACATCTAACTCCAACTCATCTGATAAAGTGCATTTTACCCACAAAAGCCTATGATATAATATACTTGTTAGTCTCTAAGGCAGAGCTACTCCACTTTGGAAGCCCCGGGGACCACAATGACACTCTCAGCACATGCCAAGGGCTGCAACTTAAGTGTGGTTGCATATACATGCAAATATATATGCAAATATACACAAATAGTTTTTCACGCTGATGGGCACAAATACAAAGATTAAGGCAAGACTACACAACACACAGGTCCCATTTAAATTAGTTCTACTGATATTAATAAAATGCAATATTTATCCAATTTCCACCCATATAACAGCACTTTTAATGAGTAAGGACAATCCAGGAATTTAACTACTAAAATGCATATCAACAGAAGACCATTACATGGACTACTTTTTTGTTTTGACTCCTACCTGTGGGCCACAAACAGGCTGCATGCTGAGTAGCCCTACTCTAAGAGTTCGTCTATACTGCATGCTTATTTCAAAATAAGCTATTCTGGAATAGTTATTCCAAAATAGCTTATTTTGAAATAGCACGTCTGCACTGTAGAGAAGCCGCAAAATTAGTCTGAGACAGGCTTCCCTAATGTAGATGTGCTATCTCAGTTTAGAGCCCCAGGACACACCGAGGGGGTATGTCTACACTACCCTCCTAGTTCGAACTAGGAGGGTAATGTAGGCATACCGCACTTGCAAATGAAGCCCGGGATTTGAATTTCCCGGGCTTCATTTGCATAAGCGCGGAGCCGCCATTTTTAAAACCCCGCTGGTTCGAACCCCGTGCAGCGCGGCTACACGGGGCACGAACTAGGTAGTTCAAACTAGGCTTCCTAGTTCAAACTACCGTTACTCCTCGTGAAATGAGGAGTAACGGTAGTTCGAACTAGGAAGCCTAGTTCGAACTACCTAGTTCATGCCCCGTGTAGCCGCGCTGCATGGGGTTCGAACCAGCGGGGTTTTAAAAATGGCGGCTCCCCGCTTATGCAAATGAAGCCCGGGAAATTCAAATCCCGGGCTTCATTTGCAAGTGCGGTATGCCTACATTACCCCGCTAGTTTGAACTAGCGGGGTAGTGTAGACATACCCAGGAGGAATAACTTAGAATGGCTCTGGTGAGGGGCTATTTCGAAATAGCAGAAGTGGAGCATCTACACACGACTTATTTTAAAATAGCTGTTTTGGAATAGGCATTATTCTTTGTAAAATGAGGTTTACAGAAGTCGGAATAAGCTATCTGTTATTTTGAAATTATTTCAAAATAATGGAATGGCTGTGTAGACGATCACATTGTTATTCCAGGATAACACTAGTTATCTTGAAATAAGGGTGCAATGTAGGTGCACCCCAAGGTGCCAAAGGACTTCTTGTTGTTTTTGCATCTTGCATTTCTTTCTATGTAAGAAACAGATACTTCTGTTATGCACAGGAGGGGGTGGCAGAAGGCCCTCTCTCAGATACCAGTTGCAGAGCTGGAAGTTAAATTAAAATGAAATGATGACTGATAGAGAAAGCTAGAACCCAGAGGACATCTGTAATCCTAATGACAAAACAGACCCAGAGGCAGCTTTAAAACCGCTAGTACAACCAGTCTGGAGAGACTTCATAGAAGCAACATGCTCAATGAATATTATTCATAGCTTTGCGTGCCTACAGAACAATGACTGCAATCTCAGGAAAAAGAACAGTCTGATAAAGACCAGGGGCACTTTATTTCTAGTGGCAATGCAACGGGGATTCAGAGGCCGTGTGATTTGGTCAAGTCACTTAACGTCCTCGTGTCATCCATGAAATCAGTGTGAAAACATCCACTTCACAGGGCTCTTACAAAGTTTAGCTGATGGGCTTCTGAACCATTTAGAAATTGAAAGGTGAAAAGCTCTGCCAGAGGGAAGAAGCATTCAGTGTTAAAATGGAACAAGAAATTTGGAACTGTAATGAAACTTAGCTCTAGACTGCCTCTTGGAATTGAAAATGAATGGTGAAAAGTGAACAAGTAACTTATTTTATCCAACAATAATTAAAACATGTTTACTCCATTACTTGTGTGTTTTTGAATATTTAGGGGAACACAGCAAGGTAATTAAAGTCATCTACTTTCTCAAAGGATACCGGTGAATCACAGGTGACTGAAAGACTGTCAGTGTTGTATTGATTGCCAAGATATCGGTATGAAAGGCTGGCACTGAAAGATTGTTAGGAAGGAACACTCAGTTTCAAACATATAGAAGGGAAGCGACGGTCTGGGAAGGAGTACAGCAGAAAGGGATCTAGGGGTTATAGTGGACCACAAGTTAAATATGAGTCATCAGTGTGATGCTGTTGCAAAGAAAGCAAACATGATTCTGGGATGCATTAACAGGTGTGTTGTGAGCAAGACACAAGAAGTCATTCTTCCGCTCTACTCTGAGCTGGTTAGGCCTCAATTGGAGTATTGTGTCCAGTTCTGGGCACCGCATTTCAAGAAAGATGTGGAAAAATTGGAGAGGGTCCAGAGAAGAGCAACGAGAATGATTAAAGGTCTAGAGAACATGACCTATGAGAGAAGGCTGAAGGAATTGGGTTTGTTTAGTTTAGAGAAGAGAAGACTGAGGGGGGACATGATAGCAGTTTTAAGATATCTAAAAGGGTGTCATAAGGAGGAGGGAGAAAACTTGTTCATCTTGGCCTCTGAGGATAGAACAAGAAGCAATGGGCTTAAACTGCAGCAAGGGAGGTTTAGGTTGGACATTAGGAAAAAGTTCCTAACTGTCAGGGTGGTCAAACACTGGAATAAATTGCCCAGGGAGGTTGTGGAATCCCCATCTCTGGAGATATTTAAGAGCAAGTTAGATAAATGTCTACCAGGGATGGTCTAGACAGTATTTGGTCCTGCCACGAGGGCAGGGGACTGGGCTTGATGACCTCTCGAGGTCCCGTCCAGTCCTAGTATTCCGTACTATTCTATGATTCTATGAATAAGTGTCATTCGATCAATAAGTGTTGCTCACTCCTTCACATAACACTTGCCACAACACAGGAGTCACCCAGTGACATAGTCCATAGGATGGTTTGGAATGAAATTGATAAGTGGCAGGTTTAAAACAAACCGAAAGAAGTACTTCTTCACACAAGACACAAACTGTGGAGTTGAGTGTTAGGAGATATTGCGAAGGCTAAAATTATAACGAGATTCCAAACAAATACGATAAGTTCATCCGTAACTTCGGTCTCCAGACTAACTGCTGTTTCTGACCCTGTGCTATGAGAAATATCCACACTCCCCTTGGGTGTGGAAGTGGGGTTCCCACCCGGGATTGCATCCAATTCTGTATAGAGATAGCTCGTTGTGGGTGCACCACCGGACTGGTTGTTTGCCTCCTTCACCTTCTGGTATGTCTGCTGGAATTCCTTTATCTTGGCTCTGCATTGAGGTTGTCTTGACTTTACCCCTTTGCACAAAGGGCTCGAGAAATGTGACCATATGCATCCCAGTTCCTACGGGTCACTCACTGCTGTGATTGCATCGATTTCTCACCCCACACATTGATGAGATCCAAAAGCTCTGAGGTGCTCCAAGCAGAGGAGTATCTTGAGTGATAGCCACAACTGTTTCCCTGAGAAGATTCCATGAGGACCATTACGCACTGAGCCAGACAGCAGAATTTTTAAAGTTCCAGGGGTTTGCAGGTGGGAGGTTGCATCTGTTTACCTGTTTACATGGCTGCAGAGCAGCGCAGTTCAAAGTGCTGGCCAGAGTGGCTAATCGGGCACTGTGGGAAACATGCTGGAATTCAATGAACTCAACAAAACCTACTGTTGTTCACACTGCATGGTTGTTGACAGTAAAGGGAAGGAGAGAGACAAAAGTCCTTTGTGGAGGTAGAAGTTTTTTGTCGCCAAAACTGGGGTCTTGTCGTAACTTTTATTTCATTGCAATGGGAATGCTCTCTGGATTTTGTTGCCAAAAAGGGTTGTTTTGGAGATAAAGCTTGCTAGTATAAATATGGCCTGAGTTGCAATTCAGAGCTCTAGGCACTAAACTAATTTTTTCTCTAATACGTAAGTTGTTGTCAGGAATATGTATTTGGTAAATATTTTTTCTAAATACTCTGGCCTGGCTCCACACAACGGTTGCAACATTGAGGATCGCAATGTCTAACTTTTAGGTACCTACAAAATCACTGGAAGATTGCTGTGATCCACAAAGCCTGCTTTAGGTGCCTAGACTCCCAGCCTATACAATGAATGAGGAGAGACAGGCATCTTGGGTTGTGAGCCACAAAAGCCAGCACAGTAAACAGACAGGGAGCTGCTTTAACTACCCAACGACACATGTTCATGTCTGGGATTTGCGTTAAGCCCTGTCTGACCCTCTCACAAATATAAGTGCTTATGTGGGGATGTCAGGAGATGCCCATCTCTGTTAGGCTATGTCTACACTGTGGGTGTTTTCCAGAAGAGAAAATGCAAATGGAGCACTCATTTGCATGTCTCACATTCTCATTTGAATATCTTCTTCCAATCCTTTTTGCAGAAGAGATTTTGTGATAAAAAGCCCTGTGAGATGGGGCCATTTGTCGGAAAAAAAAAACTTTTGTGCAAGAGCCTGTAAACCTCATTTTTTTCCCGACAAATGGCCCAGTCTACACAGGACTTTTTATCACAAAAACCTCTTCTGCAAAAAGGATCAGAAGAAGATATGTAAATGAGAGTGTGAGAGATGCAAGTGAGCGCCCATTCGCATTTCCTCTTCTGCAAAACACTCGCAGTGTAGACATAGCCTTAGCGATCCATAGCAGGGCACTGTTCTTTTGGAGTCAAGTGGCTTAGGCACCTACATTAGTGTTCTTTTGGAGTCAAGTGGCTTAGGTGTCCACCTCCAGGTGTAGCTTGACTGCTGCATTTCAGGGTAAAGCAGGTGACAGGATGTGCCCCATGCATGCACACGTACCCCTCTCTGCCTCTCTCCCTCCACCCACTATGGTACCTGGGTTACCGGTGCAGGGACTTGACAGGGGAGTCCCAGATGCTGCTGGTGCAGTCACTCTGGCAATGGCTGCTGCAGCTGTGTTGCAGTTGCTGTGGCCACCTCCCTGCTGGGACTGCTGTTACCGCAAAGCTCACATCACACATTAGGCTCCTGCTCCTGCTTGCCCCGCCGCCACGGGAAGGCTGGCATTCGGACCTAGGAGGCAGCTCCAGCTGCCAAGGCAGCAGGCCGGAGCACAGAACTGCTGGTCCATCCTGCCCCCTCTGCTCCCCATGAGCTGAACCAAGCCAAGGCTGGGGGAGGGGGAGGATCCACGTGGGAAATTCAGGGCCCCTCTCCCTACCTGCAGGCCAAGCAGAGTAAGGCCTGCAGGGCAGATTGATGCTGGCAGAAATCAGGGGCTATTGGGAGGCAGTGGCACATAGGGTTGCCAAGTCTCTGGTTTTGAACCGGACGGTCCAGTCAGTATTTGAGCTTTCTGTTCAGGAAACAAAGTGAGAAAATATAAATGAGAAAATATAAATGTCCGGTATTTTCTAAATAAGATGTAATGTAGATTGTGATGTAATGTCAAGTGTGTCTGGTATTTTTGTTGAAACCATCTGACAACCCCAGTGGCACAGGATGACCCGGCATAATCCCCAACCATGTACCTTGTGTCTGTTTGGGGAGCAATACCCCTCCTGAATTCCGCCCCCCCCCCCCCGACTACACCCAGAAATATATGGTCTGTTTCTAAATCATGGCCTGATAATTGAGACAATGCAAATGGAGTCTTACTCTGTGGGACAGAGGCCCAGATTCACAAAGGTATCTAGGTGCCTAAGTATGGGATTTAGGCACCTAAGTCCAATTTGAGGCTCCAGTGTGATCCATAAAACTCCCACACCAGCAAAGCAGAGCACTGCTATCCCCCTTGCCCCTTTTACAGATGAGGAATTGAGGCTCAGATCCTGAAAAGCATTTAGGAGCATATGCAGAGAAAAAACCTTGTGGATTTGGGACGTCTCATATGAAGCCTTTATCAGAGCAAAGAATTGAAGACAAGACTCATAGGCTACTACAATAATCACAGGACCATTCTTTCTTCCCTCTAGCTAATAACCAGAAAAGAGAGCCTAATAAATAGAGCTGGGTGAATCATTTATTTTTCAGTTTGGTGATAATTAAAAAAAAGCAGCTATGGTTAAACTGAATCTGCAGTTTTGGAATTTTTGGTGAGTTGAAATTTGGGTCTGTTCTAGGAGAGTAAAAATTGAATATTGGAAAATGAGCTGCATTGGCTACCCTTATGCATGCTGCTGCAGAAAGCAGAGCAAGCGGAAGGAGAGAAAGAAAACATATTGCTGAGCTACAGCATAGGAAGGGCTCAGGGCAAAGTGCGGCAGGTTGTTATTGTTATAGCAAGTGGCACAACAACAATAATAACCCACTGTCTCCAGGATACTTACTCCAGTGCTGTTTGTATTCCACAAACCTCCATACTGGATTTACCTAGTGCAAGGTAATTTGTAACCTGTTGACTTTGTATTTACTTCGAATGAGGTAGTCTTTATGTGGGACTAAGGAAAACAGGAACAGGAACAGGAAAAAAGGGATTCTCTGCCCAGTTGAATCAAGCAGTGGAGAATTGTTTGAAAG